>NC_133532.1:48782224-49090943 GCF_048544455.1 Silene latifolia | reverse complement strand
TTACCATCTCTTTCAAATTCTATGATGATAGAACATCGATTCATCAATCCTTCAATAGTAGAAGGAGAGTTCACATTTATTTGATGAGGGGATAGTTGAAGGATAAGATGTGGAGGAGTCAACTTCTTACCATTGAGGTCATTCATGCTTTCATGTTCTTCACTCTCTTCTAGACCCTCCTTAGAACTTGAACCATTTCCAAAGAAAAGAGCTTCAATTTCTTCCAAACTATGATCAAAGATGCCAACATCAAAATTTTCCTCTTGGCCCCTCAATTCTCCAAAGATAGCAAGTTCAAATTCATCAACCTCTTCTTTCCAAGTTTTACCTTCACTCCCATAAGTGTCAAGGGAACACACTTCCTCTATATGGGTCATAGAGGGTAATTGCGGTGGGAGGTCTTCCTCATCATCATCATCATCATCATCATCATCATCATCATCATCATCATCATCATCATCATCATCATCATCATCATCATCATCATCATAGGTATCCCAAATTGGAGAAGGAAGGCTACTGTGGTGGCTAGATACATAAGGCAATTTAGACAAAGTGCTTGTCTCATAATTGGCCTCCAATTCATATTCATCATTGCTCTCCTCTCTAACTTCATCATGCTTCAATTCATCATCTACTCTTGATCCATAATCAATCAAGCAGTCCCCTCCCTCAAAAGTTACATGTAACACCCCCATTTATTCAGGAGCCTTTAGCTAGACATTCCCAAATAAATAGAACTGTTACCATCTCGGTTTCCCGAGGTATTGAATAACAAAGTCCAACTTACCAAAGTACTTTAAATAAAACTTTAATGATTACATGTTTATTACAACATAACCAACTAAAACTTAATATAAAATAATTACAACTCGCAGCGGAAATAAATAAACTGATATAATTGTTCTATGTGATCTAGACTTCAACTATGGTCCAAGTCGAGCTCTCATCCCAATGCTCCCAAGTCAGCTAATCTTTAGCACCTGTCAGATCTGCTCCCCATAAAACGGTTCACCGCAGGTGTTCACGAATACACAGTCAACCGCGAGGTTGAGTAGGAATAAATACTAACAACAAAAACATACGATAAATAATCCAATTTCCTATTTCATTGCATAAGCCCCTGACAACGTGCCCATCCTTTTCCTTAGCACACCTCCCTTAACAACGTGCTCACTTTACATCATTCCAACCGAAGTTGAAGTATTCACCATCCCAACCGAAGTTGAGGTATCCATCATCCCAACCGAAGTTGAGGTATCCATCATCCCAACCGAAGTTGAGGTATTCACCATCCCAGTACTGAGGTATCCAAAATTTACGACATGAGATAACCAACAACCACAATATAAACCAATGACATATACTTCACAACTGATAATTCATCCAACAACATTATCGAGTAAAAGTTGAGTAGGATTTATCCCTACCTGGCAAGCGATTCCAAATAAGCAGCTCAAGCAATCCAAATAAATAAAGCAATCCGATTATAATTCTTCACAATCGTCACCTAACATAAAATATTATAATTCAATTCAATTCAATTATTTACTTTATTTATACTTCATTAATAATTATCATATTTTATTCACAACCTATTATGATTAATTATTATGATATACGAAAACCCGCATCAAATCCAACTTAGAAACCCGACTCAACGATTATTAATTAATTAATTAATCCCGACTCAACTAAAGATATACCCATTTATTAAATTCAAAACCCGATTACCCACCAAAACCTGAGTCAACCCGTCTTAATTATTAAATAACCAACCCATCCACCAAAACCCAAAACCCACGACAACATAAACACCCAACCATACACGACACCTATAACAACTATAAACACGATAAACACAACCCGTCCACCTCCCTTTGAACCCGATTTCCGACCACCAAACACCACTCATACCACCAGCCATGACAACCACCGTGATCCCCTCACTACCCAAAACAATAACGACCCAAAGTCTCCCCAACTAGGCCATGGCAACAAGGGTAACAATCTGTCTTAAGAGGTCTTAACACAACACCCATTAATTCCCCTGTTTCGCTAATTTCGGCCACCACCCGCAAAAACCACAACCTGCCGCCACGCCAACACCAACAACATGGTCGAATACCTCCCCCCATCACAACCCTACCATGCCCAGGTCAAGTCTTGGCCATTAGAGGGTTCAATTACTCCCTAAAACTACCCACGACCTAAACCGCAACACCCCCTGACCAGCCACCTTTAGCCGTCTGCCACCGCCACCCTAGGCCATCCCTAACACCACCACTACACCCATTCCAACCCTTGAAACCCCACGAACCACCTCCCAAAGTTTGGTCTCATTCCGTCAAGGTTTGGGTCAGTTTCTAAGTGTCTTAAGATCGTCTGACAATCAGCTGTATAAGAAAATAAAACAAGATTAGAAATTGTTACCTATTAATTATCGCTTGCTAATTCCGTCTCCAAAAGCTCCTCCTCTTAATTTATGATTTATTTCTCAGATTTAATAGGGTATTTATAGGGTAGGATTATAGAGAAAGCGAGTTCGATTAGGAAACTATATAATTTACCTTATTCTAATTAGTATAGGAATTATCATTATTATAATTATCACTATATTATTATTATCACAATTATATTATTATTATTACATATATCATAGGTAGGATTCCCTTATTTTATCTTTACTAATTTATTATTGTCATAAATTATTATTAGTAATAATATAATTACTACCTTTCTATATTATATTATAATTATTTTCCGATGCAAATCCCGATTATACTCTAACCTTATTATACTAAATTTCAGTCCAATTACTTAATGTCACATGGTCCAATACTCAATTATTAGCTAAGCCCAATTCCCGGCTTGTTTTACTTATTTTATTATTTAATTATCGTCTTATTTGTAATTCATTATTAGAAATGCCTTTAATTAATTATTAAATTACATAAACTATTCTCATAACTTATCATTAAAATACGGGGTATTACATTACATCTTCATATTCACATCCATCATGAGTGTTTGTAAAGTTGGGTACAAGTTGGAATATGGGATGTTCAATACTTATGAATTTAGGAGGTGGTGGGGGATTCACAAGAGTAGTTTCATAATGCCATCCAAATTCTTCTTCACCCTCTTTATCTTCCCCTTCTTCTTCATTTAGCATTTGGGTGGCTTCCATTTGGGCAATTTGATTTGCCAACTTCTCACTATTAGTAACAATGTTTTTGAGAACATTGTCCCTAGCTTGGCTCTCTTTTAACAATTGCATGAAGAGATTTTGTTGGTCTTTTAGCATTTGGAGAACCACATTTTGCATGTCAAAATTATGCTCATTTTCTTGTTGTGGATACATGGGAATTTGGTGGTATGGGTGTTCATTGTAAGATGACATTTGGCATTGATTGTAAAGTGGGTTTTGGGAGGGTGGTTTTTGTGGATGTTGGATGTGGGGGCTTTGGTAAGAAAAGTTTGGGTAGTGGTTAGGACTTTCATTGTATGAGTTGTAAGGTAGGTTTGTTTTGACTTGCTCCACAAACTCCCCATACCCATGGTAGTCATACTCAAAAGATCCACCACATACTCCATGTGCCAAGCCTTCGGTCATCATCATAACTAGGATAAAGATATAACTACAAACAACGAAACTACAAGAAAACGGTAAAAACAACCTTGAGGAACAAGTTCCTCAAAGTTAAAGCACAATTAAGAATAGACAAACAAGTAAGAACTTAATCACATAACACCGTCCCCGGCAACGGCGCCGTTTTGATGTGAGTGTCGTTGGGGCTCTTAATCAAACACATTTATATTTTTCAACAAACAACTAGTTAGTGGTTAAGTCGAGGTCGATCCATGGGATGGTGTGTTTTGGGTTCTAAGTCTATCTATCTTAATTTATACTAGTGTCACAATTGATTTGGGTTGGAGTTGGTGAGTCTAAACTAACAGAAGCAATAAAGTAAGACAAACAATAAAAGGAAAGATATAAACAATTGATTAAAAGCATTAGGGTGTCATGGGTTCATAGGGGATTCATGGGAGTTGATCATACAAACATGTTCTCTACTAGATGCAATCACTTATTGTTGTGATGGGATCGAGTTAGTGTATATCTTACAATCCCTAGGAAGATTTAGGTCCCGGAGCCGAATCATCTAGATTGTACAACACCTACAAGTCGACTTAGTCTCCTCCTATTCAACTTTTATACATGGTCTAATGAGGCTCGAGTTGGTTTATGTCTTACAAGCCTCACTGAAAAGATAAGTGATGGGTAAAAAATACAAGGATTCATAGGCTCGCATTTCATTAAACATAACATGTGCATAAGTTGAAATCACAATAAGCAAGCAAATTAATTATGAAAATATATTAGATTAAGCATGAATCAATCTCCATGTTGGTCTCCCCTAATTACCCATTAACCCTAGCTAAGGAAACTACTCACTCATTATCATGGGAAACATGTCATTAATGGTGTCAATCATTACAACAAGTATAAACATGATGATAGAATGAGGAAATAAACAATAAAGAGTAGAGAGTAAAGGAATTGTACCAACTTAGGAATGATCCAAATAATAAAGCAAAGAATAATAGAAGAAAACTTGATTGATTGATGAAGAGTTGTCAATTCTCCAATAATAACCCCATAATCTTCAATTACCCAATAATAATAAGCTTGAACAATGATTAAGGAAAGATTAAAATGTAATTTTGTGGAATGATTGAGAATAATCTATTCTAATGTACTCCTAATCTAATCTAAGAGAACTTGATTTAATCTAAGGAAACTTGGTAATCTTGATCATTACAAATGGAGTATATATAGTGGTACATCATTAGGTTAAGCAAGGGCGGTTTAGTAAATAGCATTGCTAAGTGTTGAGTGGGGAATTGCAAGTCTCTAGGGAGATGTGCATATCCTAGGACTGGGATGCTCATCCTGACCTCGAGATGCGCGGATCCACAAACAGACTATTCTAAAAGCAGCTCGAGATGAGCGGATTGGTCTCGGGACGCGAGGATCCAGGGACAGCTTGTCTATTTGAGATCGGATTGTAAAACGGACGTCATTTCTCATCCGGATTCCTATTGGAGTGATTCAAAAGCCTAGACCACTTTATTTTTCAACGCCTTTTCATCTAGCATACTTTCATAGCCAAACAATCAAGTCTTAGTTTGGTTCCGAGCAGTTTTTTTCTTTTAATGGCTCCTTTATCGTCATCCTTGCTTTTAAGCCTATGATCCTTCTTTATACTCTTTATTCCTACATCCTTGGTCATCATTCTGCCTCCTCTTCATACTAGTCTATCCAAGATCGTCAACAAGCTTCCAAATATGCACGGGAGACGGGAATTCCGCCTCATTATCTTCTTTCCTTCAAAACATATACAATGCAATAGGAAAGCCAAAAAGGAAGGAATTGACGGATAAAATGGCCATGAAATGCTATATTAATTAGTATGCAAAATGGGTTCAATTAGGGGACTAAATGTGCGCAATTAAGAGTCACATCAAAAAGTGTTTGACAAAATCAAGGAGATACTAGCCATACCACCAGTGCTCATGCCTCCCCAACGAGATCAACCTCTTGGTTTATATCTCACAGTGACCGAAACATCCATGGGGGCTATGCTAGCACAAACCGTCGAAAAAGAAGAAAGAGCTATCTACTACCTTAATAAGAAGTTCTTGGAGTATGAATGCAAGTACACACCACTCGAAAAGACATGCCTCGCTCTTGTGTGGGCAACAAAGAAGCTATGCCATTACATGCTTAGCTACTCCGTCAAGGTGTACTCCAAAATGGATCCTGTCAAATACCTCTTCGAAAAACCCGTTCTCAATGGACGCATGGCAAGGTGGACATTAATGCTCTCAGAGTTCGATCTCAAATACGTACCTCTGAAGGTTATAAAAGGGCGTGCCGTTGCCGAGTTCTTCGCGGATAATTCCATCAATGACAACCACGCAATAGACACATGGACATTCCCCGACGAGGACATACTACAAACCAGTGTAGACTCTTGGGACCTTTATTTCGATAGAGCATCGATTCTAAGAGGGTTTGGAATAGGAGTATTGCTCATTTCTCCTGAAGGTGAGCACACACTACTATCTGTCAAACTCGACTTCGAGGTAACAAATAACGCAGCAGAATATGAAGCTTGCCATATTGGACTACAAGAAGCAGTGGGTTTAGGCATCAAAAATCTCCGAGTTCACGGAGATTCATCCTTGATCATCAACCAAATTATGGGATCTTGGAAAATTCAAAGTGAAAGTCTAGCACCCTATCAGGCCAGGATAGACCAAGTTGCCCAATTCTTCGATCAAGTGACTTATCTACATCTAGCTCGAGAAGAAAATTAGTTTGCAGACGCTCTTGCAAAACTTGCATCTCTGATTAACATGCCAGACGATATGGTAGAAATGCCTTTATGCATCGAACGACGGTCAGAACCAGCCTATGTGCACCAAATCACAGATGAAGAAGAAAACTCAGGGGAGCCTTGGTTTCAAGCCAATATAAGCTTCAAGCTCAATGGTACATATCCGCCGGATATGGATAAGAGAGGACAACGTGCTATACGCCTACTAGCCTCTCAGTATATCCTCATGCAAGGAGAATTATACAAAAGAACACCTCTTGGTGTAGCTTTACGTTGCCTTGATCATTCACAGGCACAGAAAGGGATGGAAGAAGTCTATGATGGAGAATGTGGCCCTCACATGAGTCGACCAATGATGACAAATAAAATCATGCGTCTGGGATATTACTGGACCACAATGGAACTGATTGCATCAAGTATGTCAGACATTGTCACAACTGCCAAATCCTCAGGAATGTGCAACATGTCCCTCCTTCACTACTCTACACCATGACATATCCTTGGCCATTTTCTTCTTGGGGAATCGACATCATCGGGAAGAACACCCCAGCCAGAACAGGAGGTCACTGTTTCATTTTGGTGGCGATCGACTATATCACCAAATGGGTAGAAGCAACATCTTACACTAGTCTTATAGCCAAGAATGTGGAAAAGTTCATACAAACCAATATCATCTGTCGATATGGTTGCCCACACGAAATCATCAGTGATAATGGATCATATTTCCAGGCTGAGACTGAACAATTGCTAGCCAAGTACAAAATCAAACACCACCATTCTTCGCCATACAGACCACAAACTAATGGTGCGGTGGAGGCAGCCAATAAGAATGTTGTCACAATCCTCAAGAAAATGATCGATAGTTATCGATATTGGCCCAATAAGATACCGTTCGCCTTATGGGGAAATCGCACATCCGTTAGGATGCCCACTGGGGCTACTCATTTCTATTTGACTTACGGCATGGAAGTTGTACAACCAGTTGAACTAGAGATCATATCCATACATATCCTACTCGAAAGCCAAATTCCAGAAGCAGATTGGAAAAGAGATAGATATGAAGAACTCATCCTCTTGGATGAACGTAGGTTGCGCGCATTACATATTGTGAAAACATATCAGGCGCGTATCAAATGAGCCTTCAACAAAAGGGTTAAGCCTAGAAACATCAAAGAAGGAGACTTAGTCCTCAAATCAGTTAGAGCACTTCTCCCCGTCGATCCACGAGGAAAGTTCAAACCCAACTGGGCCGGACCATTCTTGGTCAAGTCCATACTTTCGGGGGGGGGAGGGGCGGTTAGAATCACAGACCTAGATAGGAACGAATTTGCCAACCCAACTAACCTAGAGAACCTAAAACGATATTATGCCTAGAATAGGACAAAAACGCGCCTCGCGTAACACCCACGTGCCGCTCATGTGACACGAAATAAAAACGGCCCCTGGCCCGCTGAAATAAAGCTTATGTCACCTTGCTCTTGCATTTTGACAATTCGTCATCCTTGTATCATCAAATAAATTGAATTGTATTCTACGAGTAAGTAAAGCTCATGCTCAATTTCTAGTTCGCTACAAGCTCTTGCTTAGAACAATTATTCTTTTACATTGACTTGAACTACGCGCAAGGGTTTGATTTCATTTTTTAAATAAATACGTAGGCAATCCTTCGCAGGATACAACTCATTATTCTAAATGTAAATAGAAGGACATTTGCTTTTGCATTTGAAATTCGACAAGAATAATAAAAGAAAGGAAAACACAATAGTTTCATAACTAATTAATCTTTTATTCATTTCTTCCATAAATAATAATAATCCGCCACATAATATGAAAAATGCTGAAAAATAATAATAAACAGGCTAGGATTTTAAAAACCCCACCATCTATTACAAATAATAATAATAATAAATAATACTACAACTCAAGCTACTCTTCCATCTTTCCCTTGCCTTTGTCATTTTTATCATACTTTTTACCTCAACCACGAGCCGGGCGCTCCTGCGTTATCTCAGACCTAATCAGCAAAGGTCTCTCTCGCGGTCTAGCTTTACCATTTCGATCAACCACAATCTCTGCGGCAGGAGAAGTCTTCGGTTTCTTCGACGAATGAACAGCTCGGAATCCGGCTTGTTCCTCCCCCTCAGTCAAATACTTCTGGTTCTCCTTTTCTACCTCACGAATCTTGTAGTCAACAGGCTCGCGCTTCCTCAATTTCTCGTGCTCCTCGGAAGTAGTAGCCTTCCTCCATTGCAAATAGGAATCCGATACCCACAATGAACTAACAGAAGAATTTAGGAACCACATGTTTCTCTGAGCCCACTTGAGGGCCCACTCTCTGCGACTCTCGGTAGTATATGCCACTGCAGTCTGAGGAATGGTATCAAGATTGGGAATCTTTTGTTTAAGGCCCACCTGCCTCATCAGTCTCTCTGAGAAGATGGATACCATGAATTCCAAGCCAGGAATGCGTACTGACTGGGTAGGATCTAAGGATGACACTCCAGTGACTGACTTAAGATGCCACCATGGCACGACCCATCTGATCAAAGGACCACCTTCATTTCTCAACTTGTTATCCCAATAGTTGCAAACCCAAGTGAAGTTCACCATATAAAGCCTGGTCCTCATTGCAATCGATCTAGCATGATATCCTTGAATATTAGCTGGGGGCTCGATCAACCGTAGACGCTCCATGAGCCAAACCTACCAAGAAGACGGGAATTAATGTCCAACCAAAAAAAAATGGTTGGTATTGTACGTGAAGGTTATTACCTGCAAAATGATAGGACTTACCAAATACGAAAGCTCACGGTTGGCTTGTTTTGTGTGGATTTTGCGCAAGGCGAAATCAGGTCAAGGTAGAGTTGTGTAAGGTTAACTAGCTCTAGATAGTCTGTTGGTCAGGTCGTCAGGGTACAATATAAAGCTGTAAATAAAATAACGAAAATAATAACAAGACAAATAATTTCGTACGTGGAAAACCCTGGAATGGGAAAAAACCACGGGCACCAAGCCAGGAGAGGATTTCACTATGTAATTTTCGAAGAATAATTGTATGACAATAACAACGTTTATATTTCTCTGTGTATTGCGTATACTTCTTCTTGTGTGTGTGAATGAGATGCTTCCAATATCTTCAGAGTATTCTTTATATAGGCTTCTTCCCTGAACGGCTGCTTGATACGGTATTAAATGCAAATTATTCTCCATTATTACCAGTAATAATTGCTAATTATTCCTCCCTTAATTACTGCATTTACTGCGAAATCTTCACACTTAATGCTGCGTATATAATTCTTTTATAACACGCGTATATGGTCTAATTTCGTCTGATATTTTGACCGTTGTCCTCTCCATGGCCTGACGCCTATCTTCGTGTGCCCTGATAGCCTGACATCCTGACAGCCTGGCAGTCAGGTTTAGATGAGATACTGATCAGGAAGGTCTGCGAATTTCCAGGCCTAACAATTGCCCTTTATCTCCTTATTTGCAGTGTACCAGGACGAAAAAATGAGGAGATAACTTTATTTTTAGGAAGATTACCCAACGGTTAAGGTTTGCCTAGTCAGTTTCCTGTAACGGCTATTTTACTGTAGTTGATGACGCGTGTATTATTTACTGCAACTTCCTTAATCATTATCCTCCTCTTTTGCGGCTGAAACCCTAATCTTCATCATTATAAATACCTACATGCTTCATTAAGTTGAACTCACCAAAGCAATTCTTCTTATTTCTTTCTTTAATAATCTTTCTCTTCAGTTCTCTTAATTCCCAACTTCTTCAATCTTCGATCAATTTTCCATAATCTTTCAAAAAATGGCTGCAAAAAAGAAGTCTACTAGGGCAGCGGTTCGTGCAACCCCTCCTCCTCAGAATCTTGAGGAAACTTCTTATGAAACTCTGCCTACTTCTTCTGCTGCTCCATCTCCCACAGTCAGTAAGTCGAGTGATTCTCCATTGGAGATGATCTCAATATTCCATGGTGATTTTCAATTCAAGCCTACGAAGGCTTTAAATGAGGATCAGTCTCCTGCAAACCGTTTGAAGCCTGAGTTTGAGAAGATTTTAAAGGATAAGGGGATCATCCTCGATCTTTGATGTCAAGTCCGGATCCCGAGAATTCTCCCATCGGGGAGACGGGCTTGTCTGGTTGGTTCTCAGTATCCATGATTGGGCTTTCGGGGCAGGGCGGTGTGTAAGCTTCCTTTTTCTCCTCTTATGGTTGAGGTTATTAAGGAGATCGGTGTTCCATCTTATCAGTTAATGCCAATGGTGTGGAAGGTTGTATGTTCCATTCAGAATCTCTGTAAAAAACACAATATTTCTTTTTCTCTTGACGATCTGAAGGCTTGTTATGCTGTTAAAACAAATAGTCCTGGCCGTATAAGTTTTAAGGTCAGGGCGTCTACTACTCCTCTTTTGAGTAACTTAGACAGCGGCCATGATAAAGGCTGGGCTGCTGGGTACATGTTTGTCAGGACCAGTTCTGTGGGTCCTGACTTAGCGTATTTAAATCATGAGGCCTGCGTTGCTGGTGAGTCTTTTGGTTTCTTTCTTTGCCCTGCATGTTTTATTTGTTAGTGAAAAATAAAATGAAAATTATAATAAGCCATACCTCTTATGTGTGCAGTTGATGATTGGGTAATTGAAACTGAGTATCCCACTCCCAATATTTCTGCTTTCCTTGCTATTCCTCCTTTGGAGAGGTCTTGGCCTCTCTGTTGTGGGGTTGGTCACCTTCCTCGCTGTTTGAAGGCTGACGGTGCTGCCAGGGCAGCTAAACCTTCTGGGGCTGTTAGTGCTACTACCTCAGGCAGTAAGTCTAGTCTTAGTCTTTCTTTTCTTTTTACTTTGGCTTCCTGATAATATTTGGTTTAAATTGCTAATATAGTATTTCGTGTTGTAGCCACCAGGTCATCTATTTGTCTTGCCAGGTTTGGTATGGTTGACCTTTCAGCCAGGCTGGCTAAGATCAAGGAGGAAGGTTCCCAAGGAAGAGGGGATGCTGAGCCTGTTATTGATTTGACTGAACATTCCGATGCTGCCAAGGTCTCTGCTGCGCCTGCTATCCCTGCTGCCCCTGCTGAAACGAATTCAGCAGCCCAAAAAAAAGGAAAATTGAAGATGATGATGTTTCTGCCCCGGTCAGGGAAGTGAGAGCCAGGGTGGACAATATGGAGGCTGCTAGAGTGAAGATCAGGGACTACGCTGCTTCTAAATCAGATGTCATGCTCACCCTTGACCCCTGTTGAGACTGCTACTCAGGCAGTTGCTTCGGTGGATCATTCAGTCAACCTCTTAGCTGGTGCCTTGGCTGCCGTAAGGGAGGTAGGTTGGAACAATTTTTATGTGTGTTTTGTTTTGGTAGTTTCTATTATTAGGGTAAATTACTCATACTTTCCTTTCTGTTTTTGATCAGGGTGCTACGACCTGTCTCCATAATGCCTATCAGGCTACTTCTTTGGTAGCCAGGATTGATCTGATGAGATCAGATTATGATAGGCTAAAGTCTGAGCTGGATTTTGCACGAGCTGACCTGGCTGCTAAAGCTGCTGACTTAGTGAGGGTGCAGGCTGAGAGAGATGCTGCTAAGACTGAGGCAGTTTCGAGCAAGCGGCTGTTGTAGGAGGCCTTGGACATAAATGAGGAGCACACCCAAGAGAGGGATGATTTGGAGTTCAAGCTGGATGATGCTTCCCTCTACTTCTATATCAAGGGAAGGGCGGCTGCTATGTCGGAGCCTGTCGAGGCCAGGGCGAAATGGAACCCTGAAGCTGAGATTGCTTTCGCTGCTTCAAAGTATCATTACCTGCATAACATGGAAAATGAACATGAGGTCGACTCTCTAGGGGAGCAGGATGTTGATGCTGATCCGGCTAAGAGCAGGGAGCAGGGTGTTGATGCTGGTGCTGTTTCTAAGGAGAAGCAGTAATATATTATTTTAGTTGGTATTTTGGCCCATCCAGGGGGGATGTCCCTGGACAAACAATATTTTTATTTTCCCGTCTTGGGTCAGGGAGACTATCCCTGGCCTTTATGAATATTTTGGCACCTTTGCCCCAGGGGGTTGATAAGTAATAAATTAGGGTCATTTTACCCATACTTATATCTTATTTTTGACTCGATTTTGTGCGATTTAATTTTCTAATAGCTCATTTTAGTATCTAATTAGCTTAATTAGAATAATTAATAATAATTGTTATATTTCGAGAATTCGGTACTCCTCTTCTTATTTAATTTTGTTGGTGTCAAGTTGAATAAAATGGAGTTGAATAAGAGTCAAGCAAGCGATTTAAGACAAGTCAAACCGTAAACAAATGAACAAAACATGATAATTGGAAGTCATGGTCAACGACCCATTGTACAAATCCACACGTCTAAACTCCTGTATTTCCATTCCCCGTTCACAGCAAACACCATCACAGTCCAATTCCGTCCCATCATCAACCTCCACATGACAACCGAATCATCCACCATCTCCATCTCCGTCTGCTCTTCTGTTCAGCTCGACATTCAGTTTCAACCACCAGTCCGCAGCAACTTCAGTTGCCAAGGATTTTACTCGGCAACATCACTAACATCTACCCAGAACAACGATTCACCACTGAGCTGCAACTCGGTTCCCATGACCAGACCCGCATCTCCATTCACCAACACCAAATTCGATTCATCATCAGTCGTTCTCCACCATGGTTCACCTCAACCACTGCATGAAACCCATCTACCACCGAGCCCATACCCGTCTCACGCACCCCCAACGCCCATCACCATCTGGCCGGAATCGAATCCCGAGTTGATTTGCAACAAGCTGCGCCACCAGGTTGTCCACCGCATCCAACTCCACCATCGTTCTCAGTTCAAGCACCGAGCACCAATCAACCACCATGGGCGAGTTCAGACGCAACCCGACATCAGACTACGAACTTCGTTTGCGGGTTTTTAATTGATCGGGTCTTTAATTTTTAATTTGGGTTTGATTGTTAATTTGGGTAATCGTCTGTTGAAAGAAGAGAACAAGAAAGATCAGAATGACGGTGTTTGCCCTTCATACATTCTTTTTGTTCGAGTTTAAGTGAGGGCAGTTTTGTAATTGAAGAAGATGGAAATAGGTTAAAGGTTTTTGTTATTGAATGAATATAAACTACGTACAACTCTACCTCTTATATAATATACACAACCCACTATATTAGGAACTACCTCCTAATATATCTCCTAAAGAAGGGAAACAAAATAACTAAAGGATATACATCACCTAGAATATAGAGAACATGATCAAATACAATGTAACAATATAACAGAAATATATTCCTAGTATCTTCTTATTACTCCCCCTCAAGTTAAAGTTGCTGGAAGAACAACTCCCAACTTGGATTGAAGGTATCCAAACGCATCCCCGGCCAAAGCTTTGGTAAAAAGATCAGCAATTTGCTCTTTACTCCGTACATGAGACGTTACAATCGTGCCTTGAACCAGGTGGTGTCGAATGAAGTGACAATCGATTTCTATGTGCTTAGTTCGATCATGAAAGACCGGATTTTTCGCTATGTGTAGAGCCGCCTGATTGTCACAGAAAAGAGCCATAGGACAAGTATGATCGACACCTAATGACTTAAGAAAAGATTTCACCCAAATAACTTCACTTGTAAGTGCTACTAGTGCTCGGTATTCGGCTTCCGCCGACGATTTCGCAACTGTCGTTTGCTTTCTAGCCTTCCACGAAATGGGTAAATTTCCTAAAGCCACATAATAGCCCGTGATGGATCATCGTGATAAAGGACATTTGGCAAAATCCGAATCAGAAAAACCTCTAACTTGTAAATCACATTCTCTCTTCAAGACTATTCCTTTCTTTGGTGCTCCTTTAATATAACGAATAGCCCCTAAAACAGCATCGTAATGCTCTTGACGCGGAGCATGAACGAATTGAGAAAGAATGTGCACCACATAAATCAAATCGGGTCTCGTAATAGTCAAATAAATAAGCTTGCCAACTAATCGCCTATATTTCATAGGGTCGTGTAAAAGACGTCCTTCTGCCATAGATAAATTATGATTTGGCTGAATTGGAGTATCAATTGGTTTTGCACCTTCCAAACCCGCTTCTTTCACAATATCAATAGCATATTTACGTTGACTAAGAAACAACCCCTTAGAACCGGTGGCCACTTCAATTCCTAGGAAATATTTGAGCCTACCAAGATCTTTTATCCCAAAACTCCGGTCGAGAAACTGTTTAAGCCGTGTACTAGCATCCTCATTGTCACTTACAACTATCATATCATCAACATAAACAAGAATTCCGAGAAAAACTCCATTTTTGTTGTAAGTAAAAAGCGAATAATCGGCCATAGATTGTTCAAAACCATACCTTGTCAACGACTTTGTCAATTTTTCGAACCAGTTTCTCGATGCCTGCTTGAGACCATATAAGGATTTGTTGAGTTTACAGACTTTGTTCGTTCCTCCTTTATCAAAACCGGGTGGCATCTTCATGTAAACTTCTTCATTTAAATCTCCATGGAGAAAAGCGTTGTTTACATCTAATTGAGCAATGGACCACCCTTTGGCAACGGCAACAGCAAGTAAACACCGGACACTCGTCATTTTCGCAACTGGGGCAAAAGTTTCATGATAGTCTACCCCCTCGATTTGCGTGTATCCTTGTGCTACAAGTCGAGCTTTGTATCTTTCAATGGTACCGTCCGCTTTATACTTGACTTTGTAAACCCATCGACAACCAATGGGTCGTTTATCTTTTGGTAACTCAGCAACTGTCCATGTTCCATTTTTCTCGAGAGCTTTAAGTTCTTGCATCATTGCATCTCGCCATTCTGGAATAGGAGCTGCCTCGGTATAATGGTCAGGCTCGATTATTTTGTCGATTTTGCTTAAAAAACATTTGTGATTATTAGAAAAACAATTCGTAGTAATATAATTAACCAAAGGATAACGGGTACCTATCTTTGCGGATTTCGATTGGGCCGAGGGAGCTGGAATCGCGGGGTCTATAATTCGAGTCGACTTGTAAATATAATCTTTCTTCCAGTGTGGCTCAAATTTTTCCCGTGCACCTCGTCCCATGGGCACAACTATTTCCTCACTTTCATTATTGCGAACTCCTTCATCAATTTCATGCTCCCTGTCAATTTGCTCTTCGTTCTCTTCATGCTGTGCATTTGGATTATTTTCCAACAATTCATCTACAATAGAACTTTGTTGGTTTTCTATTGGCTGAGTAATGTTCTCAATATTCATGTTATTTTTATTGGCATTGTTGATGTCAATAAAGGGAAAGACGTGTTCATAAAATGTCACATCTCGACTTTCAAAAATGCGGCGTCGTTTGAGATCATATACTCTCCATCCTTTCTTGCTTGCCGGATACCCAATAAATACGCACCGTATTCCTCGCTCATTGAATTTATCTTTTGGTTTTTCCTTACTGTGCACGTAACATAGACTCCCGAAAACTCGTACATTGTCAAGGTTTGGTTTTTGGCCATATAAAACTTCATGAGGCGTTTGGCCTTTCAAAACATGGGTAGGTGTTCTATTTATTAAATACGCAGCGGTAACAACACACTCCCCCCAAAATTCAATAGGTAAATTACCTTGAAAACGCAAAGCCCGAGCCTTTTCTAAAATGTGTCTATGTTTCCGTTCCACTCGTCCATTTTGCTGAGGTGTATCAATGTTACTATTTTGAAAAACAATTCCATGCTCACTATAATATTCTTTTAATGTCCCGGAAAGAAATTCCGTTCCATTATCGCTTTGCACAATTTTTACTTGTTTTTCAAACTGATTTTTTACCATATTGCAAAAATTCATCATCAACTGATTTACCTCACTTTTGTCTCTCATAAGATAAACCCAAACAAATCTACTTTTGTCATCTACAATGGTGAGAAAATATTGAGCCCCACTTAGACTTTTAACACGATAGGCACCCCATATATCACAATGAATAACACCAAATAAATTGCTATTGCGCTTGTTATTCAACTTAAAACTTGATCGTGTTTGTTTAGCTCGACAACACGGATCGCAAATATCTTTTGAGTTCCAACTTAAATTAAAACCAATTAAACTAGAGAAAAGAGGCAAGATACTACTCGAAGGATGGCCGAGTCTCTTATGCCATAAGCGCGCATCACCATTATTGCTTACTCGTGCAACCGAACTGTCTCGACTTGCCTTGAAATAATAGACCCCGTCTTCATGCTCCCCCCGTCCAATCTTCATCCTCGTAGATAGGTCCTGTATCACACAATGATTAGTATAAAAAGTGACTACGCAATTGTTTTCTTGAATAAGCTGTTGGATG
The DNA here is from genome assembly GCF_048544455.1 of Silene latifolia. Lineage (NCBI taxonomy): Eukaryota > Viridiplantae > Streptophyta > Magnoliopsida > Caryophyllales > Caryophyllaceae > Silene > Silene latifolia. Next base: position 49,074,209 of record NC_133532.1, on the reverse strand, counting down.
GAGATTAAATCACAATTTAATGATGGAACATAAAGGACATCTTTAAGGATAAAATTATCATTTAAAATAACTTTCCCATGCTCATGGGCAACGATATGAGAACCATTAGGGAGGCTAACAGTAGACGGTTTACGGCTATGAACATCTACCAACAAATCTCGTTTACCCGTCATGTGGTGCGAAGCACCACTATCGAGAAGCCAACGATCACAACTCTTATTACTCATACCTGTATTTTTATTGCTACCTTCTGTTTTTGCCAAAAGGGTACGGAGCTGGGTTAATTCCTCCGCAGTCAGGACTTGAGAGTTGCTACTATCGTCGCCATCAACAGTGGCTGCATTTGCTCTTTGGTGGCTTCCACGGCCTCCACGGCCCCTGCTGCGTCGGCCTCTGCCTCTCCTCCTACTCTGGTTTCCAGGCTTGTTCCAACAATACTCCTCGATATGCCATGGTTTACCGCAATAACGACAATGAAAAACTTCATGTTCGTCTTTTTCGAACATGCCGCTGCTTCCTCGACCATGACTTGAATCGTCAGTGATCTTAGCCACCATACCCGAGGTGGGATAATTTTTTGTGTTTATTTTGTGGGAAAAAAAAGTTACAGGATCAGAGAACTTGCTCTGATACCATGAAGAAGATGGAAATAGGTTAAAGGTTTTTGTTATTGAATGAATATCAGACTACGTACAACTCTACCTCTTATATAATATACACAACCCACTATATTAGGAACTACCTCCTAATATATCTCCTAAAGAAGGAAAACAAAATAACTAAAGGATATACATCACCTAGAATATAGAGAACATGATCAAATACAATGTAACAATATAACAGAAATATATTCCTAGTATCTTCTTATTAGTAATTGTATACCCTGTATTGTGGGGGTATAAAAAGGCAAGAAATCAGAACACTCAGAGGAGACAAAAACCGGATAATTTGAGACGGCTGTAGTTAGAAGAATAGTAGGTCTCAAAATAAAACCTCCTCTTATTTCTCTTCCTTATTAGTTTAATTAGATATTAATTTAGTTCATCAATTTGGTTCAAGGTTTAATCTTTTTGTATTCAAGTTATAGATCTATCTCATTTATGCAATCTCCTTTCATATGGTACAATTTTCTCATCTCTTTTTTTATTGTTCTTATCATTTTCATTTCATTATTTATGTTAGTCTTACTTATTAATTCAATCCAAGCTTGTTCCTTTATTAGTTTAATTATGTTTATTACATATTTATTATTAGTGGGTAGCTTAATTATTGTGTCCTTAATTATGTTAGATTAGATTATTTGTTAGGGGGAAGGGATTAGTGTATTGAATTGGATTTCATTTAATGGGTAGTCATTATTATCGCTAATCGTTAAGTCATTTGTGTTAATTTGTCACTTAATTGGTACTTTAATGTGTTGTGTAACCCTAATGACGATTAGTGTTATTTGACCTTGTTATAGAGTCGATGTGGGAGACCCGGGACTTGATTAGGCGCATTTAGGATGAGACCGTTTCTTATTATTGTCACGAGAGTGAATAATAGGGTGGTTGGGTACTTAGTGACTCGAGAGAGTATTAAGACCTCATTTTAGCACTTACACTTTGTCGATTAATGAATCTTTAAACCCTATTGAGAACTCTATTAGATACATGAACCCCATTAATCCCCCTAACTCCCTTAATTAGTCATTTTATATCTACTTTCATTGTTTACTTGTTAGTTGGTCAGTCATTTTTGTTTTACTTTTAGAATATTTCTAACATCAATCTTTTTGATCGACTAAACTATAACTAAAATAGAGACTTGTAGCCTAACCCCACCATCCTTGTGGTTCGACCCCGATTTATACTACTTAAATTGGGTTACTTTACAAATAGTTTTTGGTACCGGAAGTGACGGCAAAAACCGGCTATCAAAATGGCACCGTTGCCGGGGATGGTGCTTTGTTAGATATAAGTCTTTGTTGAGTTTTAAGCTTAGTCACTTTTATTGCTTTTGAAAAAAAAAATTGAAAAACAAAAAAAAAATGATATTTGATTATCCACAATTTCCGTATGAACCATTTCATGTTTTTTGGGAAAGGCTTGAGCAACATGTCTACATGTTTAATTTGGATGTTCAAGAGTGGGAGTTTTGCCGCATGATCTATAATGGCGTTATTGATGAAGTGAGGGATGACATTGAGCAACATTGTAATGGGACGTTTACTTGCATGACTTATGGTGAGAGGTGGGGGCTTCTTACTTACTTGGCTAGAAACTCCGAGTCAAGAATGGTTAACCATGATGCCCCTCCTTATCACTTTTCCCCACTTCCTATGAATATGCATGGTGTAAATGATTTCTATTACACTTGTGCGACATGTGGAGGAGTAGGACATACTTCTCTAGTTTGTACTTCATATGCCTACTCCCCTCTCCCGATGAATACATGTAATATGCAATCTTTTTCGTCAAGTTGTGAACCATGTGGTGATTTTGGAGAAAATTATGATGTATGCTCCCCTTATGTTCCCCAAATCCCCATTGATGATTATATGGTGAATGATGTTAATGATGTGCATGTCTTTGACTCTTCTTGTGAACCACCTCGCACCTTTTCAAGAGAACTTCCGCATCCCTCATTCCAACCCACACCCCACTTTCCAATTGATGATTCACCAAACTATGTTTGTGAGTTAGAGAGCGTGAAATTTGATGATGGTGATGTGAGGTTGAATGAACCAAGTAGTTTTATTAGTGAGAAATTTGAGTACCTTGGTTTATGTGAATTTGAGGGTGTTTCTTTTGATATGGACCATGAGGTGGTGAAAAGGGAGTTGCTTATGAGAGAGGATGTTACTAGAATTGAGATTTGTGACCATGAGATTGTGGATACCTTGGATGCCTTGATGAGGGAGGGGATATTTCTCTTGATGTTGATGAGCCCCTTTTTGAGAGATTTGAGGATTGCTCTTGTGGTGAGGATGAACTCCTTGTAGCCACCCATGACATAGACCTCATTTCTTTTACACCCATATTGGAGGTTATGTTTGATGAGGAGGAGAGTATGAGCACCGATTGTGAAGGGGATTGTGAGGTGCACCTACTTGGTGAACCCGTTTTTGAGAGATTTGAGGTACCTTTTTGCGGTGAGGATGAGTCCCTTATACCCACCAATGACCTTGACCTCATTTCTTATGCCCCTTTGCTTGAGGTTATGACTTTTGATGTGGAGTATGATGCGCCTTTACTTGATAAAGCTTGCATGGGTAAATCGTTTGAAACCCCCCCTCCTTTCTATCTTTGATGATTTTGATGTCTCCCCTCCCATTTTTGAAAAACTTGTGTTTGAAATAGATGAGTGGATGGGAGAAGTGAGGGACAAGGAGACTAATCGGGTCTCCTATGTTGTTGATTGTCCTTTGCTTGTTAGTTTTGATCATTCTCCTCCAATGAAGGAGAAAATATTTTATGAAATTGAGTTTGAAAATGTCGAGGAGAATGATCACAACCTTGATGATTGGAGGAAGCTCAAAGATGTGAGCTTCATTGACTTGGGCAAGGAGTTAAGTGGCCTTGCCCATAGGCTGTGGGATCCCGGTTAGTTTTGGGACCAAGCTTAGGTTTGGCGGTTTCCTTAAAACCGCGCTTCTTGGGAGGCAACCCAAGCTCTTTAATGCATTCTTTTTCTTTTTGATAAATTTTTCTAAAACCCAAAAACATGTTCTTTTCTTTGAAAAAATTTGAAAAACCAAAAACATGTATTTAATTTCCGAATTTCCTCCACACATTTATTTCCATTGGAAATTATGTAAATAAATAAGCGTGGGGAGGAAATTCTATTATTTAAAAATACAAAACATGTCTTTTATTTTTACAATTCCTTCGCTACTTTGCGTTCCATCGAGGACGATGTAAAATTTAAGTGTGGGGAGGGGATTTATCCTTTAAAATCCAAAAAAATTGAAAATTTTCAAAAATTACAAAAACATGCTTTCATTTATTTGCATTTCCTTATATAAACGAATAAGTGTGGGGAGGAAACTCCCCTAACATGTCTTGTATATATCGTTGTTTGTGTAATAAAATGCATAGGTACATTTGGAATATCGGAGGCATATGCTAAAGAGTTAGAAGACGCTTGGTATAATCGCTCCTATCTCTTCTCCTTTCTCCCTCTCTTTCTCTTATTTATAATTGAGGTGGTTGGGATTTGTATGTTGAGGAGGATGTTCCAATTTTGGAACTTGGTGATGTGTGCCTATGTGTTGATTAGGATTAGTTGCATTAGTCTTTTCGGCATATAGTTTGATAGTTGCACTTGCATTATAACATGTATATAATAGTTGCATCATGGCATATAGTTGCATTTAGATGAAATGTTTTGAAAAGTGCCTAATTGGGAACTTTGACAAGAGCAATTAGGCCATTACAAATACTTTTTCAACTTAAGACTTCGCCTACTAGAATGGATGTAAAACACCCTAGATTGTGTCATAGTAGTGTCTTTCGACCCATGACCCAAAGCCTAGTCAAGGGTTTGCATGTGAGTCACCTATCCAACCCCGTGATGCGATATGGACTTGGTTAACTTGTCTAGGTGACCTTGATTGACCTTGTGGTATGGCAACCCAAAAATACTTTCTATCAATAAGTTTGAAGTGCTCATTTCAAAGATTTTGTTATGTGGAAACGTTTTATTGCCAAAGAAACCTCAAATGTTTTGAAATGTTGAAATGTTGAGAATTTTAGTCGTTTTGATGGAGGCGTACCACTTTGATGTGCTTTGGAGAGGGATCCATTGAATTGGGCCCCCACACGGTTGTGAATTCAACCGCCCAAAGACAGAGTGACTATCACCCCGAAAAGTTATTGTCTAGAGGTTAACCGGTTGCCTAATAAGCGATTGGCGAAAGCAAAGGATATTAGCACGGAAGGGACAAACCCCATCTCTAATTTTTGAAATGTAAAAGTTGAAAGAGGTCAAATTTTGAATGCTAGTCATATCCACCCTTGTTTACAATGATTTGAGCATTTCATTCCCAAAAAACCTTTTTGTCAAGCCACTTTGTCGAGTTTGGGACGATCCATGACCTTTACTTTTGTAGAGAACTCGAGACTTGTCATGTCATTTTCTATTAGCATCATGGGGATCATCATTCCACGCCATCCGATCGCTCTTGACGAAAGTATTTGGAAATTGAGGACGAAAGTAGTCTAGTTTAACACCATTTGGAGGTGATTTAGTGTCATCCTCTTAGCCTTAGTGATTTGTTGAACTAGTATTTGTGACGGAATATATGCTCTTAAATTTGTTCCCTTTTAGTTTACTCCGCCACTTGATGAGGAAGTGGCTATTCCTTTTGTTGATGCATCTTATTATTTGTTATGTGCTTCATGTTAAGATGTGTCCAATTTTCCGCAAGCCCCCACTTGCCTTGCATCGGAATACATACCTCATTGTATTTCGGTGTGAGTTGAAGGGACGGAGAAGGCCCGTTAATTGCCTTTCATCGGATATTATTAGTTTAGGTAGTCGTTTTATATTACGGGTCTTAGTTTATTAAATGAGCTTACTCGAGGACAAGTAAGATTTAAGTGTGGGGAGGTTTGATAAGTAATAAATTAGGGTCATTTTACCCATACTTATATCTTATTTTTGACTCGATTTTGTGCGATTTAATTTTCTAATGGCTCATTTTAGTATCTAATTAGCTTAATTAGAATAATTAATAATAATTGTTATATTTCGAGAATTCGGTACTCCTCTTCTTATTTAATTTTGTAGGTGTCAAGTTGAATAAAATGGAGTTGAATAAGAGTCAAGCAAGCGATTTAAGACAAGTCAAACCGTAAACAAATGAACAAAACATGATAATTGGAAGTCATGGTCAACGACCCATTGTACAAATCCACACTTCTCAACTCCTGCATTTCCATTCCCCGTTCACAGCAAACACCATCACAGTCCAATTCCGTCCCATCATCAACCTCCACATGACAACCGAATCATCCACCATCTCCATCTCCGTCTGCTCTTCTGTTCAACTCGACATTCAGTTTCAACCACCAGTCCGCAGCAACTTCAGTTGCCAAGGATTTTACTCGGCAACATCACTAACAGCTACCCAGAACAACGATTCACCACTGAGCTGCAACTCGGTTCCCATGACCAGACCCGCATCTCCATTCACCAACACCAAATTCGATTCATCATCAGTCGTTCTCCACCATGGTTCACCTCAACCACTGCATGAAACCCATCTACCACCGAGCCCATACCCGTCTCACGCACCCACAACGCCCATCACCATCTGGCCGGAATCGAATCCCGAGTTGATTTGCAACAAGCTGCGCCACCAGGTTGTCCACCGCATCCAACTCCACCATCGTTCTCAGTTCAAGCACCGAGCACCAATCAACCACCATGGGCGAGTTCAGACGCAACCCGACATCAGACTACGAACTTCGTTTGCGGGTTTTTAATTGATCGGGTCTTTAATTTTTAATTTGGGTTTGATTGTTAATTTGGGTAATCGTCTGTTGAAAGAAGAGAACAAGAAAGATCAGAATAACGGTGCTTGCCCTTTATACATTCTTTTTGTTCGAGTTTAAGTGAGGGCAGTTTTGTAATTGTATACCCTGTATTGTGGGGGTATAAAAAGGCAAGAAATCAGAACACTCAGAGGAGACAAAAACCGGATAATTTGAGACGGCTGTAGTTAGAAGAATAGTAGGTCTCAAAATAAAACCTCCTCTTATTTCTCCTCCTTATTAGTTTAATTAGATATTAATTTAGTTCATCAATTTGGTTCAAGGTTTAATCTTTTTGTATTCAAGTTATAGATCTATCTCATTTATGCAATCTCCTTTCATATGGTACAATTTTCTCATCTCTTTTTTTATTGTTCTTATCATTTTCATTTCATTATTTATGTTAGTCTTACTTATTAATTCAATCCAAGTGTGTTCCTTTATTAGTTTAATTATGTTTATTACATATTTATTATTAGTGGGTAGCTTAATTATTGTGTCCTTAATTATGTTAGAGTAGATTATTTGTTAGGGGGAAGGGATTAGTGTATTGAATTGGATTTCATTTAATGGGTAGTCATTATTATCGCTAATCGTTAAGTCATTTGTGTTAATTTGTCACTTAATTGGTACTTTAATGTGTTGTGTAACCCTAATGACGATTAGTGTTATTTGACCTTGTTATAGAGTCGATGTGGGAGACCCGGGACTTGATTAGGCGCATTTAGGATGAGACCGTTTCTTATTATTGTCACGAGAGTGAGTAATAGGGTGGTTGGGTACTTAGTGACTCGAGAGAGTATTAAGACCTCATTTTAGCACTTACACTTTGTCGATTAATGAATCTTTAAACCCCATTGAGAACTCTATTAGATACATGAACCCCATTAATCCCCCTAACTCCCTTAATCATTTTATATCTACTTTCATTGTTTACTTGTTAGTTGGTCAGTCATTTTTGTTTTACTTTTAGAATATTTCTAACATCAATCTTTTTGATCGACTAAACTATAACTAAAATAGAGACTTGTAGCCTAACCCCACCATCCTTGTGGTTCGACCCCGATTTATACTACTTAAATTGGGTTACTTTACAAATAGTTTTTGGTACCGGAAGTGACGGCAAAAACCAGCTATCAGGGGTGAAGGTTTTTATTAATATAGGCATGGTGGCCTTCTTTTGGCTGATTTTGCTTTTGACTTTTGCTTGGCTTTTGAGTTTTATCTTGTTGGGCCTGTCAGACATTTTGTTTGAATAACCTGCACATCATTTTCGTTTTATTTTATTCATGAGTAATTCAACCAAGTATAGTTTTTTGCTATAATGGTTAAAGGGGTGGGAAAACCGGCCTGTCAGGAGGGCTTATGTCCCCTGTCTAGCTGGAGGGCTTGGTATTCGGCCTGTCAAGAGGGCATTTTAGACTAAGTGTTTGGGAGAGAACACCCTTACACTGTCTTCTTTGCGTGGGCCCACCGGTTGTAATCCGTGGCAGTAAACCTAGTCAGGTCAGGCAATTATTTCATGCCTGATTGGTCCTGACTCTTTACTGTATCTGGTGGCGGTTACCAACTCGTCAGGCACAGTTAAGTGCAGAATTTTTGTTTTAGAAATATATAGTAGAGTAGCCCTCAATCCTGAATATTTATGCATATAATCTTTTATTATGTATAATTGTTCAGGATTCAAAAAGTAAATAGATAGGTTAGTTGAACAGATACAAAATACAGACAAGGCATGTAAAACATGTAGTTCATCACATAGCACGTTAGGTTGAGTACTGATTGAATTTGTACCTGATTGTAGCCTGATTTTTTCATATGGAATAATTTTCAATGGGTTACATTCCAGGATCTTGGGATCATTTCCCCTTTTAGCATTTGGAGCTTGTATGCTCCTTGTCCAACAATTGAATCAATTAAGTAAGGGCCTTCCCATGTGGGGGCCAGTTTGCCTGCTGATTTTTCTTTTTTATTTGGAAATACTTTGTGTAGGACAAGGTCTCCTTCTTTAAAGACCCTGACCCTGGCGTTTTTATTGTAGGTCCTGGCGACTGCTTGTTGATATGATGTCATCATGATTTTGGCAGCGTCTCTTAATTCTTCTGTTAGGACCAAGTTGTCTTGCATTAGGTCTTTGTTTGCTTCAACATTGTTTAGGCCGCATCTGGATGTTGGTACCCGTACTTCCGCAGGAATGACAGCTTCACAGCCATATACCAGGGAGTAAGGTGTTTGGCCTGTTGCAGTTTTTGGAGTTGTCATGTCTGCCCATAGTACTAATGGAAGTTCTTCAGCCCATCTTCCTCGTCTTCTTTTTAGCTTCTTTTTTAGGCAGCTTATGACTACCTTATTACTTGATTCGGCCTGGCCATTGGCTTTTGGATATCCAGGGGTTGAAGTTACCAGGTTGATATTCCATTCTTGGCAAAATGCTTAGGTCCTTTTCCCCACAAATTGAGTTCCATTATCGCATACTATTTCTGATGGGACTCCATATCTGCAAATGTTGTTTGTCTTGATGAAGGATATTACTTCCTTTTCTGTTACTTGCCTGAAAGAGTCAGCCTCAATCCATTTGGAGAAGTAGTCAGTCATAGCTAACAAAAATACTTTTTGTCCTGGAGCTACGGGCAGTTTTCCCACAATATCCATGCCCCACTTTATGAATGGCCAGGGCGCGGAGATTGAATTGAGGAGTTCAGATGGTTGATGTATGATTGTGCATTGATTTGGCAGGCTTCGCATTTTGAAGAGTATTCCAGGCAGTCAGCCCTCAATGTAGGCCAGTAGTAGCCTGTCCTGAGAACTTTGCTTGCCAGGCTCTTTCCTTCTTTGTGGTTGCCACAATGTCCATCGTGTATTTCTTGAAGTACTAGTTTGGCTTCGTCAGGCTCCAAACATCTTAGGTAGGGTCCAGCCTGCGATCTCTTGAACAGAGTGTTATTGATGATAGCATAAGTTGAAGCTCTAATTTTAAAAGCCCTTGCCTCATGTCTACCCTGAGGCAGTATTCCTCGGAGAAACCAGTCATAATAGGGTTTAGTCCAAGAGTTATTGTCCTGATTGACAGGACTGACTTGTTCAGGTTTGCTGATGGCTGGCTCTAATAAGTGCACAATTGGTATTTTGTCGAAAACAGTGGGGGTAAAATTTGAACCTAGGCTGGCTAGAGCGTCAGCCTGGGTATTCAGGTCTCTTGATATTTGATCTATGTCAAATAAAGCAAATTTAGCGGTAATGTTTTTTTGCATATTCTAAATACGAAATCATTTTTACATCCTTAGCCGTATAAATTCCCTTTATTTGATTAGCAATTAAGAGTGAATCAGTTTTTACCTTTAGGTTTTGAACACCGAGGTCTAGACATACCTTTAAGCCTGCTATCAGGGCTTCATATTTTTCTTCGTTGTTCGTAGCTTTGAACTCACAGCTTATAGCCTGTGCTATCATATCTCCCTAGGGCGATTTAAGTACTAGTCCTAACCCTGTCCCCCTGGCGTTGGATGCCCCATCTATGAATAGGGTCCATTCTTGGTCCGGGGTTTTATTTTCTAGTTGGTTGACCTCTTTTATCAGTTCTGGTTCCAGGTTAGGGCTAAAGTCAGCCACAAAGTCTAATAGGGCCTACGATTTGATCGCTGCCCTAGGTTCAAAGGAGATGTCGTATGTGCTAGTTTGTACTGACCATTTGGCCATCCTGCCTGAAAGTTCAGGCTTACGCAGGACAGATTTTATGGGCAAATTAGTCCTGACTATAATGGGGTGACTTTCAAAATAAGGTCGCAATTTAGTACATGACATAATTAAAGCTAAGACATATTTTTCAAGTAGTCCATACCTCAACTCAGCATCTAGCAGGCTTTTACTTACATAGTAGACTGGATGTTGCTGACCGTCCTGTTCTTTCACCAGGACTGCGCTGACTGCTGTGTCAGTGACAGATAGGTATACTGACAAAGGCTCTCCCTTTTCTGGCTTAGCCAGTAAGGGTGGAGATGATAAATAGGATTTTAGATCCTGAAAAGCTGTCTCATGTTCATCCGTCCATTGGAACTGTTTGTTCTTTCTGAGGAGGTTATAAAATGTTTTGCATCTCTCATAGGATCTTGATATGAAACGGTTCAGAGCAGCTACCCGACCTGTCAATTTCTGGATATCCTTGACAGATTTAGGTGACTGTAGTTCCAGGATAGCTTTTATCAGTTCAGGGCTATCTTCTATGCCTCTCTTTGTGACCATATACCCAAGAAATTTGCCTGCGGAGACTCCAAAGTGGCATTTTGCAGGGTTTAGCTTCATGTTATATTTTTCTAATATCTCAAATGCTATTTCTAGATGCTTCACATGATCTTCTGCATTTTTGGATTTCACCACCATGTCGTCTATGTATACTTCCATGGTGTCACATATTTGGTCTTTAAACATCATGTTGACCAGGCGCTGCTACGTTGCCCCTGCATTCTTCAGGCCGAAAAGCATGGCAGTGTAACAGTATATGCCTCGGTCTGTAATGAATGCAATACTCTCCTGGTCAGCAGGGTGCATCTTTATTTGATTGAATCCACTGGAAGCGTCCATGAATGTCAGCATTTCGTGGCTCTTTGTGGCGTCTACCATGGCATCAATATGAGGCAGGAGGAATGGATCTTTAGGACAGGCTTTGTTCAGGTCAGTGTAGTCTACACAGATCAGACTCTCCACTTCCCATTCTTTTTCTGCACAACAACTACGTTAGCCAGCCACTCAGGGTACATTACTTCCCTGATCATCCCCATATCCAAGAGTTTTTCTACTTCTTCGTTAATAATGGTATTTCTTTCAGCTGCAAATTTCCGCCTTTTCTGTTGTACATGCTTAAAAGATGGGTCAACATTGAGTTTATGTGTAATTATATCAGCACTAATTCCAGTCATATCAAAATGTGACCAAGCAAACCAAGATGATTTATTTTTAAGGAATTTTACCAGTTCAGGCCTGACACTATATCGGTGCGTCGGATCCTATTAAAACATACCCGTCGGGTACTCGGCGTCTAGGATTACCCGATCTGTTTCCATTCTGGGAGGTTCCACATAAGTGCTCCTGACAGGGTACTGTAATTGCTATGCCAGGGACTTACCTGCCTTGGAAGGTTTCAAGGCTGCTGTGTAGCATTCCTGGACTGTCTTGTGATCCCCTTTGATTGTGGCTATGCCCAGTCTGTTGGTATCTTGATGCACTGGTGATAGGTTGACGGTACGGCTTTAACATTATGAATCCAGGGCCTGCCCAGGATAGCGTTGTAGGACGACAGGTAGTCAAGGACTCCAAATTTCTCATAAGATGAGACTCCTTCCACGTAGGTTGGGAGGTAGATTTCTCCTAGGGTGCTCCTGGTTTCGCCACTGAATCCCAATAGGACGCTGGATTTCTTAATGATTTGGTCCTCGTTGATCTTCATGGCTTTCAGTACGTCAAGCATGATCAGGTTCACTGAGCTGCCTCCGTCTACCAGGATCCTTCTTACCGTGGTTGTTCCAATCTGCATAGAAATTACCAGGCCATCATGATGAACATCAGGGATGCCCACTAGGTCACAATCATTGAAAGTGATTGTTGGGATATGATCCGGCTTGCAGGGTGACACAGTCTTTGGCGTCCTGGCTATCTTCTTTGCCGCTGAACTTGTCAGGCTGCAAATTTCTGATCCGCCGGATATGAATTTTACTTCGTAGATTGGTGGTGGTGGAGAGAGACTACGATCCTGCTTATGCTCCTGATTCTCCTTATCCTGGTTTGCGTTCCTGCCCTTCGTCTTGATCAGGTCTTTCAAGTATCCGGATTTTAGCAGGTAGGCCACTTCCTTCCTCAGGGTGAAACAATTATCCGTGGTGTGTCCAATATCCATGTGAAATTCGCACCATTTTGAATTGTCTCTTCTGGGATTTGCATTTTCTGACTTCCTGGGCCATCTAATAGCTGATCCCATGTTGTCAAGTCTCTGGATTAATCCTGCAATATCAACACTGAAGTTATGTTCGGAAATAGGTGGATAAACTTTAACCTTACCTTGATACTCATGGGCCAGGTTAACTTCTGACTGATCTGGCCTGAAATATGGAGTAGGTCTATAATTGTTTCCTTTGTTGCTCTTCCTACTGCTTCTTTCATGATCCCTTGGTCTACTGGGTGATCCAAGTTTGTAGCTTTTATCTTCTTCCAGCCTGATGAAAGCAAGAGTCTTGGCCTGAACATCTTTGAAGGTGTGGCAGGGATACTTAGTGAGTTCGCTGTATAAGTCACTATATGGTAGTAACCCCTGTCTGAATGCCTCCACTGCTGTTCCGACGTCACACCTAGGTATGGATACTTTCTCTTTGTTGAATCTTGCAAGAAATGTCCTGAGAGTTTCATCAGGCTTATGTGTAACTCGGTAAAGGTCACTGGATCGTTTCTCCAACTCCCTGCTACTCGCGAACTGCTGGTTGAAACTGTTGATCAGGTTGGCAAAGGAATGGATGCTCCCAGTTGGTAGGTTGATGTACCATTGCAGAGCAGGGCCAGTCAGGGTCGTTCCAAATCCCTTGCACATGCAAACTTGTCTGAACTCGCTGGGAATAGATGCAGCTAGCATTTTCTGTTTGTAAAGAGCCACGTGATTTTGTTTATCCGTGGTTCCATCATAGACCCTCATGGATGGAATTGTGAACTTTTTTGGTAGGTCTACTTTTGCTATTTCGTCTATGAAAGGCGAATCAGCATAGCTGTCAGGGGCAGCTTCTTCCATGCTGGCAGGCACTCCAGGTATCTTATCGAATTTTTCATTGAGTTTCTTGATCTCTTGAACCACTGCCATCATGATGGCTGCTGCGGATTCGTCAGGTTTCTCCTTATCATCTTTTGGTTCATCATCACCATCAACATTAATGGATTTAGGAATACTTGGGCTCCCAAAACTGGAAAAATCAATATTTTTAATGATTGATGAAAATGGGGTTCCTGGTTGGAATCTAGAGCCTGCCCCTTGGGTCTTCTCTAATTTTTGCTTTAGAGCTGACTCAGATTCTTTCAATTACAGGATTTCTGCTTCAGTTTGGGCTACTTTTTCTTTCAGGCTTTCCAAGTCAGCGATTTTTTGGAGAGCTGCATTCAATTGTTCTTCAACGGTGGGTTCGGCCATTTTTGTAGGTTTTTTGAATTTTTGTAAGATAAGAAAAAAGGATTTAAAGAGCTAGATGCCCCACGGTGGGCGCCAATTGTTTTGTGTGGATTTTGCGTAAGGCGAAATCAGGTCAAGGTAGAGTTGTGTAAGGTTAACTAGCTCTAGATAGTCTGTTGGTCAGGTCGTCAGGGTACAATATAAAGCTGTAAATGAAATAACGACAATAATAACAAGACAAAGAATTTTGTACGTGGAAAACCCTTGAATGGGAAAAAACCACGGGCACCAAGCCAGGAGAGGATTTCACTATGTAATTTCCGGAGAATAATTGTATGACAATAACAACGTTTATATTTCTCTATGTATTGCGTATACTTCTTCTTGTGTGTGAATGAGATGCTTCCAATATCTTCAGAGTATTCTTTATATAGGCTTCTTCCTTGAACGGCTGCTTGATACGGTATTAAATGCAGATTATTCTCCATTATTACCAGTAATAATTGCAAATTATTCCTCCCTTAATTACTGCATTTACTTTGAAATCTTCACACTTAATGCGCGTATATAATTCCTTTATAACACGCGTATATGGTCTAATATCGTCCTGATATTTTGACCGTTGTCCTCTCCATGGCCTGGCGCCTATCTTCGTGTGCCCTGATAGCCTGACATCCTGACAGCCTGGCAGTCAGGTTTAGATGAGATACTGATCAGGAAGGTCTGCGGATTTCCAGGCCTAACAGCTTTCCTATTATCCAACCCCAAAATGATCTCTCCTAGACACATACAAGCTGGGCCCTGCGCAACTCCATTTGCTCAATCAAGCTAAAATAACGAGGATCTCCTCTCATTTCCTTATCAACATGCCCTTGGAGGACATAACCATGCAGTGGGAAAAACCAGAATGCCCTACGCCTCACTACATAGGAGATAAAAGGGTCTTCCCTATTTATAAATCGATCAATAAAGTCAAGCATACGGATTCCTTTTGAGGTCACAAGACGGTCAACCTTAGCTTTAGTCAGTCCAACCAAATCTCTAAATTTGTATTTACACCCTTGAGAGCTAGAGGGTATGGCATGCATATTTTCTGGGTCCCATCCGCCAATTGCAGCAATTTCCTCAGGAAAAGCGCAGATGTCACCTCCAGGGAAGGCGACTACATGGAAGTTAGGGTCTCAATATTCGAGACAAGCATCGAGGAAAGGGTTCACAACTTTCACCAATTTGAGACTCAAAATGGACCCCAGAGTGAAAGCACCCATATCATGCTTTTCAACGTTTGTAACTTTATTTGTCCACTCCTTGAGACGGTTTTCCAAGGCATCCATGATTTGTAACTTTTTTCTATGTAATAGGAGAGTTTTTTTATAATAGACGGAAGAAAGATGGGAGAATTATGTGGATAAAAGCTCCCTCGACGTCTATATTTATACTAAAAGCTGTTTCCTAAATTCCGTCAGAACTGACCAACTGAGGAAATGGCGCAGCACCTGCTGTGCCTCTTTGAAGGATCGCAGCTCGTGCTGCGACTCTTCCTCAGAGGATTTCTGTGATTTTTCCGCGTGGGATCTTTCCTAATTCCTTTTGGCTTATAATTTCCTATTCTTATAGGTTTTTATTTTGGTAATTCCGTTAAATTACCATATTTTATGTTTCCTAATGTTCCGGGCACTCTTCTCGAGACGAAATCGACATTTTCGCCAAATAAGCACACTTACCTATTTCATTTTATTTTCTCTTTTGGGGGAATCATTTCACTCCCGTTTCACATTTCATTCCAAAATTATACATTTCTTTTTTCGTTTTTTTAGGGGGTAGCCCTCCCTACCGTCCGGTCATCAATTTTTTTTCGCTCATTTCTGGGCAATTTTTTGCATTTTTTTAGGTCTTTTCCTCGATTTGCGCTAGTTTAAGCCATATGTACAATATGTGTTTACGTGTAATTCAATGTAAATTTTGGCAGCATGACGGTGTAAGCCGTCATCTACCAAACCTGTTCTAAGCTAACCTGCAGGAACAAACAAACAACCCAGCAGCAAAGGCACTCAGGCCATTTAATATACAATCAAAATGCCATATATACATCAAACTGGGGGCTCCTGCCCAAAACAAGTCCAAAAATCCAAGATGAAATCCTAAATGTACAAAATGTATACAACACAGCCGACGACAACACAAGCAAAGACAACTACTCCTGGTCGCCACCTCACTCGGTGACCCTAGCCTCGAGGGCAGTGATCTCGGCGTCCCTGACCTCCAACTCCCTCAACAGACGAGCCGTCTCCTCCTGGGAACGTGCCAGCTCCCGCTCCAGTTCGCGCTCCCTCTGTAAATGACAAAGAAATGCCTCATTTCAAATGCGAGAAAATTACAACAAAATTCGAAATAAAGTAAATAAAAGGTTCATACCTGTCGTCCTCGGCCGCCAGCAAGTGCCTTGATGGCTGTAGCCCATAGCCGGTTGGCAACCCTCTACAACGCCACGTACCGAGACGGCGCCACCTGCATTTCAATAAACAAACATTTTCAATGAAATGGACAAATGTATTCTTATACAACAACAAAAGCTAAATTGAATCAAGGGCTTACCCTCCTAACCAAGTGCTGCCACTCCTCCAGTCCGGCATCTGTCACCGCCTCGCCAAAGTCGCGGAGCTCGGAGATCGCCGTCATCCCCGCCGCATCAGTGTACTCAAGGGTCTCATGGTACGCTGGGGGCTCGACGCACGCCTCCTCAACCTCCTACAAAATTCAAAAGAAGTCTTTATTCGATGATCATTCATCATTTTGTCAAGTCAACTCGAAAGGGCAAAATAAAGCACTTACCACGACCGGCCAGTATGCCAGCCTCTGGCGAACAAACAGAGAGTACTCCTCACCTGGGAGGAGAAGAGTGTCGTCACCAACGTCTGCCAGGTCAGCCTCCCTCTCAACGTCAGAAGGCTCCCTAAACATCGTCCGAGGAGGATCGATGAGAATCGTGAAGGCATCACGAGAGCACTGACGAGTCAAACGCTCGCCCAGATACCACACTCGACCAATAGACGTCCTCAGTAGTAACCGACTCGAACTCCTAGGTCGAAGGACCTCAGCCACGAAAGTAGGGGCATCGGGGTAGTCCACCCAAGGCCTGGGCACCCACTAAGACAAACGAACAAGGGGTCATTCTTATGATCGCTTCTAAGGGACAATGAATAAACAAATGAAGGAAAAGTGATAAAAAATACTTACGTCACTCAGCTTCAGGGCATTCACGCCCCATCGACAGACATCGTAAGAAGAACGCTGGCTCTTCGTACGACACATCACCCAGTCTCTTACTACGGGGTAAGCTCTCGGTCCAGGCTCCGTCCTCTTGGGCGCAAAGTCCGAGAAATAGGAGTACACCTACGCCTGCAAAGCAAAACAATCGATGATATTTCACGATTCGATAAAAAGAAGAAATGATCTTTCAGGATACAAAATGAAGGTCCATACCTCCAACAATAGTCCGGGGCCGACGGTAGCAGGAGAAGTCCCCTTCTCCACCAGCTCAGGACGAACCATGGCCCTCATGTAGCGTGTGAGGACCGCAGAGCCAGGAGTGACCCAGTCCCAACGACCTAGGTCACTCAGGTCAGAAAGGAAGGGAAGAAGCTTCGTCGACAGCCTCTTCCCCTTGTCTCCAAGGTAGAGTGAAGACAAGAACCACCAGAGCCACAGACGAGCCCTCTGCTCCGCAGTACAAGGAGGAGGAGCCACCTCCCTCCCATCCATCGTCACCAACGCCGGGGTCTTACCCGCAAAGTAATCCCTGACGTAAGTTCTCGGCACTAGCCCGGAAACCGCAGCAGCGCTCACCGCCAGGTTCCAACCAATCACCCTCCTAGCCTCGGCCGAGTCCACCCTCATGGCCGTCGATGACCAAACCACAGCCTCCTCTCCACACGGCAGACCAGAAATCATGCCGTAGTCCTCCAACGTAACCCCGACCTCACCAAAAGGCATGTGAAAGGTCGAGGTCGTGTCCCAATACCGATCAAGGAAGGCTGGAATTAGGCAAAGGTTAGCCCGAAGCTTCCTTCCCTTGGTCTCCCTCCACGCTCCCACCAAGGCTTCGAAAGCTCCTAGCTCGATAATGGCCTGCTCCTCTTCCGACAGTCTCCCGTAGGCCTCCATCAGCATCATCGTGTAGCCAGAAAAGGACCTAATGTTCCCAGCCTCCTGTATCGATTCGATGCAAAGCTATCTTTAGCTCAAAGTGAAGGAGAAATGAAACGACAAACAAATAAAGAAAGGTGATGAGAGAATGACAAGCTCGAGACTTACCAAACTCTTCACCGTCCTGTAAGACAGGTGGCTCTCCGTTGCCCAAATGAGATGGTGACCATCCCATTTCTCAGCCCACTCAAGTGCCCTCGCTAGCTGGCGACCACCTCGTCCGACGTTAGCCCGCCTCGGGGCCTCCTCCTCAGCAGCCTCCTCAGCAAACGCCTCCTCTAACACCTCCTCAAATAAATAAAGTAATTGAACCAGTTAAATAAATTATAAATGTCAAAATGAGAAATTCGCGAGTGTTACATTACCCATCGCAACAGGTAATCCTCGCCACCAGTGGGGGGCCGCAGCCAATCCCCACTTAAATCCCGCTCATCAACGAGCGATATCCCTGTCCCTTAATGTGCACATCCCCTCCCGTGGCGGGTTCCACGGAGGGCGAACTAGGGTGTGCAGCCACTCTCGCAAGTGACTCCACCACTATCATCACAACACCATCACAACCACCACACCACCACCGCACCAACACTCCAACGATGATCAGCAGACAACAATCATACACAGTACAACAAAACATCTCAAATCTATTAAACAGGAACTGAGTAGAGAAACCCTACCTTTTCGCAATCCACTATGTTGCAATCAATAATACAATATGCATAACAAATACCAAATCGTCACCTACAACAATGATAATCAACAATCAACACACATATGATGACCAAACCCTAAACCCTCAAATTAACCCAAACTAGGGTTTGTTAACTTATAAGAACAACAATAGATCAACAAGGATAAGACACTTACTATGGCGATTGACACGGAATAAGATGCTAGAACCCACAATCGACAACCTTTGCCTTGGAATTGATGAAGATGATTAGAAGAGAATGAAACGTAGTTTATGTTTTGGAAGAAATGGCTTTCGAAACTGACGAACGATTATATATAATCTCTAATCATTTTAATCAAAACCGCAGAAATAACACCTGTCGGACCGGATACTCGGTCGAGTATAGAGTATACTCGGCCGAGTACTCTATACTCGGTTGAGTATTCCACATACTTGGCCGAGTATTCCTGGACAGAAAGCTGTCCAGAAACACACGACACACCTACTCGGCCGAGTAAGCCATATTCGGCCAAGTAGCAGGCTTAGGAAAACTGTGGTATTATACTCACCTTCCCTCTTTTCCCGTGCCTCCCTTGGCCACCACCCCGACACTTGCCGCCTCTCTCCCCTTTTTTTTACAGATCCGAATAAAAGTCGTCCATGTCTGTTGCTTCCGTCGTCCCTCGTCATCTCCTCCTCAATCGCGACTGCAATCATTTCTTCTCTTTTCTCTTTTTTTTGTTTTTTTTCCAGATCTGGAACCCATGGGTCGTGGCTTGTGCGGGGTCGGGTGGTTGGGGGGTCGACGGGATGGTGATTTGTTAGTGTTAGTGGTGGTTGTGTATTATGAATGAAATGTTTGGTTGGTTTCTTTGATTTTGGTTTCTTTTTCTTTTATTTTTGTTACTAACTTTCTTTTCTTTATTATTTTGGTTATTGGTGGTGGTAGTAGCAGTGGGGTGGTGGCGGTTTACAGTTTTTTTTCCCAGATCTACGGCATAGTTTTGGTGGGATGGTTATGGTGTCGTGGCTGTGGGTGGAGCCGTATGTCGAGGACGGTGGTGCTGGTCGTGTGGTGGTTGGTCGTTCGTGGTGGGGGAGGTCGTGGGTGGTGGTTGTTATGGTTGGCAGTAGTGGTTGTCGATAAAGGTGGACCGATTAAAGTCCTATTTCATTGCTTCACTTGACAAATTTTATTTCACTTTAATGGATTAAAATCCACTAACATGGACTAAAGTTTCACATGACATGGTCTAAAGTTTTATAAGACATTGACTAAAATTACATTCCTAAGAGAATAAAGTTTCATAAACAGTTAAAACTATATTAGATAAATTCAAATTAGTATAAAGTTATAACCCTAAAATAAATAAAGTTTCAAAAATTATGACTAAATTTACAATCATAAAACACTAAAGTTACATTCATAAAATTATAATATTTATTTAAAATTTATAAATTAGCAAAATTAATTAAATTCAAATTTTTATATTAGAAATCGTCTAAAAAAATTAAATTTTCAATTTTTAGCATTAAAGTTTCACACATAAAACACTAAAATTAAACTCAAAAATCAATTATATATTTTCAAAATAAAATTTTATAACATAAATTTAAATTTTTATTTATCAAATGACCTTATATATTAAAGTTATAATTGTAAATAATTAAAGTTATACTCATAAATCAAAATTTCATTTATAAAACATTAAAGTTTCTATCTTAAAATTTCAAAATCTGAACCATCAATCTTAGAAGATCAATGGCTAGGATTAGGACTTAGTGGACTCACCATTTTAGGTGGACTCATTTGAACTTGCTTCTCTCTCTCTCTCTCTCTCTCTCTATATATATATATATATATATATATATATATATATATATATATACATATATATATATATATATATATATATATATACATATATATATATATATATACATATATATATATATATATACATATATATATATATATACATATATATATATATGTATGTATATATATATATACAAAATATATATATATATATATATATATATATATATATATATATATATATATATATATATATATAGGATAGGATCTCGTGCGAACTTACGAACTGACTAAAAAAGCTTAACCATACAATAACCACGCGCGTTGTACTGAGCATCTTACCACTTTTCTCTCACTTCTGCATCTCGTGCGAACTTAAAGTTCGGTGGTCAGAGATGTCACCGGCGCGATCTGGGTCACCTGGCGAAAAGTTATGGTCGATTTATCGTAGTTCTTTGCATCGAAGAAATGGGGTTGGTGTTTGTGACGTGATGAAATGAGGCAGTGTTGGTGTTTGTCAGCGGCTATGGTCGGAAGAGGAAGGGCGCAGGTCTGCTCGTGATGGTTTGACAACTGGCGGTGGCGTTGATGTGGTGGTTGTGGGGGAGTGGTGATTATGGAGTGGTGGCGGGGGTGGTGGCGCTTGGCGGTGGTGGTTGGGTTGTCGTGGTTAAGGGCTTAGGGTTGGATACACAAACTACGAAGCCCGGATACATATGTATTACTACCGAACACACAAACGATTTGTCTATCTGGTAGTAATATTATGTGTAATCTTTAGTAATACTATGTGTATCTGAGGTAGCAATATAAGGGTATCTTGGTAGTTAGTACGATTCACACTGCAAGTGAATTAATTTGGAAAAAACAATCATATACTCAGTTGTTAAGCGCATCAAATTTACGATTCTTATTATTAGAAGAAAGATCCAAAGCAAGCATATTCCCATACTTTCCTACACTCTGGATGTATCCAGAGTAACATCGAAGGTCGGCTTCGTGTTGTCGGGTCGCCAGCATGTTTATGGATTTTTTTGTAATCAAAATATTTTGTTGTAAACCAAATAGTTGAATATTAATCATTTATGAAGTTGATATTTTGAACATTCGTGTTGCTCAGGTGCATAATTTGATTAATTTTCGATAGTTTTGAAGGTCTGTGTGCTTTATAATATGCATAGGACCGTAGGGGTAAACACTCGTTTAAGTAACTAGATACATACCTCTAGTTAGCCATATACAATACTTTAAGTTGTTAGATACATAACTCTAGTCAGCTAGATACACTCCTTTAAATTTCTAGATACATACCTCAAACTAACTAGATACACTCGTTTAAGTTCCTAGATACATACCTCTAGTTAGCTAGATACACTCCTTTGAGTTTCTAGATACATATCTCTAACTAACTAGATACACTCGTTTAAGTTGCTAGATACACTCCTTTGAGTTTTTAGATACATATCTCTAACTAACTAGATACACTCGTTTAAGTTGCTAGATACATATCTCTAGTTAACTAACTAGATACACCCTCGTAAATAAATTAAGTTTTCACTTTGGACACACACGTTGGACTTCATTTTAAGACAAAAAAAAAAAGAATTCTTCAAAAATAAATGTGCTGGAAAAACTTACTCCATGTTTCGTTTTTGAAAAAAACTTTAATCAGACAGTCTTGAATATCATGTATGCACATCA
This sequence comes from Silene latifolia, assembly GCF_048544455.1. NCBI lineage: Eukaryota > Viridiplantae > Streptophyta > Magnoliopsida > Caryophyllales > Caryophyllaceae > Silene > Silene latifolia. The sequence continues at coordinate 49,052,157 of NC_133532.1, read as the reverse complement.
TGAGATACACTAAGCACTAAGCAATACATTCAGTTTATCTTCATATTAGGGCCTTGAAAATAACAGACATCCCACCCAATTTCTTCCTACATTGTCACATATAACTGCTTCTCAATCTCTCGAAAGGTCCAACAGTTGATCTGATGTTAACCGTTCATTAGTTTCAATCCTCAATACTGATATCCCGTTCATACGAATTCAGCAAAAACACGAAAATCGATCATAAAACTTGCATTTACATGAAAGGAAAACTAAAAATAATACATTGACACCAAAACCTTGCCAAAAAAAAGCTTTAGTATGAAGAGATGTAATGATACTAACATTACGCAAAATCAACTAGTTTAACCGGTAAAGATGCAAAGTCATTGAAAATTATACTCATGAAGGAAGTTCAAAACCTGTCAACATGAAACTATCTTCATGCCTCCCGTTACATGTGAAAGCACAAAATAAGACCGCATAATGTGCAATTACTGTGATAACAACACATGAAACAAATTTATAACATCAAAATGAGCCAAAAAGGAACTTAGAGAGACAGAGACTTCAGCAACAAGTCCCTTTCCATACTTGGTCCCATAATTTATTGAACAAATGATACATCAGATTTGTTTCAGTTGGCCGTAGAGCTTCGTTAGTATACAACACGGTGCGGACTTTTGGGAAACTTGCCCGATCTATGACACCAAAATCGTCTTTGGCTGTTGTTGCATCCATATAAAATGGCCTTCTCATAACTGTACGAAGTTAAGTGACTGAAATTGGCCTTTGAGACAACTTATAGCTGATATTATGGCAAGAAAATCAATTGTCAAACACTCTGACTCACATTTCTTGTATACTTGGCCAAGAGTGTAACCAGAGTATCCCTAATTATAATTATCTGAAATTCAACGACAAGAGATATTACATATAACCACTGCTCCAATATATAATCTGGGACCATGTTCTAGACTTTAGACTGGTAACCTGTTCCAGTCACAAACTCACCTACTTGGGACCTAGTAGAGACGATTGTACATCAAGAATACTACACACAACTTCATGATTATATTCAGGCAAAAGTCGTCAGCGAACTACAACATGCTAATGTTTCAAGCTATTAATCCCAATTGGAGACTTTTAACATCTTTGAAAAATTAAACCCAATTGAAAGCTTAAAAAACAACATTATGAAGAAGTTTCATATTTTATGAAGTGTCAAAATGTTGTGATGTGTCGGAATGGCAAACACGCGACATGACGCCTAAGTCTAGGTCGAAGTAACATAGTTGTTGAAACAGGAGTGACGAGTGAGACTGAGTACATTTAACCCCCATTGCCCCGACATTTGTGGGAGACCTTGATATGTGTAAGAATGGCGTGTATAACTTGAATTTTTCGAAATGGCAGGTGGATATTGCAGTAATGCTCAACGGGGAAGTGTGGAAAGAATATGGAATTTGAGAGGCATACTTAACACATCATGGCATAAGGTTCATGTTCGGATCGGTCATTCCAAAATGTAATTAGTTCAACTTCATCTTCCATCTTCAACTCCTGACATACCTCAAATCCTTGAAAAAACTTCTGGATGGGGGATTTGTGATCCAATGGTCAATCATCTGTTCACAGCAATCCATAACATAGACACACCTGCAACTATTCATGCTTAAAGGTCAAAACTAATTTGTGTGCTCATAGCCATGCCAACACTCGATTCTATCATAGCGTATGAATGAGAAGCAATTTCACAGGGTGCATAACCAACCTTGCCAAATAATCTTCGAAAAATTCACGTGGTACCCTCGAACTTTGTTATTTTGCACATGGTATCCAACTTTTTAAGTTAGTGTACATTATACCCTCTATGTTTGAATTTCATGCACAACATATCATTTTTGTCGCTTTAAAAAAACTCAATTGCGCATAATTCCTAGATCGAAATTCAGAATCGGCTAATTTTTTTTGGTTAAATGATTATCTCGTCATAATCTACAATTTTGAGAAAAAAAAATTGCCGACTGACATTTTATAGGGTTTTTTTTAACGAAAATCTCAAATCAAACATATCTTGGATCTTAAATTTCCGAATGACCATTTTCGTTTTATCAATTTATATATCTCGAAGAGTTAATCAATTTGAAAAAAAAAATTAGTCAATTCCGATTTCTGATCTATAATTTATGCTCAATTGAAAATTTTAAAAACGATAAATAGGGCATGTTGCGCTTGAAAATCAAATTTCAAGGATATCATGTACACAAACTTAAAAAGTAGGGTACCACGTGAACAATGGCAAAGTTCGAGGGTACCACGTGAATTTTCCGAATAATCTTTAAAGCAAAAGTATCCAAAATTGAAGCAAGATGGTCAGATATCGAGACGAGTGAGCTTAGCAAGAAATGTTACACCTTCACCAACAATCTAGTCACTTTATGCATAGATTGTGAAAATTAAGTTAAACAAAGAAAGTTCTCGTATCTACTATCTTCGACCTTCCTGCACAATCACAAATCAAAACACATAAAAAAACACAGCAAGTTCATTTTTTTACTTTGCTAAATTTCACACAGCGGTGGAAATATTAGAACAATTTGTGTATAAAAATAAGAGCTCGAAATTTATCAATCCGACCAACGAAGCAATGACGCAAACCTATTCAGCTTTTGCAGAGAAACAACTCTATCTTGCTTTTGTGGAGCAACAACGTGAAACACATAGTATTTCTGCCTATGTTTTAAATTTAGATTTTATAAAAATCAATTACGCGGGGCGTCTAATCCAACCCTAAACCTTTTCCGTCCTAAACTTAGGACACCCACCCCCTCGTTTAAAACCATCCCCCTCGGAAGGGTTCGCCTTATTTTTTCGGGGCTTAGTTTTTGTTTCCACCCTCATTCAATAATAAGGGAAAGGTTTAGGGTTGGATTAGGACAACCCCCCCCCCCCCCACGTTTGATCTTGTTAAGTTGATAGATACGCTTGTTTAAGTTGCTAGATACATACCTCTAGATAGGTAGCTACACCCGTTTAAATTTCTAGATACATACCTTTAGCCAATGAGATACACTCGTTTAAGTTACTAGATACATACATTTAGTTATCTAGATACACTCCTTTTAAGTTACTAGGTACATACCTTTTAGCTATCTAGATACACTCCTTTTAAGTTACTAGGTACATACATTTAGTTCTTCAATAAAATATCACGAAAAATCAGACCTTTTTCAATTTTTTTTTTTTTTTTAAAATAAAAAAAAAAAATTTACACAGGTGTTTTTTTGTGTGATATTTTATCGAATAACCTGTGATATTGTATTGAAGAACCTATGATATTGTAACGCAATCCTCAATCCTCAAAAAGATAGTGTATCCTCACATGATCCCATTTCTATATATATATATATATATATATATATATATATATATATATATATATATATATATATATATATATATATATATATATATATATATATATATATATATATATATATATGATACCAAGTTAAGAGGATGTTTCTTACATTACCAACATAGTATAAGAACGAGGACGCACACCCAAGTGCTCATTAGTAGTGATAGGGATATTACCACAAAAGTGTTTAATCTGAACTGATAACAACTCGGAGATGACAAAAAAAAAACCATCGCCAAACCACGGCATAACGGCAAAACGGTGCCTCTCCATTCGCAGTTATCAATTCAGTTTGAACAAAATGTGTACCCTCACTAAACCTTCTTATTTTATGTTGATAGGTAATAAAACCATCTTAAGATAATAACACATCCATGGTTACATATATAACTTAATCAAGTGTTGTCATAATTCAACAAAGGATTTAGCCTATTAGGCTCATCCTTAGAGTAAAATAAAATATTTAAATTAAAAACAAGAAAACTTACAAACTTAAATTGTGCTCAGAATAGAAGACGAACGGTTGACGAGATTTTTTATTTAGGAAAAGAAGATTTACAAGGGGAGGTTAGAAAGAGAAAGCCAGAAAGAGGGGTAGGAGAAGCCTACCTCTGAACTAAAACATATGCCTGTTTATATAGGCAAAACTAAAAGAAAAAAACTATTAACGAAACAGTAATTGTACTGTAAGCTTTACAAAAGCTCTGAAAACAAAACAGTAATTGTACTGTAAGCTTTATAAAAGCTTTGAAAAATAACCACACTTTATGAGGGCTAAAACTGCTGTTGATGCTTCACTATTTTTGCATGCGTCTGAGTGCATTATTATTCCACTATCCTTTCTTTATCTTTTGATTTGGCGTCTTTTGATTTGGCCTTTGAATGCTTATTGATTATATCTTTTTCTATTGATAATTGGACTTCTGTTTCTGCTTCCATTTCTTGAGCATCTTGGAGAATGTCAAATTTGTTCTTGCTATAAGATGCTGTAGACATTGTCATTGATATATCACTTGTTTGGGATTTATTATCCTCATGTATCTGTTTTTGAGCTAAACCCTGTCTCGCCAGTCTGGAATAATAGCTAATAATTTCAGCTTCAGTTTTGTCTTCTATCTGGAATAATTCTTCAGATGGTTGGTGTTCTTCCAATTCTCCAGTTTCTTCATCATTAAAGATAATTAGACTATCTATCTTGTCTTGAATTAAATTAATTGTGTATATACATTTTAATTCATGAGTGTCTTTATCTTGTCTTAACATTGCATCCCAAAAACGAGAATAAGATTCTCTTTTTAAACAAAGTAATTTGTGTTCAGTATAACCTATTTTGGGAATGAACTTCCAAATCCAGGGAATAGAAAATTCAATAAAGAAATTCATTTGAATAATGCCAGGGATATCATCCTGACTAGTTCTTGGAAGTAATTCTTTCCATTCATCATAAAGATATTTAAACATTTGTGGCAGGATATCTTCATTAGTTCCATAAAATTGCCACCATTTAATTAACCAAGTTGGTAGATTTTGATCAAAAACTTCGGGGTAAATTTTTATTAGCCACGTATGGCTTTTTGTAGGGTGTTCATATAAGAAAACTTTGTCAAAAGCCTGGATGTAATCCCAGTAATTGTAATCAATTCTGCTATTATTTTTGCCTGTAAAAGTTTTGGAAGTAAATGGAGTTATTCCCCATTCTTCAATGGATATTATTCTTTTGATATTAATTTTTGAAAATTTCCAGAAATTTCCTGGGTCCTCAAAATGCTTAAAATTGCATTCATTATCAGTGAGGATTCCTTCATAAAAATTTCGACTTTTATAAGTCTCCATGGGATACTGATTATTTGTTAAATAACGGTTATATAAGAACCAGGGATTATCTTCCCATTTTTTGTCAGAATTTTGGAGTATGATTATCTCCCTTTCCTCTGGTGATTTCACCATTTTCTCTTTTTCATCAAGAGAATCTTCCATAATTTTCTTGAAAGATGGAGAACTTATATTAAGTTCTTGTTGCTTCCATATTTGGAATTCATCAAATTCTTCTTTTGTGATATTATCACATAAATTCTTGGCTATTAGCCTTTTTCCACCATATTGTGCCAAAGTATTACTTGGTCTTATAAAACCAGATGATAAACCTGGCCCTGGGTTATTCCCATATCTTATAATTTCAGATGATTGTCTTCCTTTCCCTCTATTAGAAGGATAAGAAAAGCGGCCACGGCCACGACCTCGACCAGAATCCATTCCTGAAACAAATAACAAACTCTTATAGAGTTAAATACTCCCTTGTTAAAAAATCAGGGAAGTGATTATCAGATCCTTTTTTATAATGTATTTCGAAATCAAAAGGGGCCAAATGAGCTTGCCATCTTGCAAACATTTGTTTGGAAACATCATGTTTAAAATCTTTTTGAAACATAAATTTTGCAGAACTACAGTCAGTTCTAATTTTAAATTTTTGGTTATATAAATCATTTTGAAATTTTAAAACACACCTAACTATAGCTAAAACTTCTTTAGCAATAGTTGCATAATGAGATTGTGCAGAATTCCATTTTTCTGAATAGAATCGGACTAAAAATTCCTGTTTATTATTGGGATCAATTTGTTTAAGAATCCCTCCATAACCAACGTCTGAAGCATCTGTTTCCACTATTTTTTCCCAATGAGGGTTTGCCAAACTAAGGCATGGTAAAGATATAACTTTACTCTTAATTTTTCTGACAGCTTTAGTGTGATCTTTAGACCAAGCACAGGGATTCTTCTTCAACCTGTCACATAAAATAGCTGTATCTTTTGCCAAATCATCATAATATGGTGAAATATAATTCAGACTTCCTAAGAATCTTTGAAGTTGAGTTTTATCAGTAATTTCATCTGGGAATTTAGATCCAAAGTCAATGCTTCTGTTGATTGGAATAATTTGGCCTTTCTCAATATTATGACCCAAAAATCTAATTTTAGTATGAAATAAAGACATTTTAGTTTTAGAAATTACTAAACCATTAGATATGACAATTTTTTTGAAAATATCTAAATGCTTAAAATTGTCTTCTATATTCATAGAGAAGAAGAGAATGTCATTAATATAAACTATGATGAAATGACTATAATTGTTAAAAATATCATTCATACTTTTTTGGAATTCTGATGGAGCATTTTTTAATCCAAAAGGAATAACATGCCATTCATGTTGTCCAAAAAGAACATTAAAAGCAGTTTTATATATGTCTGCTGGGTCAATTTGAATCTGCCAATAACCATATTTTAAATCAAATTTAGAAAATATGAGAGCTTTATATAAACGATCTAATAAATCTTTTTTGTTAGATATTGGATATCTAATCCATTTTAACACTTTATTTAAAGGTTTATAATTAATAACTAATTTAGGAACTCCTCGTTCCTTTTCAGCATTTTTGTTAACATAAAAAGCTGTACATGACCATGGTGATTTGGATGGTCCAATAAGTTTTTTTTTCTATAAGAGAGCTTATTTCTTTTTTGCAAAATTCCAAATATTCGGAATTCATTTGACAAGGTCTAGCCTTGGTAGGAACATTTTCTTCCCTAAAATCTTCTTCATAAGGAAGATTTACTATATGCTTCTTTCTATTCCAAAAAGCATTAGGATGATCATTGCAAATAGATAGAGAAAATTGGTTTTCAATATCGACTATTTTTTGTTTTAATTTAGGATTATTTAGCTTTTGATCTATAGTCAAAATATTAACTTCATGTTTTAAAAAACTTAATTGATTTTCTTTTAAAGAAATTTTACTATAAATTTCATTTATAGCCTTCATAAAAGGTTCCATGATGAAATTAAAAGTAATAGTTTTTCCCTGATAATTGGCAGTTAAATTCTTATTATCTACAGTAAAAGGATAAATTTTTGTTATAAAAGGTGTTCCAAGAATAATAGGAACTGAGAGTTTATTTTTTACTAGAAGAAAGTTTAAAGGAATGCAGGTGTTATTAACACATATATCAGCTTTTGGGAGTTTAAATTCAATATCTATTTTATCTTCTCCTGCCTGAGATAAACTATGAGTAGTTTTAACAAAATATCTGGAATCAATTTCTCCTTCTTGTATAACATTTAAGTCTGCTCCAGTGTCAATTAAAGCAATAAATTCTTTAGAAAATTGATTATTAATTCTGAGTAAGATCTTAACATACCATTTTTGGCCAGCAACCATATTTATGGTTTGGAGAAATTTTTTATTTCTGTCTATTTCTGGGGGTGTATCAACAAGTTGCATAGCTTGACCTTCACCATCTAAGTTAGGGATAAGGTTAGGAATAGGAATAACTTGGTTATCAACCTTTTTACCTTTAGATTCCTGATCATTGTTTATCAAATCATGTTGAAAAATAAAAAGTTTTTCAAGATTAGAAATTCTTATATCATTTCGTTGTTCTTCAGTTCTAAGATGTTTGATTTCAGATTTTAAATTATCTATTTCTTTCAAAATGTCTTGTAAAGAAGAAGGACTAGAAGTTTTATTTTTATTTTGGATACGTTTATAAACTTCATTTAAGGAATAAGGTTTATCCTCTGTAAAATTCTTATTCTTGTTATTTTCAAAATTATTATTGAAGGAAAAATATATCTATATACTCAACATATTCATATATGTTCTATGTTAATTTAATCATAAAATTAATTGGTGATCTTATGCATGCAAACTAAAATAATATAAAGAATAAATCTTTATCTTACATTGGAATATTGGTTTATTTGGGCACAAGAGAGATCTCCTTTCTCTCTTGTTCTTGTGCTTTCCTCAATGGAAGAACTAGGATCCAAGTGTAGGATCTCTCCCAAAGTTAAATACCCAAGGCACACTCTTAATAAAATTAATATTATGAATGCTAGTACAATATTAATTTAGCATAAAAATTGACCCAAAATATTTTATTTTGGTCTCCTCAAAACCGTTTTTTAGAGAGAAGGAAGAGGAAGGTTTTTATCTTTCTAAAATTCTTATTTTTTAGATGATGAATGAATGAATAATTATTCTAAGATATTATCATGTGTATATCTTAAATTATAAGGCAAAACCCTTGGTTTTGCCCTTGTCCAAAACCGGGTAAGAGGAAGGGAGGGGAGCCAATGCATGCTTGAGTTTGTCTTCACAATGACAACTAGTTTGCATGGCTAGTTTAGTAGGTAATCATTGTGCTTACCACTAACAAAATCAACTTAATTTTTGCCTAATCCACCTCTTAATTTTCGGCACACATAGATAATATGGACTCCATATTATCTTTGTCAAAATTTCAATTTGTCTTATGTCACATGTCATATGTTACATAAATTTGTTATGTATTTTTAACATATTAAAAATCAACGTATTATTAAAAATACGTCATATACAAAAATCGACTTAGTAATTCATAATTACTTGTACCAAAAATATTTTACCAATCATAAATCACAATAATTTGTATTTATAATAATTCATTCAATTTCAATTGTTTCCTTAAACAATAATTTCATCTGAGTAATGAAACAATTCGAATACTTAGACCATATCTCATTTAATCAAAGTTCAATGAGACACGTAAATATTACTTCCAAAATCATCCGTCAATTTTAAATAATTTAATTGACTCGTAACGTTATACGATCAATTAATTGATCAATTAAGAGTGTTGCCCTTTAGGTATGACCTAGGGGATCAACTGATCACCACCATCGCACAACAGTAATGTCAAACTCTAGTCAGCCAATCATTACCGATATGTGTGGATCAGTTGACAGTAAGATATTACTTCCCAATTGTATTCTTTATAATGAGACTTAAACATGTGATCATCATGATCAACAGTTGTGATCGCATTATTGTCGGAGGACACATATTTCAACAATCTCCCACTTGTCCTCGACAAGTGTGCGTCACCAATTCTCTTGTCCTATTACTATCTCCCACTCAATGCAAGGTGTCTTTCAGGTCGTACTTGCAAGTGATCATATCGAGAGTGGTTTCCTCAATCTGGAGAATAACTATTGGTCAAAATTTTATCATAAACTAGTCAATTAAGACTTTACATTAGTCATTCTTGTTCCAAAACTTTCTTTTGGTCTCCTCGTGTAGTTATCTTGAGAACATACTCTTATGATTACTTCACTTGGTCTCTTTTGTCATATAGAACTTACTTGAGACCATAGATCTCATCTATTGGGTATAGTATATAAATAGATATACCTTCATTCAAATCATTCTACCTTACGTAGATCTCATTTACACAAGTACACAAATTTATCTCGCCTCGTGTGTTGTGTCCTCATTTTTCTCCCACTCTATCTTTAGAATAAATACATTATAGATTCAATGATAGCATATGAGACACAAATAATGAATTTGAAGTATAAGGAGAACTATCTCATGGATTGACTAATAGTTTTAGATTTCGTAAGTGTACTTGGTGATTGACATTCCTTTAAAAGAGTTCATAGACTCAAAATCACTTTGTAAATGATCATACACAAGCCTTAAGCATGTGGACATATAATGAATCCCATCATTATATTTGTCTATTAGATCACTTTAAGTGAATAATCATATGTTTCTAAGAGCAAGCATTTAAATACGAATTTTAGAACAAAGGATAAAATGATAAAACGGGTGACTTGGGTTGCAAACCAAGTCACCATTATCCAAAATACAACAAATTATCCAAAATACCTTTACATGTCGAACACGGAAACTTAAAGGTTCTAAAAATCCAAAACATAATTAAAATAAGACAATAAAAAGCGAAGCTCCATGAAAGCTATTCCTAGCTTCTTGATGGTTTCTCAAGCTTGCTTTTCTTTTCCCTTGTCTTTGCTTGGTGGAGGCCCTATTTACAATAAAAAGGGAGATACATTATCACAACTTTGTATCACAATACCATAGTTGAATTAGAAACATAAAATAAAGGATAGTCATTTACCTACTGGAGTAATCTTTCCAGCCTTACTATCACCAAGGTATTTGGAACAATTTCTTTTCCAATGTCCAATACCATTACAATAATGGCATTTATCAAGAGGACCCTTCTTGTTTTTTGAAGTGCTAGCATCATTAGCCTTAGCTTTGGTGAAAGTGGGAGCTTGTTTCTTACCCTTCCTCCCATTCTTCTTGAACTTCCCCTTGCTCTTAGTGCTTATGTTAAGCACATCCTTTGGTGGGTTCACATTTAACCCCATGTCCCTCTCGGCTTGCACAAGTAACTTGTGCAATTCTTCAAGAGACACATCCTTGTCTTGCATGTTAAAATTCACCCGGAATTGAACATACGCTTTGACTTTGGATAAGGAGTGTAGAATCCTATCTACAATGAGTTCTTTGTGGATTTCAACCTTTTGAATCTTCAAGGTCTCGACAAGCTCCATAAATTTGAGCACATGAGGGCTAACCTTTTGGCCCTCTTTGAAGTCGAGATCAAAGAATGCCGCGGCCGCCTCATATTGGACGATCCGCGGAGTTTGTGAAAACATTGTCACAAGCTTGGAGTAAATCTCATTAGCGGTGCCCATTTTAAAGGCTCTCCTTTGGAGATCCGCCTCCATCGCAAATATCAACACGTTTTTCATTGCGGCGGACTCCTTATGGTAAGCCTCATATGCTTCCCTAGTAGCGGCGGTCGACCTAGTATTAGGTTCGGGTGGAGAGGCCTCGGTTAGGTAACGAAGCTTGTCGTCACCTTGGGCGGCTAATTTGAGTTGCGCATCCCAATCGGAGAAATTTGACCCATTCTTTTCAAGTTTACATCGATCCATGAAGGATCGGAGCCATGATGAATTAGCGAGAGGCGTGGCGTTAGGGGTTGGTGTAGCCATTTGTTATGAGAAAAAGAAGTGGTCTACAAAACAAAATAAAAGGAGTAAAACAAATGTCGTTTTAACAATAATACTCGTAAAAATTATAATTTAAACAAGTTATATAGCATTTATCTAGTGACCTCTACCCAACTTAGATAAATGATTCCAAGACCCAAATTCATATCGATTTAGGCACGGTAGGGCCGATTAAACCCTTATCAATATAACTCGGTGGATTAACGTTTTAATCGATTCTACTTTTAGAACTCTTGGTCGATAAAATTACTCTAATAATTATCTATAGCCCGGAACACATGCGACTACGGTCACGAATACTTCCGTTGAGCTCAATCCAAATTTCGAATAAATGTGTCCATGATCCAAATCCACATCAACTTGGGCACGGTATGGCCGATGAAACCCTCATTAACATGATTTCGGTGGATAGACATTTATCACCCACTTCCCCTACGTAACAAGGTTTGTACCCCGGTAGGGCCGAGTGCACTCCCTTGCGAAATAGGTTTTCATGGTTTCTACTATTTGGTAAGGCTATGTCTCCATTGATTATTTTAGCGAGAGGTCATGTCAATTTATTATCTATCACGTTTTAAGTGAACTAAAGCGGTGAACTACGATAATTTTAATTGACACGGTCGATAAACTCGATAAAATGACAATGCATGTTTTAGTTATGGCGATTTAGCGATGCATGCAACATATAAATAAAATGCAAAGCATAAAAAAATCCTAGTATGGCCTTCCTAAAATAGAAAAACTATTTAACTATTACATATTCGGAAACCAACTCCATTGATCCCTTGAACTTCAGTTGTGGCACGCATCTCGAGGTAACACCGTCTTTATGTATCGCCATCTTGAAGAAATCCGTCTTTGGGAACTCCGAAATAAATAAAATTACATAAAAAATTACATAATATCCTATTATACATTTGTAACTAAAATAAAATAAATCTATTAAATTACAAAACGGTGATACGAGATCACAATAAATTACAACCGAATCGATATTCCCATACATTTCGGGTAATACCAATTAAAACTAAGGCCATACTAAGTAAAATTACATAATTCAAAAATTACATAAAATAAAATTATGACAATCATAAATAAAATGCAGCATTATAATATGTATGAACATGCCCAATTTTATGCTAAATCGCCTTTAAGTAGCCAATATCGTATATTACTCATTTTTATGGATTTGCGTGATTCAACATTTTATAATCACAAAAATTACATAAATTCATATTTATGCATAAGTTAATTACCCTAACCTCTTAGGACTCAAAATAAGTCTTCACTAATTATTTGACCATAATTAACTCATATTTACAAAAATTGTTCATTAAAGGACCTAAAATTATAATAAAATAAGCTATAAACTTCAAATAAATCACAAAATTTCAAATAAATTTGAAATTTGAAATTTAAACTCATGAACATTCTGGAAAAATACCATGACACTCATAATGTTCAAAAACTTAGGTTAAAAATTTCGAAATTTATCCGGAAAAAACAATGTTGTGGTTTATCGGTTTTAACAAAAATAATCATAAAAACATGAGAAAAATTATATTCATCAACTTTTCAATTTTACATCTGAAAAAGATAATAAAATGCAACATGTGATGTTTTTCCTTAGTCATAGAGTATGTTTTATTAATATTTCACTAATTAAGTCACTATTTATGCTATTTTTTTTTTCAAAAAATCATAAATCATGCATAAAGACTTCAATATAGCCTATTATTTTACACACATCTTGTAAAATTTCATGTGACAACATACTAAATTTCTATGACTAGATTCGAAATTTATCTCATATTAACCTATTTTTCATCTAAATCCGATTTTAATAATGAAAAAATCCATTTTTCGAGCATAAGAAGTCCAAAAATTATGAACATTTATAGGTCATCTCAAAATAATATATGTGACAACATATCCAAAAATCACTGGAAAGTTCGAAGTTTAGCTAATTTTAGTCCGAAAATGACATTTTATTCATAAAATCATATTTTAATGTCATTATTATATAATATGAACAATAAAAATCCATAAATTAACCAAAATATCCTAAAAACATTTTAGGACCATAAAGTTTAACATGCATAATGATTTTCGTGATATATCATAATAACACAAATTTAACAAGTTTTATATGTAAATCGTATAACTCGGAAAAACTTTTAACCGATTTGCATGCAAACAACCCTGGCTCTAGATACCGATTGAAGGAAAAATATATCTATATACTCAACATATTCATATATGTTCTATGTTAATTTAATCATAAAATTAATTGGTGATCTTATGCATGCAAACTAAAACAATATAAAGAAGAAATCTTTATCTTACATTGGAATATTGGTTTATTTGGGCACAAGAGAGATCTCCTTTCTCTCTTGTTCTTGTGCTTTCCTCAATGGAAGAACTAGGAAGTGTAGGATCCCTCCCAAAGTTTAATACCCAAGGCACACTCTTAATAAAATTAATATTATAAATACTAGTACAATATTAAGTTAGCATAAAAATTGACCCAAAATATTTTATTTTGGTCTCCTCAAAACCGGTTTTTAGAGAGAAGGAAGAGGAAGGTTTTTATCTTTCTAAAATTCTTATTTTTTAGATGATGAATGAATGAATAATTATTCTAAGATATTATCATGTGTATATCTTAAATTATAAGGCAAAACCCTTGGTTTTGCCGTTGTCCAAAACCGGGTAAGAGGAAGGGAGGGGAGCCAATGCATGCTTGAGTTTGTCTTCACAATGACAACTAGTTTGCATGGCTAGTTTAGTAGGTAATCATTGTGCTTACCACTAAAAAAATCAACTTAATTTTTGCCTAATCCACCTCTTAATTTTCGGCACACATAGATAATATGGACTCCATATTATCTTTGTCAAAATGTCAATTTGTCTTATGTCACATGTCATATGTTACATAAATTTGTTATGTATTTTTAACATATTAAAAATCAACGTATTATTAAAATACGTCATATACAAAAATCGACTTAGTAATTCATAATTACTTGTACCAAAAATATTTTACAAATCATAAATCACAATAATTTGTATTTATAATAATTCATTCAATTTCAATTGTTTCCTTAAACAATAATTTCATCTGAGTAATGAAACAATTCGATTACTTAGACCATATCTCATTTAATCAAATTTCAATGAGACACGTAAATATTACTTCCAAAATCATCCGTCAATTTTAAATAATTTAATTGACTCGTAACGTTATACGATCAATTAATTGATCAATTAAGAGTGATGCCCTTTAGGTATGACCTAGAGGATCAACTGATCACCACCGTCGCACGACAGTAATGTCATACTCTAGTAAGCCAATCATTACCGATATGTGTGGACCAGTTGACAGTAAGATATTACTTCCCAATTGTATTCTTTATAATGAGACTTAAACATGTGATCATCATGATCAACAGTTGTGATCGCATTATTGTCGGAGGACATATATTCCAACAATTATGAGAAGTGCTAGGTATATTTTCAATAATATGAGATCTTAATTCTGCATTTGGGATAGCTTTTAACATATCCATCCAATTATTATTTGTGAGAACTTGAATTTTTGCATCTTGAAAATTGGATAAGAGATTAAAGAATTCATCTTTTTTGGGATTAATACAAGCTTTTCCCTGTCCACATGGTTCACATTCCGAACTGGTAGTTGCAGAACTACTATCTGTATAAAAAGATTCATCTTTAAGAATTTTTAAATTATTACTGGAATTACTAGAATCATCTGACAAAGTTTCAGTTTCGCTTTGTAAATCTTGTTCATTAAGAAATAATTTCGAAATCTTGTTTTTAAGATCATCATTTATATCCAAATTATTAATTTGTTTTTGGGTCCAGCAATTGTTTGCCATATGACCCTTTTTATTACATTTGTAACATCTTATTTCCTTTGAAGGTACATAATCTATTTTCCTGTAATGTTTTTTATGAAATTGTCTCTGATTTTTCCGATGAGTTTTTTCTTCTAATTTTTCTTTAGAATATCTTTTCTTTTAGTATCTAGGATAATAAGTTTTATTATTACCTTTGTGTTGTTTTCTACGAGAAGTAGAAGACATATCCATACCAAATTGTTCACAAAATTCACCTAATTAGTTTCTTTCAATAATATTCTGGTGCTTGAGTTGTTGATTTAATTTAATCTCATTACAAAGGTTTATACCTTCTGCCGTACAGGCTTTAATAAGGTGACCATAATTATAATGTTCATAATAAATAGAAGGATTATCTCCTCGAAGAATCTTTCTGATTCTTTCTGCAAATAAATGTGGTAAACCATCAATAAATTTGGCTTTCCAATGAGAGCTATTACATTCCGGTAAAAGCATAACTCTGCTAAGAAAGGTGTCTTTATACCACCTAAAATCAGTTAAAGTTTTACATCTAAAATTTTGTAAAAGAGTTCTTGTTGAATCATAATTATTCCCATATTGACCAGTAAAATGTTCAAGTATATTGACAAGTAAAGTGTAAACCGCAGTTTCTATGACCACTTCATTTTTAATTTCTGTGGTTGTAATAATAGCCAATTTTTGAGTGTCAGTGAGGTAATTATCCCACCATCCTTTAAGTTGACCTGTAAATCCTGATATTATCATTTTAGCAACATTAGAATCACTATTATCAGCATTTTTACAACATTGAGAATGCATAAGCATTCTATGACAATGGTTATGAATTTGTTTTTCAGCAAAATAATCTATATTCCATTCGTAAATATCAGTTCCACGATAACTGTTACCGATAATTTCAGCGTTTTCTTCTTGCATAATATCTACAGGTGATGGTCGTTTATTATAATACAAAGTATTAATAGGTTTTTGACCCCATTTATTTCTTGTGATAACATTCAAATTATCTTTGAAATCTAGATATAATTCTTCATTTAAAACATTTAGGCTTAATTGTGAAATCTTTTCAGCTAACTTACTTACCAGCTTTTCATTTTCAATATCAGATTGTAATTTTAAATTTTTTATTTCAGGAGGACTTTTGATAATAGGAACCAGTTCTTGTGAAGAAGAAGAATGATCTTCAGCTTTGGTATTCTGGACAATTTGATTAAGTAAATTAATGACTTTATTAGTTTTATGATGTAAATCTGTAATATGTTCACCAAGAATTTTTAAAGATATATTAGCATAATTATTCTGCTCAATTAAAGAATTTAAATGACCAGTAGTTGTAGTAATAGTTCCATTTTCATAAATTTTTGAAAGGGGCATGTAAGAACACCCATCTAATTTAAACACTTTAAGGGGAGGATAGACTCCCTTAACTTCATTTCCATTGAGAAGTTCAAAATTTCTTTCAAGGATAGTTAAATGATTATATAAATAAGTTGAACAATACCAAGGGACAAAATAAATAATTTCATTTACTGACTTGCAATATTCATAAAACTCACCTTGCAAAATATCTTGCTGTTCTTCATCAAAATTATGAAAAAACCAAATTCTAAATTTTTCCCAAATAGGAGATTGAAATTCATTACTAATTAATTTTCTGGTTGTTGAACCAGGAGAAAAATCTAATAAGGTTTTATTAATCATCAGTATAACTCATTTGAGACAATGTGTCTGCTTCCTTTTTAGGATGTCGTCTTATAATTTTATCAGAATGCATTCTTAAAACATCTTCATTTGTTTCAATAAAATCTTCATCTCTTAATTGAGAAGTTGAACACCTAGATGTACTAGGCATGTCTAAATCTTGATCAAGGGCTGAAATAAAAGTCCTATTAAAAAAAGATCTAGTCATTCTTGAAGTACTACTTCTTGGTCTAATATGATTGTTACCAAAATTTAAAGTAACAGCTCCTTCAGGAGTTTGATGTACATCAAGTAAATTAGTTTCCATAATCGGTTGAGGAGGCATAGCCTGAGTAATTGTCCAATTTTCAGGAAAAGATATTTCTTCCCATTTAATAGCCTTTATAGTAGTGATATTAGATCTGTTACAATTGGTTTCAATAATAATAGTTTCATTTATAGCCTTATCAGCTAATCTACAATGAGGATTTAAAGTATATAAAGGTTTATAATAAATCCTGTAGCAAATACAAATTAACTCAGATCCTTTAGCATAATTGTAACCATGAGTTTTAACATTCAAAGTTAAAGCATCTAATATATTGGTATCTGTCAAAGATAACTGTAAATTTGGATAAACGTCAAAATAGACTGGACCATGAGCCAAACTTGATTTAACAACTTCTGGAAAAGTCCATTTATTTAGCAAATCTAAATTCTGAGGATATTCAACCTCTTCAGTCATACTGTTCTTTACAGTAGACTTACTCGTATTAAGTATGTGTAAACTCATAAGATAAGAAAGTTGAATTATGACTTAACTATCATAAATTATATATACCTATATATATATATATATATATATATATATATATATATATATATATATATAGGAATGGGATCATGTGAGGATACCCTATCTTTTTGAGGATTGAGGATTGCGTTACAATATCAGAGGTTCTTCAATACAATATCACAGGTTATTCGATAAAATATCACACAAAAAAACACCTGTGCAAAAAAAAAAAAAAATTCTTCAAAAAAAAAAAAATTTTTTTGACAAAGGTCTAATTTTTCGTGATATTTTATTGAAGAACTTGTGATATTGTATTCACAAATCCTCAATCCTCAAATATTTAGGAGTTCTCACCGGATCCGGTGAGAATTCCTAAATATTTGAGGATTGAGGATTAGTGAATACAATATCACAGGTTCTTCAATACAATATCACGAAAAATCTGACCTTTCCCAATTTTTTTTTTAAAAAAAATATATAATTTTTTTTTGCACAGGTGTTTTTTTTTGTGATATATATACATACATACATATATATATATATATATATATCAGAATGTACGGACTATATTACAGCGCGAACCGTACGAACTACATAAATACCCTTGGATTAGAAAAACAGATGGTCAAAATTAAACCCCAACCTCTCACATTTATTACTCCCTCACTCTTTAGCTCACCTCAAATGTCTTATCTCTAACGCCCAACCCATAAAAGTCAGCATCAGAGCTCCGACCAGACTGTTGTCGACAATGTGATCGGCAGGCAGACCACCGTCGGATATTTTGATGGTAAATCGATGTATTTATGTCTCTCTTACTCTTCTTGTTTCCCCACCCATCACTCTATCACCTTTCACCCCCACCAACCGTAGCCGATACCGGAGCTTCGGTGACCACCATTATTAATTACTAGTCTTAAACCCGTGCAAATTGTAAGGGTATGTTATTTAAAATATTGTTATATGATCTATTTCACTTTAGATAAGTCTATTATATTGTTCACCATTTATCATACTAAATTTCGTTATTGATACGACATTGTTTAGATACTTAGCGGACACATTTTGGTACTTAGGTTAATTGCTCTCAATATTTGTTGAAATACTGTTTTTCTCTTAGATAAGTATAAAGTTTCCATACTATATTTTTACTGGGTAAATCATGCATTTGAAAGAAACTGTTTTCAACACATTTAATGAAATGAAAATATGTTGATGAAAATTAACAAAAAGTTTACGTTATCGTGTGAATAAGAACAAACTGATAGAGATGCTTAACACGTCGTTGACATGTTTCCCAATTTTGCACAGTTAAGTTTAAATTAAACACTCCCTCTGTCATTATCTATTTCATTTATGAGTGTCTCGTTTATTTTTTTTTTACCTTTGTATATTGTGAATATTTTTAAAGCTAATTTGACCATCAAATAGTTTATTGTCCACTTGTCATTCAATAATAATATTAACTCATCATGGTCTTCCCTACTCGTTATTTGTTTTAAAACTAAAGGTAAACAAATGACCGAGACGGACGAAGTGTGCTAAATACAATGAAAATTATTCATCAAGTTTATGTAAACTTGACAAACAAGGCGAATCATGTCGGGTTCGTGTTCGTGTAACATATAAATGGGTCAAGTACCGCCCCTCAATGTCAGAGGCGTTTTTGGCGGGGGTGCAAGGGGTTCATCTGCACCCCATTTCCCGAAAAATAATTACAGTATTCTTTAGTAAAGAAGCACATTAGTTATGTGGGTCTAGTGGTTATTAAGACTGTTTCTTAGTTAGAGGTCATGAGTTCTATCCTTGTATTGAACAATTTTTATTTAATGTTATATATCAAACATTTTGTCCAGCTAAACAATATTTTTTTCATATAACTCGATATTTTCATTGTTAAAATTTTTTACGCACCCCTTCTATCAAATCCTAGAACCGCCTCTGCTCAATGTTAACCCAATCCATTTACTTAAATAGGTCATAGACCTTGTAGATACGTCATTTCTGCATCTCCCGCCAACCACCCAGTGATGATTGGGCCACATGTCTGATACGCGGAATGATTCTATGACAGTTCGTAAGTTCATCGACAAGTGATAGCTTTATTCTCCTCAGTGACGCTAATGGCACGTCATTGTTGATACCTTTAACCTTTCTCTTCAACGACACTAATGGCGTGTCATTGTTGATACCTTTACCTTTCTGCTCAGTGGTGCTAATGGCGCACCGTTGTCGATCCAGCGTATGATTCAACCCCGACAGAGTCATCGATATGTTCCCCAGCGAGAGTTTGCTTGAGAACAGAGACAGGCAGATTCCTCGGGTATGATTTCTTAAAGGAGTGTATCTGGATAGCTAAAGGTATATAGCTAGAGGTATGTATCTATAAATTTAAAGGAGTGTATCTACCTATCTAGAGGTATGTATCTAGCAACTTAAACAAGCGTATCTATCAACTTAACGAGATCAAACGATGGGGGGGGGGGGGGGGTTAAGGTATTTGATGTGACCTTTATTTGAGCACGTTTAGTCCCCTAATTGAGCCCATTTTGCATACTATTATAACATTCTATGGCCATTTTATCCATCAAAACCTTCCTATTTGCTTTTCTATTGCATTTCATATGTTTTGTAGGAAAGAAGATAATAAGGCGGAAATTCCCTTCTTTCGTGCGTATTCGGAAGCTATTTGACGATATTTGATGGACTAGTATGAAGAGGAAGCAAGAACTAAAGACCAATCCCACAAGAATAAAAAGGAAGTGAAGAAATATGATGCTGCCACAGAAGACGAGCGGGTTTCCCACAAGATGCCCGTCCTGCACTAACAACCCGTGCGTCCCACCCACGAAGATGCCCGGATTCCCCCAAAGAATCCGAACGGATTCCCACGAAGACGCCCGGGCACCACCTCAACAATCCGCCCGTCTTTCCCTTCGGACGCCCGGATTCCCTTACAACAACTTTCGCCTTTTTTCTTTCTCCGTGAAAGATGCCTATCTTTCCAAAAATACCGGCGTTTCCCTGCTCTAAACTCAAAAGTGTAATTACTAATCTAGCCTTAGTTAACCTAGGGAATCCCTACTATAAATACCCCATTTGTAATAATCAAGAGGGGAGAGGATCTCTCTTAGCTAGAAACATATCCTTCTTTAGATTAGATTAGGAGTAGATTAGAATAGATTACTCTTTAATCTTTCCACAATTCTCACATTAATCTCTCCTTAATTATTGTTCAAGTTTATTATTCAAGTTTATTATTAGGTAATTGAAGATTATTGGGTTATTATTGGAGGATTGACAACCCTTCATCAATCAATCAAGTTTCGTCTATTATTCTTTGCTTTATTATTTGGATCATCTCAAGTTTGGTACAATTCCTTTACTCTTTAATCTTTATTGTTCATTTCTTCATTCCATTATCATGTTTATACTTGTTGTGATGATTGACACCATTAATGACATGTTTCCCATGATGATGAGTGAGTAGTCTTTTAGCTAGGATTAGTGGGTAACTAGGGGAAACCAACATGGGATTGATTCATGCTTAATCTAATATGTTCACTTGATTAAATTGCTTGCTTGTTGTGATGTCAACTTTATGCACATGTTATGTTTGATGAAATGCCAAGCCTATGAATCCTTACATTTACAACCATCTCTTATCTACTCAGCTTGACTTGTAAGATATAAACCAACTCGAGTCTTGTTAGACCATGCATAGAAGTTGATTAGGAGGAAAGTAAGTCGACTTTTAGGTGTTGTACAATCTAATCGATTCGGCTCCGGGACCCAACTCTTCCTAAGAACCGTAAGACATAAACCAACTCGGTTCCTCCACAACATTAATTACTTGCAACTTTGTGAACATGTTTGTATGATCAATTCCCATGATTCCCCTATGACCCCATGACACCCTAGTGCTTTTTATCAATTGTCTACAACCCTTTTAATTCATCTTGCTTGTTTACTTTCATTACTATTTAGTTTAGTGACCTGCTACATCAAACCAAATTGTGACACTAGCATAAATTGAGATAGATAGACTTAGAACCCAAAGCACACCGTCCCATGGATCGACCTCGACCTACCACTAACTAGTAGTTTGTTGGGTATTATAAATGTGTTTTGATTGGGTGTACAACGACACGCCCACGATCAAAATGGCGTCGTTGCCGGGGACGGTTCTATGTGATTAAGTTCTTACTTGTTTGTCTATTTTGATTTTGCTTTCACCTTGAGGAACTTGGTCCTCAAGGATTGTTCTTACCATTTTTGTGTAGTTTCCATGCTTGTAGTTGTTTCCGTGTCTTATCTATGATGACTCAAGACTTGACATACGGAGTATGTGGTGGATCTTTTGAGTATGACTATGGGTATGGGGAGTTTGAGGAGCAAGTCAACACAAACCTACCTTATTACTTGTACAATGAAAATCCTAACCACTACCCCAAATTTTCCAACCAAAACACTCACATCCAATATCCACAACAACTACCCACCCAGTACCCACTCCATAATGAGTTTCAATTGCCACAATACAACCACTTTCACACTTACCCACAACAAGAAAATGAACCCATTCAAAATGTGATTCTCGAAATGATGGGGGATCAACAAAACTTCTTCAAACAAATGATGGAGGAGAGCCAAAAAAGGGATAATGTTCTTCAAGGCATTGTTGCCCAAGGTGAGGAATTGGAGATTCAAATTGCCCAATTGAAAGAATCCCAAGTAACCACTCCTCACCACCCTTTGGACATTGAGCATGGATGCGAATTTGAAGTAGTAACTTTTGATATGGAAAATGAGAAATGGGAAGAGCCAACCTCCTTGAGCTCTTGTGACTATGAAAGTATTGTGTTCGATGAGGAAGACATGAGGTTGAGTAAGCCAAGTACTCTTAGCCTTTGTGAGTATGAGGGTGTGTCTTTTGAAGTGAATGTTGAGACATTGGAGAAAGAGTTAAATGAAGCCCCCATTTATGATTCATATGAAGATAGCAACAATGATGATGAGCCTAATGGATGGACTCGTAATATCACCTTGCTTGAGGAACCTATCCTTGAGACATTTGAGATACCCTATCATGAAGAAGAACGTACTTCCTTTATTCCTCATGAAGACCACTTGACACCTATGATGGAGCCAATGATCATTGAAGAGGATATGGTAGACCTTCTTCAAAAGGCCAAAGCATCATACAAGAGCTACTTGGTGAAAAAGCTCAAAGAGAAAATTGCTCGTGAGGCCACTTGTGAAGATTTGGCGCCCACAATGACAACTTCTAAGGAACTCGATCATCAATGCCATGAAAATTCTCCCTCCACCTTGGAAGGATTGAAAAATCAAAATGCTATCATCATCACCGAGATTAAAGAAGAAGTTGGTGAGTGGAAGTCTACGGATGAAAATGAACCACACTTCATGCCTAGTGTTGACAAGAATCATGAGCTTGTTTGTTGGAAGCATTGGGAAAGCTCTAATGCCGAGGACAAAGGAAAAGAAAGAACATTCTACAAGCTTCCTTGGCCAAATTTCATATTCAAGTTGAGCAACCCATACTTGTGTCTATTTGGAGCTTGTTCACAAGCTTTTGATCTCTTATTAAGAGCCTTGAGCTCTATGGACAAGAATTTCTACAATTTGAACTAGTTTGGTGGAGTTCTATCTCAAACCACCATTTGTAAGATATTTCTTGGACCCTTTACTTTGTATAATATTGTACATTATTGCATTTGCATTTAATTTCTTGCATGAGAATGGTGAGAGAGAAAGAGTCATCTTACATTTTTAATGAGCAAATTTCAGAAAAAGATAAGGAGGAATAACAAATCGGTGAAAGGGTATAATATTGCGCGGAAAAGAAAGGAAAAAAAGAAGAAAAGGAGCTGAAGACGCCCGTCCCGAGGTCTGGACGCCCGTCCAGGACCCCCGTCAAAAGACTGGTTGACGCTGTCTCAGAAGACGGGCGGATTCAACCCAAGACGCCCGTCCTGAGAAAAGACGCCCGTATTCTTCACGGGACGCCCGTCCCGTATGTCATCTAAAACAAGATTTTGAGCTGCCAGGAAATCCGAGCGAATTTTTGAAAATCCGCCCGTCCCGACCAAGACGCCCGTCACAAATCTGAAGACGCCCGTCTTCTTCCTGCTCTCAACTAAGCAAAATCCCTGTATTAGAATCCGCCCGGATTTGGAAGAAGACGCCCGTCTCCTATTATGAGAAGAAGCCCGTCCCGCAGCAAAGACGCTCGGATTGGCCCATTTTTCTCGGATAAACCGGACAGGACCCACACTTATCCGCTCGGATTCCCCCTTCTTCTATAAAATCACTCCCTTTCTCCCTCATTTCTTCACCTTATGAAACCCTAAAACACTCATCTCCATCCTCCAAAACACCCCTCCCCCCCCTCCCCCCCCCCCCCCCGCATCAAAAGCCAACAAAACCCCCATTTCCTCAACTTCAAAATGATGAACCTCAAAGGCAAGGCCAAGAAGTTGGTTGAATCCACCGGAAGGAAGCGCAAGGGATCATCCTCATCAACTCCGCGAGAGGTAGCGCTACCAAGGAACTTCCGCCCCATAATGAGGGGAGGAATTAAACAACTTGAGTACTACCAAGAGGTTCTTTTTTAATCCGATGACCACCGCAAGAACTTTGTCAAATTGCTAGGTAAGTGTTGGGAAATGTGTCCTCAACAATAGTGCGATCATATGATTTAAATATCATTATTAAATCTCATTTTAAAGAATACAATTGGGAAGTATTTGTACTGTCAACTGGTCAACATATATCGGTAATGATTGGTCGACTAGAGTTTGACATTCTTGTCGTGTGACGGTGGTGATCGATTGACCCCCTAGGTCATACCTATAGAGCAACACTCTTAATTGACTATTTAATTAATCGTATAACGTTACGAGTTAATTAAATTACTTGAAAAATTGACGGACGATTTTGGAAGTAAAAATTTACGTATCAAATTGAAATGTGATTAAATGAGATACGGTCTGAGTAATCGAATTGTATCATTACTCGGATGAAATTATTGTTTAAAGAAACAATCGGAATTGAATGAATTATTATAAATATGATTTATAAATTGGTAAAATATTTTGGTACAAGTAATTATGAATTACTAAGTCGATTTTTGTATATGACGTATTTTTATTAATACGTTGATTTTTAATATGTTAAAAATACATGACAATTTTATGTTACATGTGACATGTGACATGTGACATATTGACAATTGACAAAAATAATATGGAATCCATATTACAATTAGTGCCGAAAATTGGAGGTGGATTAAACAAAGATTGTGTTTGTTTAAATTAGTGGTAAACATAATGATTGTTTACTTTAGTAGCCATGCAACCCTATGGTTATTGTTAAGAGCAACAATTGCATGCATTGGCTCCCTCCTATCCAACCCACCAACCGGTTTTTAGAAGAGGAAAAACATTTTGGTTTTTCCTCTCCTTTTTACTATATGCTTAAGATTATTATTCAAGCATGATTCATTCTTTACTTATTCAAAATAAGATTTCTAGAGAGATAAAAAAGCTCTATTATTCTTCTCCATAATACCGAAATTATTAAGTGTTCATAATAATTTTGGGTCAATTTTCTACTAGATTAATATTATACTAGTACTTATAATATTAATTTGAATTAAGAGAAAGCCTTGGGTATAAAGCTTAGGGAGAGATCCTACACTTGGATCTTGGTTCATCCATAAAGGAAAGCTCAAGAACAAAAGAAAAGGAGATTTCTTTTGTGCCCATTTTGAACCGAAATTACAATGTAAGGATATGATTTCTTCTCTATTTTATTATATTGTTTGCATGCATAAAATCCACATTTAATTTTATGACAAATTAATTTCGACATATATGAGTATGTTAGTATGTATATGAATCTACATTTCCTTCAGTAAGAACTATGAACCCACTCAATTCATAGATACTAGGGTGTTGGAAATCCTTAAGATAAGGTACCCTACCGAGATGTTCTTTGATGGCCTTGGGATTGGGAAACTTTTCCATGCCCATGAGGAGACGTACCTTAGTCTCACCCTTGAATTTTTTAGTAGCCTTCACATTGTAACGAATACCCGTACCAATGTGGGCATGGAGTTTAGGTTGTGCAACCTAGAACATAGTCTTACTCTTGATCAATTTGCCTACATCTTCGGTCTTGAAGTGCCCACCAACTATACCGATAAACCCGATAATTTCGACGTGGACCAACTTTGGAGGGCTATTTCCGGGAGGAATTTTACCGGTTTAAAGCAATGCTATACTTTCGCCATCCAACATCCGGTGATTCGAATCACCGAGCGCTTTGTGGCCGGTACCATCAATGGGAGGTACGAACAAGATAGGTGTACTCTCATTGATTTAACTTTTCTTGAGTCCTATTTGAATGTTCGAGGGACGAGGCGCTATAACTTCAACACACCCCTTGAGATACTTACTAGGTTTCATGATTTTGCTCAAGGGACCACCCAACTCAAGACCTTCGTAATGGGAGGTCTAATTACTATTTTGGCCAACTACCTTTGCCCCGGGTTCAATGCCCAAGGGACCTATACTCCTCTTGAGGGGAGGACTTTGATTGATGAGCACACCGTCTTCAACTATCACCGGTGGTGCAACTACACTCAAGACGAGAGTGTAGAATGGTACACCAAAGGATGCACCTCAATCATCCTTGAGGGTTGGAGGATACCGGGCATTGACCCAAGATTGAGCCCATATTCGCCTCCACCAAGCTACCTCCTTGATATCCAAATTCTAGACAATCCCCCTCAAAGGGAAGAGCCACCCCGCCAAATACCTCGTGGGGCACCGGCAAGACCTATTCGCCCACCCTCCTATGTACCCATCCCACCATACCCTACCCAATATACCGAATTTGAACCGGAAATCCCCAATACCCCGGGTATTAATGATTTGATGGCGCTCATGAATAGAGTGGACCTCGAGGTACATGAACGGAGGGTCGACAACTACTTGGCCCTTTATCCCCAATACTATAACATGGCTCAACAAGGGTATGTTGACCCTAATGGCCCTTTGCCCACTTAGGCACAACCGCAACACTTGTTCCCTAATCAAGTGAATCAAGCTTGGGATCGCGACGGCGGAGGGCATTCTAGCCAAGGTGGAGGGTATTCGGGTCAAGGAGGAGAATTCGACCAAGGAGGGTATTGGGGCCAACCAAGAGGGTATGACCAAGCCGGGAGCTCTCACCAATATGGCTACCAAGATGAGGAGGATGACGAGTAAAAGAGGCCTACATCACCACCTCCATTTGTATGATACCCCTATCTCTCCCTCTCTCTTTTGTATATACATTGCATTTAGTGTAGCTCTCGCATGCATTTGTATCATATTTCATTTGCATTAGTTAGTTCATATATTATAATTTGCATTGTAATATATCTCACATGATTCATGTAAGTTAGTTGCGTATAGATTAGAATTCATGCATAGTTACTAATGGCCAAACCTATTCATTTCTACACTAGAAATAGTGTTTAAATCGGTTTGGGGAGGTTTGATCATAGGTGACCATAGTTTACTAGAAATCATGCATCACATAGTATAGTTTAGATTGCATTCATTTGTTATATATCTCATATAGAATTGCATTTAGTTAGAGCATGCATTCATTCATATCATATCATTGCATTTATACTTCATTTCAAAAAAATCCAAAAAATCCAAAAACATGTTTTTCCTATTTATTCCTACTCCTACATGTACATTGAGGACAATGTCCAAAATAAAGTGGGGGATGGGAATTTAAATTCCAAAAAATGCATAAAAATTGAAAAATTTCGAAAAACCACAAAAATATGTTCTTTAATTTCATAAAATCAAAAACCATAAAAATTTGAAAAATTTAAAAATCCAAAAACATGTTTATTTCCTTTGTAGTATAGTCTTGTATATATTGTGTTTGTTCATCCTTGTTCACATTAATTGACTACGCCACATCCGAGACATGAGGATATTGAAGACCGCATGGTATGATCTTTCCAATCTCCTTTTTCCTCTTTATTTTAATGACTATGTGGCTTTATTTTGATTGATGCGGTATAAACAATGTGAATTTAGGATTGTATTTAGCTTATTTGGCATACTAGTTGGTAGAATCATATGCATTAGGATGTATATATGTTATTTGCATCATGGCATGTAGTTGCATGTTAGAAAATTTTGCGTAACCGTCTATTTGGGAAGCTTAAAAAGTGTATATAGGCCCTAGTAGATGCTTTTTGTTCTTAAGACTTTGCTTGTTAGAATACTTGTAAAACACCCTAGGATGTGTCATGCTAGTATCCTTTGACCCATGGATTAAGGCCTAGTTAAGAGTACCTTGTGGTGTGATAACTCCTTGGCTACCGCTTATTCCAAGGTGACCCTTGAAACCATGCATGCAACCATCATCCATGTTCTACCACATTTTTGTCATCAAAGGGAATGGGCACAAAAAGAAATCAATTTGAGTTCAATGAAATGAAAAGTGAAAGAAAGTTTGCAAAAATGCATCAAATGAAAAGAGGAGCAAAAATAGAACTCCTAAAACTTCAAATATAAGGTACCCTCACTACATATGGGGTGACTTTGAAAATGTTCAAAAAGAAATGCAAAGAAAAGTTGAAAAGTTGTCAAGTGTTGAAATGCCAAAAATCAAAAAGAAATGGCAAGAAAGTGTTCTCAAATGTTATTTGCCACAAGAAATTGGGGGGAAAACAACAACAAAGCAAACTCCCAAAGTGAAACTCAAATACTATCGATCCCTTTATCCATCGTATCCATTTTTGTGCATGGTAGAGAGGGGACGACTCTTCTTCTTGTCTAGGCAAGAGGGGGAATTCCACGATCCTCCAGTGTTTCTAACACCATAGAGAGTCTATTCTTGACAAAAGCATTTAACGATTGAGGACAAAAGTACCCTAGCTTGACACAATTTGGAGGTGATTTATTGGTATCCTTCTAGGCTTAGTAGTTTGAAGAAATTGCATCTACGAAGGAGTGTGTACCCTTAAATTGCTTCCCTTGTAGATAATTTCCGCCACTTAGATGAGGAAAGTGGCTATTCTTTTGTAGATGCATCCATTACTTTATTTTGTGTGCTCAATGTTTGGATGTGTCGCCATTTTGGCAAGGCCCACCTTGCCTTGCAAGAAGGCATCCTACCTCATGGTTGTCTTGTTGTGAGTTGAAGGGGCGGAGTGAGACCCGCTAATTGTCTCATATCGGCTATATTAGTAGGTTAGTTTAAATAAAGGTCTAGTTTTTGTCACTTCTTTACTCGGGACGAGTAAAGGTTCGGTTTGGGGATATTTGATGTGACCATTATTTGAGCACGTTTAGTCCCCTAATTGAGCCCATTTTGCATACTATTATAACATTCTATGGCCATTTTATCCGTCAAAACCTTCCTATTTGCTTTTCTATCGCATTTCATATGTTTTGTAGGAAAGAAGATAATAAGGCGGAAATTCCCGTCTTTCGTGCGTATTCGGAAGCTATTTGACGATATTTGATGGACTAGTATGAAGAGGAAGCAAGAACTAAAGACCAATCCCACAAGAATAAAAAGGAAGTGAAGAAATAGGATGCTGCCACAGAAGACGAGCGGGTTTCCCACAAGACGCCCGTCCTGCACTAACAATCCGTGCGTCCCACCCACGAAGACGCCCGGATTCCCCCAAAGAATCCGAACGGATTCCCACGAAGACGCCCGGGCACCACCTTAACAATCCGCCCGTCTTTCCCTTCGGACGCCCGGATTCCCTTACAGCAACTTTTGCCTTTTTTCTTTCTCCGTGAAAGATGCCCATCTTTCCAAAGATACCGACGTTTCCCTGCTCTAAACTCAAAAGTGTAATTACTAATCTAGCCTTAGTTAACCTAGTGAATCCCTACTATAAATACCCCATTTGTAATAATCAAGAGGGGAGGGGATCTCTCTTAGCTAGAAACAAATCCTTCTTTAGATTAGATTAGGAGTAGATTAGAATAGATTACTCTTTAATCTTTCCACAATTCTCACATTAATCTCTCCTTAATTATTGTTCAAGTTTATTATTCAAGTTTATTATTGGGTAATTGAAGATTATTGGGTTATTATTGGAGGATTGACAACCCTTCATCAATCAATCAAGTTTCTTCTATTATTCTTTGCTTTATTATTTGGATCATCTCAAGTTTGGTACAATTCCTTTACTCTTTAATCTTTATTGTTCATTTCTTCATTCCATTATCATGTTTATACTTGTTGTGATGATTGACACCATTAATGACATGTTTCCCATGATGATGAGTGAGTAGTCTTTTAGCTAGGATTAGTGGGTAACTAGGGGAAACCAACATGGGATTGATTCATGCTTAATCTAATATGTTCACATGATTAAATTGCTTGCTAGTTGTGATGTCAACTTTATGCACATGTTATGTTTGATGAAATGCCAATCCTATGAATCCTTACATTTACAACCATCTCTTATCTACTCAACTTGACTTGTAAGTTATAAACCAACTCGAGTCTTGTTAGACCATGCATAGAAGTTGATTAGGAGGAAAGTAAGTCGACTTGTAGGTGTTGTACAATCTAATCGATTCGGCTCCGGGACCCAACTCTTCCTAAGAACCGTAAGACATAAACCAACTCGGTTCCTCCACAACATTAATTGCTTGCAACTTTATGAACATGTTTTTATGATCAATTCCCATGATTCCCCTATGACCCCATGACACCCTAGTGCTTTTTATCAATTGTTTACAACCCTTTTAATTCATCTTGCTTGTTTACTTTCATTACTATTTAGTTTAGTGACCTGCAACATCAAACCAAATTGTGACACTAACATAAATTGAGATAGATAAACTTAGAACCCAAAGCACACCGTCCCATGGATCGACCTCGACCTACCACTAACTAGTAGTTTGTTGAGTATTATAAATGTGTTTTGATTGGGTGTACAACGACACGCCCACGATCAGTATGTATCTAGTGCATCTGATGCAGTTTGTTAGCATGGGGAAACTGCCTAGTTGGGGTTGTTTAAATCATATGCAGGATATGACAAGCTGCCCCAACAATTTGGTTCTAGAAACTTGAACTGTATTTGATCACACTTGGTGCAGGCTATCACAACCAAGTGTTCTCATGCCGGCGTGGCCTATTTCATTAGGAGTGATGTCATAATTTTTTTTTCTTTTACTAGATTGTCGTCTTAATTAAAGGAGTGTATCTAACTAACTAAATATTTGTATCTAACAACTTAAAGGAGTGTATCTAGATAGGTAAAGGTATGTATCTAGAGGTATGTATCTAGAAATTTAAAGGAGTGTATCTACCTATCTAGAGGTATGTATCTAGCAACTTAAAAAAACGTATCTATCAACTTAACGAGATCAAACGATTGGGGGGGGGGGTGTATGGTTGTCCTAATCCAACGCTAAATGAAGGAGTGTACCTAGATAGCTAAAAGGTATGTATCTAGTAACTTAAAAGGAGTGTATCTAGATAACTAAATGTATGTATCTAGTAACTTAAACGAATGTATCTCACTGGCTAGAGGTATGTATTTAGAAATTTAAAGGAGTGTATCTACTTATCTAGAGGTATGTATCTAGCAACTTAAACAAGCGTATCTATCAACTTAACAAGATCAAACGGGGGGGGGTTGTCCTATTCCAACCCTAAACCTTTCCCTTATTATTGAATGAGGATGGAAACAAAAACTAAGCCCCGAAAAAATAGGGCGAACCCTTCCGAGGGGGATGGGTTTAAACGAGGGGGTGGGTGTCCTAAGTTTAGGACGGAAAAGGTTTAGGGTTGGATTAGACGCCCCGCGTAATTGATTTTTATAAAATCTAAATTTAAAACATAGGCAGAAATACTATGTGTTTCATGTTGTTGCTCCACAAAAGCAAGATAGAGTTGTTTCTCTGCAAAAGCTGAATAGGTTTGCGTCATTGCTTCGTT
Organism: Silene latifolia; assembly: GCF_048544455.1. NCBI lineage: Eukaryota > Viridiplantae > Streptophyta > Magnoliopsida > Caryophyllales > Caryophyllaceae > Silene > Silene latifolia. Next base: position 49,020,505 of record NC_133532.1, on the reverse strand, counting down.
GGTCGGATTGATAAATTTCGAGCTCTTATTTTTATACACAAATTGTTCTAATATTTCCACCGCTGTGTGAAATTTAGCAAAGTAAAAAAATGAACTTGCTATGTTTTTTTATGTGTTTTGATTTGTGATTGTGCAGGAAGGTCGAAGATAGTAGATACGAGAACTTTCTTTCTTTAACTTAATTTGCACAATCTATGCATAAAGTGACAAGATTGTTGGTGGAGGTGTAACATTTCTTGCTAAGCTCACTCGTCTCGATATCTGAGCATCTTGCTTCAATTTTGGATACTTTTGCTTTAAAGATTATTTGGCAAGGTTGGTTATGCACCCTGTTAAATTGCTTCTCATTCATACGCTTTGATAGAATCGAGTGTTGGCATGGCTAGGAGCACACAAATTAGTTTTGACCTTTAAGCATGAGTAGTTGCAGGTGTGTCTATGTTATGGATTGCTGAGAACAGATGATTGACCATTGGATCGTAAATCCCCCATCCAGAAGTTTTTTCAAGGATTTGAGGTATGTCAGGAGTTGAAGATGGAAGATGAAGTTGAACTAATTACATTTTGGAATGACCGATCCGAACATGAACCTTATGCCATGATGTGTTAAGTATGCCTCTCAAATTCCATATGCTTTCCACACTTCCCCGTTGAACATTACTGCAATATCCACCTGCCATTTCGAAAAATTCAAGTTATACACGCCATTCTTCCACATATCAAGTTCTCCCACAAATGTCGGGGCAATGGGGGTTAAATGTACTCGGTCTCACTCGTCACTCCTGTTTCAACAACTATGTTACTTCGACCTAGACTTAGGCGTCATTTCGCGTGTTTGCCATTCCGACACATCACAACATTTTGACACTTCATAAAATATGAAACTTCTTCATAATGTTGTTTTTTAGGCTTTCAATTGGGTTTAATTTTTCAAAGATGTTAAAAGTCTCCAATTGGGATTAATAGGTTGAAACATTAGCATGTTGTAGTTCGCTGACGACTTTTGCTTGAATATAATCATGAAGCTGTGTGTAGTATTCTTGATGTACAATCGTCTCTACTAGGTCCCAAGTAGGTGAGTTTGTGAATGGAACAGGTTATCAGTCTAGAGTCTAGAACATGGTCCCAGATTATATATTGGAGCAGTGGTTATATGTAATATCTCTTGTCATTGAATTTCAGATAATTATAATTAGGGATACTCTGGTTACACTCTTGGCCAAGTATACAAGAAATGTGAGTCAGAGTGTTTGACAATTGATTTTCGTGCCATAATATCAGCTATAAGTTGTCTCAAAGGCCAATTTCAGTCACTTAACTTCGTACAGTTATGAGAAGGCCATTTTATATGGATGCAACAACAGCCAAAGACGATTTTAGTGTCATAGATCGGGCAAGTTTCCAAAAAGTCTGCACCGTGCTGTATACTAACGAAGCTCTACGGCCAACTGAAACCAATCTAATGTATCATTTGTTCAATAAATTATGGGACCAAGTATGGAAAGGGACTTGTTGCTGAAGTCTCTGTCTCTCTAAGTTCCTTTTTGGCTCATTTTGATGTTATAAATTTGTTTCACGTGTTTTTATCACAATAACTGCACATTATGCGGTCTCATTTTGTGCTTTCACATGTGACGGGAGGCAGGAAGATAGTTTCATGTTGACAGGTTTTGAACTTCCTTCATGAGTATAATTTTCAATGACTTTGCATCTTTACCGGTTAAACTAGTTGATTTTGCGTAATGTTAGTATCATTACATCTCTTCATACTAAAGCTTTTTTTTGGCAAGGTTTTGGTGTCAATGTATTATTTTTAGTTTTCCTTTCATGTAAATGCAAGTTTTATGATTGATTTTCGTGTTTTTGCTGAATTCGTATGAACGGGATAACAGTACTGAGGATTGAAACTAATGAACGGTTAACATCAGATCAACTGTTGGACCTTTCGAGAGATTGAGAAGCATTTATATGTGACAATGTAGGAAGAAATTGGGTGGGATGTCTGTTATTTTCAAGGCCCTAATATGAAGATAAACTGAATGTACTGCTTAGTGCTTAGTGTATAGTGTATCTCATGATGTGCATACATGATATTCAAGACTGTCTGATTAAAGTTTTTTTCAAAAACGAAACATGGAGTAAGTTTTTCCAGCACATTTATTTTTGAAGAATTTTTTTTTGTCTTAAAATGAAGTCCAACGTGTGTGTCCAAAGTGAAAACTTAATTTATTTACGAGGGTGTATCTAGTTAGTTAACTAGAGGTATGTATCTAGAAACTTAAACGAGTGTATCTAGTTAGTTAGAGATATGTATCTAGAAACTCAAAGGAGTGTATCTAGCTAACTAGCGGTATGTATCTAGCAACTTAAACGAGTGTATCTAGTTAGTTTGAGGTATGTATCTAGAAATTTAAAGGAGTGTATCTAGCTGACTAGAGTTATGTATCTAACAACTTAAAGTATTGTATCTAGCTAACTAGAGGTATCTATCTAGTTACTTAAACGAGTGTTTACCCCTACGGCCCTATGCATATTATAAAGCACACAGACCTTCAAAACTACCGAAAATTAATCAAATTATGCACCTAAGCAACACGAATGTTCAAAATATCAACTTCATAAATGATTAATATTCAACTATTTGGTTTACAACAAAATATTTGGATTACAAAAAAATCCATAAACACGCCGGCGATCCGACAACACGAAGCCGACCTTCGATGTTACTCTGGACACATCCAGAGTGTAGGAAAGTATGGGAATCTGCTTGCTTTGGATCTTTCTTCTAATAATAAGAATCGTAAATTTGACGCGCTTAACAACTTAGTATATGATTGTTTTTTCCAAATTAATTCACTTGCAGTGTGAATCGTACTAACTACCAAGATACCCTTATATTGCTACCTCAGATACACATAGTATTACTAAAGATTACACATAATATTACTACCAGATAGACAAAACGTTTGTGTGTCCGGTAGTAATATATATGTATCTGGGCTTCGTAGTTTGTGTATCCAACCCTAAACCCTTAACCACGACAACCCAACCACCACCGCCAAGCGCCACCACCCCCGCCACCACTCCATAATCACCACTCCCCCAAAACCACCACATCAACGCCACCGCAAGTTGTTAAACCATCACGAGCAAACCTGCGCCCTTCCTCTTCCGACCATAGCCGCTGACAACCACCAACACTGCCTCATTTCATCACGTCACAAACACCAACCCCATTTCTTCGATGCAAAGAACTGCGATAAATCGACCATAACTTCTCACCGAGTGATCGTTCTCACCGGATCCTAAATCTATATATATATATATATATATATATATATATATATATATGTATATATATATATATGTATATATATATATATATATATATATATATATATATATATATATATATATATATATATATATATAGATAGATAGATTTAGGATCCGGTGAGAACGATCACTCGGTGAGAACGGTGAGAACGAACAACCACCCTAGGATTATACAAATTAAAGGCACTTGTAGTGGTGTTGTTGTCCATTGCAATGTGATGGCATTCGGTCTATGATCAGACTTGTAATTTGAGAATTTTATTGGTCTTTTAATTTGGGATTATTTTTCGTGTATTCGAGACTTGTTCCATACGTATATCTAATTCACGTATTTGTTTATCTAGAATAATATTTAATGTATCTAGATAATTCGTATTTCTTATATCTCGCATGGAAAAAATGTATCTAACATGGGAAAAATGTATTTAGAATACATGTAAAAAAGTGTATCCACCATAGTATAAAAATGTATTTGAGATTTGGTAAAAAAAAAATGTATCTACATCGTCAAAAAATGTATCTACACTGTAAAAAAATGTATCTAAAATTATGGAAAACAAAAGTGTATCTACGATATGTTTTAATGAGATTTATTATTTTTTAAGAAAAAAAAAGTGTATCCAACATACACGTTTTTTCTTTTTTTTCCCAAATTAAATACACTTTTTTCAAGAATTTCAGATACATTTTTTATCGCGTTGATACAATTTTTTTCATTTTTTTGTACACACTTACCGTCACTAGATACGTTAAAATATATCCTAGGTACATTTTTTCCTCACTATAATTAATGTATATAATAGTATAATTAATGTATCTAACAATATTTTTAATGTATTTAAACAGAATACGCAACTAGTTACATAATTTTTTTTGAGGGAACAACTAGTTACATAATTAATCCCTCCTCAATGACCACCACCTCCCTCAACAAAGACTAAAACCAACACAGATAACAAAAATGTAAGAAGACAATTTCGAAAACGAAAAAAATGGAAACAGACGTCACTGTTAAGTAAACTTTATCAAGCTTATTCTAATTAAGATTCAAAAGTTAACATTTTCAATAAGATAAAATCCCAAATAAAAAAAAAACAAAATGAGAATCTAAAATCAAACTTCACGACTAAGCATCACGACTAACGACTACGACGCAAGAGGCGAAGCTACGACGAGGACTGTCGATAAACTCTGGTGGCCGGAAATAGGATGACGTATGGCAGCTAACTTGACGAAGGAAAAGGGGAAAAAAGAAGGCTTCGTATTTTGGCAGAACACGTGGACGACACGCGCACGATTCATGCCGGAGATCTGATGTAGGTGACGATTGGTGGTCGCCAGAGTCCGGTGCTTCTGGTGGTGGTATATGGGATGAGTCAAAAGGGATAGGCTGCCGGAGTTTGTGCCAGTGGAGACGTCGAAGTGGTGCCGGTGGAGACTGTCGACTGGTGGTGGTGAAGTATTGATGAGAGACACTACTGGAGTGTATTATTGTTTATTGTTTGCGTCACTCTTTGTAATTGTTTATTAATAAGGTCGTTCTCACCGTTCTCACCGAATGATCGTTCTCACCAGATCTTGACTCTATATATATATATATATATAGAGAGAGAGAGAGAGAGAGAGAGAGAGAGAGTCAAGATCCGGTGAGAACTCCTAAATATTTGAGGATTTAGGATTTGTGAATACAATATCACAAGTTCTTCAATAAAATATCACGAAAAATCAGACCTTTATCAAAAAAATTTATTTTTTTAAAAATAAAAAAAAAAATTGCACAGGTGTTTTTTTGTGTGATATTTTATCGAATAACCTGTGATATTGTATTGAAGAACCTATGATATTGTAACGCAATCCTCAATCCTCAGAAAGATAGTGTATCATCATATAATCCCATTTCTATATATATATATATATATATAGTCGGGATCCGGTGAGAACTCCTAAGTATTTGAGGATTGAGGATTAGTGAATACAATATCACATGTTCTTCAATACAATATCACGAAAAATCTGACCTTTCCCAAAAAAAATTTTTTTTTTAAAAAAAAAATATATAATTTTTTTTTGCACAGGTGTTTTTTTTTTGTGATATATATATATATATAGATATATATATATATAGATATATAGATATACATATACATATATATATATATATATACATATATATATATATATATCAGGATCACGTACGAACTATATTACAGCGCGAACCGTATGAACTACATAAATACCCTTGGATTAGAAAAACAGATGGTCAAAATTAAACCCCAACCTCTCACATTTATTACTCCCTCACTCTTTAACTCACCTCAAATGTCTTATCTCTAACGCCCAACCCATAAAAACCAGCATCAGAGCTCCGACCAGACTGTTGTCGACAATGTGATCGGCAGGCAGACCACCGTCGGATATTTTGATGGCAATTCGATGTATTTTTGTCTCTCTTACTCTTCTTGTTTCCCCACCCATCACTCTATCACCTTTCCCCCCCACCAACCGTAGCCGATACCGGAGCTTCGGTGACCACCATTATTAATTACTAGTCTTAAACCCGTGCAAATTGTAAGGGTATGTTATTTAAAATATTGTTATATGATCTATTTCACTTTAGATAAGTCTATTATATTGTTCACCATTTATCATACTAAATTTCGTTATTGGTACGACATTGTTTAGATACTTAGCGGACACATTTTGGTACTTAGGTTAATTGCTCTCAATAGTTGTTGAAATACTGTTTTTCTCTTAGATAAGTATAAAGTTTCCATACTATATTTTTACTGGGTAAATCATGCATTTGAAAAAAAATGTTTTCAACACATTTAATGAAATGAAAATATGTTGATGAAAATTAACAAAAAGTTTACGTTATCGTGTGAATAAGAACAAACTGATAGAGATGCTTAACACGTCGTTGACACGTTTCCCAATTTTGCACAGTTAAGTTTAAATTAAACACTCCCTCTGTCATTATCTATTTCATTTATGAGTGTCTCGTTTATTTTTTTTTTTACCTTTGTATATTGTGAATATTTTTAAAGCTAATTTGACCATCAATATAATTTATTGTCCACTTGTCATTCAATAATAATATTATCTCATCATGGTCTTCCCTACTCGTTATTTGTTTTAAAATTAAAGGTAAACAAATGACCGAGACGGACGAAGTGTGTTAAATACAATGAAAATTATTCATCAAGTTTATGTAAACTTGACAAACAAGGCGAATCATGTCGGGTTCGTGTTCGTGTAACATATAAATGGGTCAAGTACCACCCCTCAATGTCAGAGGCGTTTTTGGGGGGAGTGCAAGGGGTTCATCTGCAACCCATTTCCCGAAAAATAATTACAGTATTCTTTAGTAAAGAAGCACATTAGTTATGTGAGTCTAGTGGTTATTAAGACTGTTTCTTAGTTAGAGGTCATGGGTTCTATCGTTGTATTGAACATTTTTTATTTAATGTTATATATCAAACATTTTGTCCAACTAAACAATATTTTTTTTCATATAACTCGATATTTTCATTGTTAAAATTTTTTACGCACCCCTTCTATCAAATCCTAGAACCGCCTCTGCTCAATGTTAACCCAATCCATTTACTTAAATAGGTCATAGACCTTGTAGATACGTCATTTCTGCATCTCCCGCCAACCACCCAGTGATGATTGGGCTACATGTCTGATACGCGGAACGATTCTATGACAGTTCGTAAGTTCATCGACAAGTGATAGCTTTATTCTCCTCAGTGACGCTAATGGCACGTCATTGTTGATACCTTTAACCTTTCTCTTCAGCGATGCTAATGGCATGTCATTGTTGATACCTTTACCTTTCTCCTCAGTGGTGCTAATGGCGCACCGTTGTCGATCCAGCGTATGATTCAACCCCAACAGAGTCATCGATATGTTCCCCAGCGAGAGTTTGCTTGAGAACAGAGACAGGCAGATTCCCCGGGTATGATTTCTTCTTTTGGCTGGCGAGCTTCCATACGTAGTCTTATGGACTTTAAATGACACTCCCCAATAGTCGACGGACACTAGAATGTTCCCGATGACAGGTCCTTGGCTCAGACTCCTTGAGCCGCCTCGCGTCGCCATAGTCATCAGGTTGTAATCTTCGATTGACCTGATGGCTATACTTTGACTTTCGCCTTGTCCAAGCCTCAGTCAAAGTGGGGGCTTTATAGATACCTCATTTCTGCACCTCCAGCCAACCACCCAGTGATGATTGGCCCGCATGTCTGATACACGGAACGATTTTATGACAGTTTGTAAGTTCATCGACAAGGGATAGCTCAAACAATCGAGTTAACATCATGGTCGTCATCTATGCACCGATACGGTCGTTTTGACAGTAATTGGAGTTCATTTGGAGTCCAGGTCAAAAATCGCTTCATTTTCTAAAAATCGTTTAAATGCCGAGTCGGAATGTTCCGGAGTGTTCTATAATTCTCTGGATATTTATTCCAATTTAATTTAATTTTTTTAAAGAAATATCTAGTGTTATTGTGTTTCACGGAATAAGGAAGTGTATAACTACTGAAATTCCATAAAAAAACGCGGAAATCTTTTTTGCTGAGAAGGAAACCTCTGGGAAAATGACCAAGCAGGTGTTGCGCCTCTTCTAAGAGTCGCAGTGCTTGCTGCGCCTCTTCCCCGGCCCTCTTTTTACGTTTTCGGAATATTTCCGTGATTTATTTTCATATTCGTGCCATACCTAAACTCCTTCGTGTGTTTAGTATAAATAGAGACCTTCGGTCTCCATATTTTGCACGCGAGTGTCCGCCCTTCTCTTCTCCGTTTGAATTTTAGACTTTGCTCTTCGCTTTTGACGCCTACGTGCTTGATCAATCGACCACGTAAGCTCAGATCATTCTGAGTACCCGTCACGTTGCATAGACCGACCAATTTGACCACTACACATCAATCAATCAATCATTTAATCAATCTTTTAAATCCTCTAACGAGGGCACTTTCCACGCATATTCGAGTCAAGCAATCACTAAACGATAACTTTAGTCAATCTCATTTCCTTAAACATGTAAGTCTGAGGGTGTAAATCTTATTTTATTTTATTGTACTTTTATTTTGTATCATTAATGTAAGGTTTATATCAAAAGCACGTTCAAAACCGTCTTTAAAACCATCTTTAAAAACTGTATTTACAAAACAGCAAAGATTTGACGTCGAGAAGAAACGCAGAAGCAGTTGCGCCTCTTTGAAGAGTCACAGTACATGTAGCGCCTCTACCTGAGGCTGCTGCTGCTCCTGCTCTTCTTCTTCTTCCTCGATCTTCTGTAACTTTCTGTTTTTCTTGTTTCTTTCGTTTCTTTTTTTCAGTAGATAATCATGTTCTAACCAATTATTTTCAAATTATAGTGTTTAATCCAACATAAATCCCTTATAATTAACATTTGTGGGTTTCCGTCATCTTACTCAAACTCGGATTTTAGAGGTTCGGTTCGTTCATACCGATTCTCTGGAATTAATCTTTTGTACATGCTTTTTTATATTCGATTTCAATTTATTCATTTAATTCCGCTCTCAAGATCAAAGTACCTTTCAAACCCGACATCGTAGCCATGTAAATTGCTGTAAATTCTCACCTTTAATTCATTTTACGACGATTTTAGTATGTATGTAATCTGTTAATAAGTTCTACTTGAGTTCTAATATCAATAATTGACTTTAAATTCACCGACGAACATTAACAACTCGTAATTCTGGCTTCAAAGCGAGAATCCAACTGGAGAACAGACGCGGGCAGTGTTGCGTCTCTTCCAGAGGACGCAGAAGATGTTGCGCCTCTTCTGAGTTGGCTTCTGTCCCTGAACTCTTTCTCCCTTTGAGGTATCTTCTAATTACGTATCTAATTGACTATTAATTGTATTATCGCCTCTAATCAGACGCGTTTCCATACTTTTAATTCTATTTTCTTCTTCGAAATCCCGTTTTGAGAGTGCTTTTGACGTAGATCAAATAATAATTGTAATAATTGTAATTATTATTACAATTATATATAATTTATTTATCGTATTAATTATTATTATGTATGATTTATTTACTTGGCGTTTACATGTAATCAATTCTAAATTCCAACTTCGACATAATTGTTTGCTAAATTACTTGTCAACCGACATATTTAATTCTCACATGCTAGGATTAATCTGTGGGTGTTGCATTGCATGCATATAATTGACAACATATCAAATATGAACGATTTCCCTAGTCATTAATAGAGGCCGCCATCTAGGCGGGTGGGATTAGGTGTTCGAATAAAAGAGCTTTCTAATACGTACCCTCACCCCTTACTCCAGATCTCTGTGAACATCCGTGTTCATTGGCATCACGAGAGTCATTCTAGATATAGAATGCTAAGAGTAACGAGTTCTTAGTGTTCATGTCACTACATTGTGTCTTGACATGGCACGAGGTATTCGAACGGTTCCAATTTTCTATAAAAATTGGTGGCGACTCCACAAATGCAGGCTTATTCAACCTTTCACCGGTTTCAATGCCTCACAAATCGGTAACAGCCCATGATGTGATTTGGCAAACCAAGGTTCCGTGGGAGAAGTGTCGCCGCCTCGACAATACAACGCGCGGGTGGCCCATGTCCACTGTTTGGCGACTCCGTTGTGGATGATACATTTACGTGTTACCCAAGGTGAAACTTGAACGAGGTAAGGAAATAGTTTATACGAGACAATTGTCGGTTTTCATTACTCGACCTTCTTAGGTCGTTTTATTCAGCCTTCCTAGGCTTAACCCAACCCATTCGACCAATCGCCCGTCTGGACGTTTCAAATTCTTATCTGGGCCTAAGGATAGATAGCGATTGACGTCAACTATACCGTGATATTTACTCATGTTTGTATCAAGGGATTTCACTACTCGAGGGAATGGACTAGGAACCGACCTTACTCATGTTTGGCACGGACCACTCCACAGACCAGGGTTTGATTGCTTGGTAAGGAACCCACCTTGTTAAGCCAAAACCTTTTAAATGCACTCAACATACCGTTATAATGCCCATATTGTTAGTTATTTAGACCATATTAATACTCATCTTATGATATTAAAACTACAAATTAATTTAAAATGGTCTAAATCTACATGCATGCAAATAAAAGCATAAAAGATGGTATTAAACCATCTTAAGACAAAAGTTCCTTACATTGATATAATGCAAAATATGGGCACTACAAAGGTCTCCTACTTTTGTAGTTCTTGAGCTATTACAATTGGATGATCCTCCTAAAACTTCTAGTACTCAAAGAAGAGTACCTCCTATGGTAACACCCAAGAATCAACCCAAAAATTACTAGAATTACTAACTAGATAATTATAGTAATAACCTTGTAATATGTAATATTATTACACTAATAAAATTATATAATGAATATTATTATTTGTGAATTATATTTGATTTTTTATGATCAACAAATTGATCAAGCTATGATGAAGAAGATGAAGAAAATGGACACCTTTTTCTTTTCAAAGTAAACCAACCAAAGAAGGATAATTAGAGGATTTTTTTTCACAAAAATTTCATCTCATGCAAATGTGTAAATAAGAGGTGTATATAGACCTCTCAAATGTATACAATTGAGAGGAACATCACATGTGATTTTCCACCAAATGTTGACAAAAGTGGTCTCTAATGACCTCATATATTTTGGTCCAAATGGACCTTATTTAGTCCATTTCGATTTTCGACATTTGTCCCACAAATGCTTATAAGTCTTATATTTAATTATCTTACATAATTAAATATTAATTTAATTATTTAACAGTTAAATAATACAAATTAACCACTAATGATTACTTAACTATTAAGTAATAATCATGAGACCATTTTATCAACATACATTGTGTCAATACTACCCCATTTAGCTAATTTTACAACCCCTTGTAAATTAAATAGATAATAACCTCCACCTCAAAACTTATATACACAACTCATATAAATTAACTATTAATTAATAAATTTATTAATTAATTATCAAATAATTAAATAATAAATCCCCTTGGCCCGAGTTTGTAACTCGTCATCAAATAATATACTCACATGACTTGTTAGAAGTCAATTAATACAAGGATTTAATTAATTTGTATCTCGTACAAATAATTAGTTTTTCCATTTGGGCATCATCCTATAGGTGTGACCTAAAGGGATTAGCTGATCACCGCCATCACACGACAGTAATGTCAAACTCTAGTCAGCCAATCATTACGATTAACGATGACCAGCTGACAAATAAATAAATAAATCCCTGATATTCCTTTTACGAGATTTATTATGTAAACGCACTTATTGTGGAGGACACTACTCCAACAAACTCCCACTTGTCCGACACAAGTGTGCGTTACCAATTCTCTTGTCCAATAATATCTCCCACTCAATGCAAGATGTCTTTCCGGTCGTTCTTGCACGTGATCATATCATAAAGTGGTTTCCTCAATCAGGAAAATGACTGTCTGACCGGATAATCTACTATAGATCGCATCCGAGTGTGGCCATGCATTCACAGTCATCTCTCCTCGAGTGGCCTTGAGATAAGATATGACTTAAAAGGACAATCCCGTTGACCTATTTTCTTCATTCGATACAGATCACAATGACCCAGTAAATGATCATCGGCCTCCTTTTACGGTGCGACCTAGAACAAAAACCAAAGCCACCGGAAAACATTACCAACTCAGACAAATAGTCACCAGTCTAAAGAATTGACTCAAAGGAATAAATAGAAATCCTTGCCACGACCTAGCAACAAAAGGACTCTATAAACGGTCACTGTCCGACAAATTGTCTTACAATCTGCCTATGTAATCATTCAGTCATCACTATGACCATATGACAATCGAAGCTGTCATCTGTCGCCTTACCATCTAGTCACTCCGAGACGTCACCTCATTAAGTAACTAGGGACAAAATATGACGATAAATGCAATTATCATATATGAAATAATATATAAAATTCAGACATAAAACAAAGTATATAAAATTCAGATATAAAACTAAATATGACGATAAATGCAATTATCATATATGAAATAACAAATACGATATTTTGATTATTACATATCATATAATTTAAAACAGTTCTGGCATTCGTCTCAATCCCATCGAAACTACATGACTATCATGTTTAGATTGAAACAATGGCTTGGTTAAAGGATCAGCGATGTTGTTAGCTGTCCCAACCTTACAAACTGTAATTTCTTTCATTTCTATTAAATCTCTAATTACATGAAATTTCCTAAGTACGTGTCTAGACTTGTTACTAGACTTGGACTCTTTTGCTTGAAAAATGGCCCCACTGTTATCACAATACAAAGTGATAGGATCCTCGACCGTCGGAACTACTTTCATTCCCTAAAAATTGCCTAATCCAAACATCTTCCTTTGAAGCTTCAGAGGCTGCAATGTACTCAACTTCCGTTGTAGAATCAGCAGTCACAGACTCTTTGAAACTTCTCCAGCAAACCACCCCTCCGTTCAACAAAAAGACAAAACCAGCCTGGGATTTCAAATCATCCCTATCGGTTTGGAAACTGGCATATGTATAACCTCTTATACGTAATTCAAATTCTCCTCCGAACACTAAGAATAAATCTTTAGTCCTTCTCAAGTACTTTAGAATATTCTTGACGGCTATCCCAGTGATTCTCACCTGGAGTTTTCTGAAAACGACTTGTCATACTCAAAGCATACGATACGTCAGGACGAGAACACATCATAGCATACATGATCGATCCAACAACGGAAGCATAGGAAATCGATTTCATGCGTTCAATATCCTTAGGCTCAGTAGGACACTCTGACTTACTGAAAGTGATCCCACTGCCCATAGGTAGAAAACCTCTCTTAGAGTTTTTCATATCGAATCGGTCAAGAATCTTATATATATAGGCTTCTTGACTCAATGCTAATATCCTTTTGGATCTATCCCTATAGATCCGGATACCCAAGATGTGCTGAGCTTCTCCCAAATCTTTCATTTGGAAGTGATTTCCCAACTACTTCTTAACAGAAGCAAGCATATCAACATCATTCCCAATGAGTAATATGTCGTCCACATAAAGAAGTAAGAAAACAACTTTACTCCCACTAAACTTCATGTATAAACATGGCTCCTCAACACTTCGAGAAAAACCATTCTGTTTAATAACATGATCAAAACGATGATTCCAACTCGTTGACGCTTGCTTAAGACCATAAATTGATCTCTTAAGTTTGCATACTTTGTTAGGATTTTTAGGATCCACAAAACCCTCAGGTTGTGTCATGAACACTTCCTCTTCCAGAAACCCGTTCAGGAAAGCGGTTTTGACATCAATTTGCCATATCTCATAATCATGAAATGCAGCAATCGCTAACATTATCCGAACAGATCTAGGCATAGTAACTGGTGCAAAAGTTTCATCATAGTATAAACCATAAACCTGAGTGAAATCTTTTGCAACCAATCTAGCTTTGTAGACATCTTTATGTCCACGCATGCCGATTTTAATCTTGAATATCCACTAACACTGAAGAGGTCGAACATCTTTAGGGAAGTCAACCAGGTCTCATACCTGATTATCGTGCATGGAATCCATTTCGGATTGCATGGCCTCGAGCCATAACTTAGAGTCAGAACTCGTAATAGCCGCTTTATAGGTCTTGGGTTCATCACTTTCTAAAAGTAAAACCTCATAGTCACCATCTTCCTCGATAATACCAAGGTATCTATCAGGCTGGCGACTAACCCTTTATGACCTCCTAGGTTCAACAGGAACAATAACCGATTCAGACGTAGAAGGAACATCTTCCTGCACTGTCATATAAGTTTGTGGCTCTTGAACTTCATCAATTTCAAATTTTCTTCCACTCTGTCTTCTAGAAATAAACTACTTTTCTAGAAAGACAGGTTCACGCGCAACAAACACTTTATTCTCGTTACTATTGTAGAATTAATATCCACAAGTTTCCTTAGGGTAGCCTACAAAAATACATTTTCAGAACGAGGTGCAAGCTTATCATCAGACTTGCTCTTGACATAAGTATCACAACCCCATACTTTCATGTATCGCAAATTCAGGACCTTCCTTTTCCATATCTCATATGGAGTTTTGTCAGTTGTTTTAGTTGGACTTTTATTAAGTGATCGTACAACAGATAAAATGGTAAAACCCCAGAATGACTTAAGTAACTCTGTTTGACTCATCATCGACGAACCATATCTAATAAAGTTCGATTCCTCCTTTCAGCCACACCATTTAATTGTGGTGTCCCAAGAGGAGTTAACTGAGATACAATACCGCAGTTTTTAAGGTGATCTTTAAAGTCATTGCTTAAATATTCTCCACCACGATCTGATCGTAATGCTTTAATCTTCTTATTTTATTGGTTTTCAACTTCATTCTGAAACTCTTTAAACTTATCAAAATCTTCACTTTTATACCTCATTAATTAGATATACCCATATCTACTCATGTCATCGGTAAAAGTAATGAAATAGTCATAATTACCTCTAGCAGTGACTGTCATTGGACCGCATACATCGGTATGTATTAAACCCAACAACTCACTAGCTCGAGATCCCTTTCCTAGAAAAGGTGAACGAGTCATCTTGCCAAGAAGATAAGATTCGCATGTACCAAATGATTCGAAATCAAGGTTTAATTACACCAGTCGACACTAGTCTTTTAATGCGCTTCTCGTTGATGTGTCCTAATCGACAATGCCATAAATAAGATTGATCGGGATCACCTGTTTTGAGTCTTTTATTACCTAAATGATAAACATCGTTGCAGGTATCTAGAATATAAATACCATTAATTGAAATAGCTTGACTATATACAATCCCATTAAGGGAAAAAGTACAACACTTGTCTTTAATTACAAAGGAAAACCCTTCTGTGTCTAACACAGATATGGATATTATATTTCTAGATAGCGTTGGTACAAAATAACAATTATTAAGATGCAACTCCAACCCCGAAGCTAAACTAAGTACATAAGTTCCTACTGAGACGGCAGCTACTTTAGACCCGTTTCCCATTCGGAGATCGACATTACCCTTGTTTAGCTTTCTTATGCTTTTTAGGCCCTGCAAATGATTACACAAATGAGAACCACAACCAATATCTAATACCCAAGTTGTATTTGAAGCATAATTTATGTCTATCATAAAAGATTCGGTTGAGAAATTACATGTTGGCTTCACAATGCCAGCTTTTATGTCATCCAGGTACTTAGTACAATTACGCCTCCAATGTCCCTTGTTATTACAGTTATTACAAGTATCTTTAAGAGGATTACCCTTTATAGGTTTAGGCTTGGTAGAGCAATTCACAATTGCTTTACCTTTGCCCTCTACCTGAACGGGCTTCTTACCTGCATTCCTCTTAAACTGCTTCTTCCCCTTCACGTTTATCGCAAGCACATCTTTCCTCGTGCTCCCACTCAATCCCATGTCCTTCTCTGCTTGCACAAGCAGAGAATGGAGCTCATGTAAACTCTTTCTCATGTTTATCATATTATAATTTACCCTAAATTGGGTAAATTCCTTGACGTGAGAGAGAGAGTGGAGCACTCGGTCCACCACTAGTTCGTCGGGGATCTTACATCCCAACCCCTCTAAAGTTTCCACGTACTCAATCATTTTAAGTACGTGTGAACTTACAGGTTGACCATCTTTGAGGTTAGCCTCAAAGAAACGAACTGCGGTGTCATACTGAATTATTCTTGGGGCTTGAGAAAATATAGTTGAAAGCCTCGAGAATACTTCATGTGCATCGCGAAACTTGACAGATTGCCTTTGTAAAGCATGATCCATTGAAAAAATCAAAACATTTTTAATTACAGCGGATTCCTTTTGATAATTTGAAAAAGCCTCCCTTACATCGGCAGTGGCCCTAGTACTAGGCGAAGGGGGAGAGGGATCGACAAGGTAGCGTAATTTGCCATCACCTGCGACAGCTAATCGAAGTTGTTCGTCCCAATCTTTAAAATTACTACCGTCGACTTTTAATACATATTTGCCCATTAAAGAACGTAACCATGAATCTCTAGCTATGGTGACGGTTTGACTAGTAGAAGTCATCGTGATTACTACAAAGGAAATAAAGGAAAGATTAACATTTATCGTCAAAAATTTTTTTAACTTGTGAAACTATTTTAACAAGTTCCCATTTATATAATGATCTCCCACTGAATTATATAAATGATTCCAAGATCATATTTTATATAAACACGGGCACAGTGGATCGATTTAACCCACATTTATATAAATTTGGTGAGTCAACAACTTTGACTGATTCTACTACTAGAACTCTTGGTCGACGGATTTTCTTAAAATCTATCTTTTAGCCTCAGAATAAATATGGGCACGGTGGACCGATTCAACCCATATTCATCCCGTTGAGTCCAACCAATTTTCACGCGTAATAACTTTTATTACCCTACTTACCCAACGTAAAAAGAGTGTACCTCGGTGATCCGAACCTACCTCTAAGAAGAAGGGATTCATAGGTGCTATTATTTTGGTAAGGCTTAATCTCAATTTTAAAAAAATGAGAGAGATCTTATCAATTTAATTGTCTATCACTTTTAAGTGAACTAAATTGGTGAATGCTAGATAATAATTAAATCGATAACAACAAAAATAAAACATGTAGTGACGATTTGGCATGAATGCATACAAGAATTAAAACAAACAAGTCCTAATATGGCCACCTAGTTAATCTAATTAACTAAAATTATTACCCTTCGGAAACCAACTCCTTGGTCCCTTGAGTCTTCATAAATTGGCCTCCTTCTTTAGGATTTCGGAACGCGTTTCCGAAAACACCGTCTTCATGAAAACTCCGTCTTTAGATGCTTCATCTAATTACTAATAATTAAATTACATAACAATACCCTATTATACAATTTGTAATAAAATTAAAATAAAAACTATTAATTAATTACAAATTAGGCGATATGAAATCGCAATTAATTACAAAACAAGTCGATATTCCCTTACATTACGAGAATTACCAACTTCTACCTATGGCCATATTAGGAAAATTTACATAATTATAATTCCAAAAAAAAAAACATTCATCCAAATGAATAATAAAATGCATTATGGAAAATGAAATGCCAAATCGTCTAACTTACCAACAACGATCATTTGAGCTTGCTTTGACGGAATTTTTACCAATAAAAATTCATAATCAATTCTTAAAACAATTTTAAGACTTACACATCATACTAATCTGGTCTAATATCAAAATAATTATTCTCAACAATTATCTTGAATTTATATGGGAATTAAAACACAATTATGACAAAAATGATATAATCATTCACAATTATCATACAAAAATTCCATTTAATTTAAAAATTTATGGAAAAATAAATTTCAAAGCCATGAACATTCTGGTCTTACACCAAAAAAGCCATGCAACTGAAAATTTTTGTTTTTAAAATTTATTTAAAACGATTTCAAAATTTAATCGATAAACGGACAATTTTTACGATTTAATTCTAAATCAAACCATAAAAATTGAAACAACTTTAAAATTAAGTTTTATACATTTTGGAGCATTTTCCAGGAGCTAAAAATTCAAAAATTTCGAGCCCAAAAATTAAATTTGCAAAATAACCATTATTTACCAATTTTTTATCAAATAAAAATTAATAAAAAACCTAAATTAATCACATTAATTTAAAGTATCTACTTATCTCATAAATAGAATATGCAAGTAGTTATTTCTAAATAAACATGTATAAAATTAACATGCAACCAAATTTAATTAACTCTTAATTAATTTTAATGCATTTTTAACCAATTTTATGCCATTTTAAGCCATAAAAAGTAAATAAATTAACAAAAATCAAATTTTTTGTCCCATATCATTCTAAGACCATATTATTTACATGCAAGACCATATTATGTGATAACAATAATTTTAGTAACATAATATCAATTTTATTAATTTATCTCATAAATTACTAAAATCGTCTTAAGACAACATGCATGTATTTAACAATGCTCTGATACCACTTGTTAGTTATTTAGACCATATTAATACTCATCTTGTGATATTAAAATTATAAATTAATTTAAAATGGTCTAAATTTACATGCATGCAAATAAAAGTATAAAAGATGGTATTAAACAATCTTAAGACAAAAGTTCCTTACATTGATATAAGGCAAAATATGGGCACTACAAAGGTCTCCTACCTTTGTAGTTCTTGAGCTATTACAATTGGATGATCCTCCTAAAACTTCTAGTACTCAAAGAAGAGTACCTCCTATGGTAACACCCAAGAATCAACCCAAAAATTACTAGAATTACTAACTAGATAATTATGGTAATAACCTTGTAATATGTAATAATATTACACTTATAATATTATATAATGAATATTATTATTTGTGAATTATATTTGATTTTTTATGATCAACAAATTGATAAAGCTATGATGAAGAAGATAAAGAAAATGGTCACCTTTTTCTCTTCAAAGTAAACCAACCAAAGGAGGATAATCAGAGGATTTTTTTTTTTCACAGAAATTTCATCTCATGCAAATGTGTAAAAAAGGGGTATATATAGACCTCTCAAATGTATACAATTGAGAGGAACATCATATGTGATTTTCCACCAAATGTTGACAAAAGTGGTGTCTAATGACCTCATATATTTCGGTCCAAATGGACCTTATTTAGTCCATTTCGATTTTCGACATTTGTCCCACAAATGCTTATATGTCTTATATTTAATTATCTTATATAATTAAATATTAATTTAATTATTTAACAGCTAAATAATACAAATTAACTGCTAATTATTACTTAACTATTAAGTAATCATGAGACCATTTTATCAACATACATTGTGTCAATACTACCAAATTTAGCTAATTTTCCAACCTCTTGTAAATTAAATAGCTAATAACCTTCACTTCAAAACTTATATACACAACTCATATTAATTAACTATTAATTAATAAATTTATTAATTAATTATCAAATAATTAAATAATAAATCTCCTTGGCCCGAGTTCGTAACTCGTCATCAAATAATATACTCACATGACTTGTTTAAAGTCAATTAATACAAGTATTTAATTAATTTGTATCACATACAAATAATTAGTTTTCCATTTGGGCATCATCCTATAGGTGTGACCTAAAGGGATCAGCTGATCACCGCCGTCACACGACAGTAATGTCAAACTCTAATCAGCCAATCATTACCGATTAATGATGACCAGCTGACAAATAAATAAATAAATCCCTGATATTCCTTTTACGAGATTTATTATGTAAACGCACTTATTGTGGAGGACACTACTCCAACACATATGTATGTTCGTATCATATACGTGATCACCATTTGTAGATACCCAGTATCTGCTGAGACTCCAACAAACACCCGATGATTATCGGACTACAACATGTTTTGGAATCGCAGCGTTTGATCGACAGTTTGTGTACAAATTTACGTCGGAAAACTTAAAACGATTTCGAAAATAAAACATCTCAAAACATTTCAAAATTACCTGGAGTGTTTAATGCACGGCGACGGGGTCGCAATGACACTAACTAGAGTCAAAACCGACACCGGACCAAAAACCGACTCAAAAATTCAAATCCCGACTCCAACAACGAGTCAAACCGAGTCAAACACAAAAACCAAAACATTTCAAACCTTCTATGCTAAGATTTCCCGGATTTATGTTTGGTCAAGTACCAAACATATGACTACAAATCCTAGGATAGAACAAATCATGATTGCGTTTGTTGTGAAAGCGACAACACAGCTCGAAGACCCGCGACGTGGCTCGCGCCTCTTTGAGCAGCCCAAGTGGCCACGTCGCTCAAAACTCACACAACCACTCATTCTCCTATAAATACCCCTCAAATGCCACCCATTTGAGAATTACGCGAGTGTCCGCCCCCTCTTTTCTCCCTTAAAATTCTCGACTCGACTTCTAAAGTCACAATCCGACGCGTATTTACGACCTACCGATCGTAAACACGAGCCTTACACATTGTTTGGTACCGTCCACTTCGACCACTACACCATCACTAAACTTTTAAAACACTCTTTTACTTACCAAAACGGTTTTAAACCGAGTTTTTTCCGATCAAACGAGTTGTTACACTTACATCAGTCACTCGCCATAACCAAACATGTAAGTATGAGGGTGTAAAAATCCTCTTTTATTATGTTTTCATTTGTTTCATGACTCTAACATGCTAAAACATGCATAACATGAACCAAAACATGGAATAAACGAGCAAAAGCGATTTTTTGTCCGAGGCGAGAAGCCCCTTAGGTCGCCAACTGGCTCGCGCCTAAATGGGGTATTCAGACCAGAAATCAACCGTGTTTGTTCTCATCATTTACCTTAATCCATTTTTCATATTTGTAATCGGTTTTCACCATTTCAAGTATTTTCGAACCATTTTTATTTCATTTCACATGTTTTAACCATAAAGCATTTTTCACCCTTGGTTCTTCATACCATGACGGTTAAATCCATGTTTCGGTGATAATATTTGGTTAATGACATTTAAAAGGTATTTTAAAGCCTTTTATTTCATTTCTACACATTTTCAAACTAACATATTAGTCACCAACACAAAATCATCCTTACACCACCGGCTGGCTCGCGGCTCTTATAGCCGTTTGGTACAGGGCCTGTTCCCTTCCAGCATTAGTCCAGGACGATCCCGACTCCGGTTAACCCGGATATAGGACGGATCAGATGACTATTCAAACCATATTTGCCAAATGCCTTACTAAGACAAATGGATCATGTTATGCACCCTAAACCTAATACGGTAAATGGATGTTTAATTTCCGTCTTGCATGCAAATCAATCATTAATCCAACTCGACATCTTATACTTGATACTTCGATTAAATCAACCGACTTAGAAAGCTCTCACATGTTAGGTTTAAAATCATTGGATGCGCATTCATGCATTTAAACCGTTTTATCAACTTTTGCATTCAACCAACCAAGATCGATCAGTAGAGGCCGCTAAACGCGGGCGGGATTGGGTGTCTGATTAAAGGGCTTCCCAATACGTACCTTCACCTCTTACTCAGAATCTTTGGATAGTGGACGACCTTATCTAGGGCGTACGAGAGTCATTCTAGAGATAGGATGCTAAAGAGGGACGATTTCCTTATCTTTAGTACCTATGTCAAACGCTGCTTTGTGCTTCGATTTGACCGAGGTATAAAGTGGAATTCGAACGGGTTCCAGGCATCCCAAAAATGCTTGGTGGCGACTCCGAACATCTCTAATCGTTTCGACACCCTTACCGAGACGAAACCGATCGATCTAAAACGATCCGGTCGAAAGCACCCTTACGCCGCCGAGCGTGGCTTTCAAAAGACCGCTGCATGTCCACAGATTGGCTTGGCGTGCAGGTGGGCCGTGACTACGGATTGGTAGGTGGCCCAAATCCACAGACCGAGACGTGGCCCATGTCCACAGATTGGCGACTCTGCTGAGGAAAACTAGGACACTTACGTCTTTGTGATCCCTAGATGGTGAGACTCGAACGAGGTCTTGGTTGGAATGCATTAATTGATATTACGGTCACGGTCGGGTTCCTTGTCCGGGCCCACAACCTAACCCTTTTCGACCAATTGGCTCGTCTCGTCGGCGTGAGTTTTCTCATCCCCGCTTTTCGAATCCCGATTGAGTCAAGCATACCGTTGACGTTACACATTTCTGTTTCGTCAAAGAGCTTTCATCACCTTCGAGGACGAGGCTAGGGCACCCTCCTTACACATTTTGTTTGGACTGGTATCCTTCTCGCAAATCGGGGATTGATTGCTTGGTGTGTAACCCACCCTTTAAGCGAAAACCCGTGTCAGCATGATGCATAATATAATGAACTATGAGTGCTTATGTGCTATTTGTTCATAAGTCCTTCCGTGTCATTTTCAAACTTACAAAAACACCTTTTCGCGCCGTTATAATGGCCATTTCAAACCTCGGTCTTTCGCTGACCGATGCACGCCTTTCTAGGCCGTCGTAATGACGATTTTTAAACCCGGTTTTGTATAACCATTTCAACACGCCTTTCTAGTCCATCGTAATGACGATTTTCAAACCCGGTTTTGTATAACCATTTCAACGCGCCTTTCTAGGCCGTCGTAATGATGATTTTTAAACCCGTTTCGCGCCGACAATGGCTTTCTTTCAAAAACCGAGAAAAGCACACACCCTTTTCTCGAGACACTTTCAGGATCCCGAGGACAATACACCGTCCCCGAGACCTTTTCAAACATTTCAAACTCGATTTTCAAAACATACAATTTTGAATTTCAAAACCGTCTTGGGAAGCAACACACTGTTTTCCGAGCCGACTCATACTCAAACCGTCTTTTGCAAATAAACTTAAGACAACCCTTTCAACTGATCGACATGCGGATATCTCTATCTTCGGAAGCCGCCCATTAAAGCGACAAATGAATCGTTTTGAAAATTCCTATTTTCGAAAACTTCAGTCCACCATTCCAATTCCGCCTCGTGTCTATCGAGTCAAAGCAAACGTACTTATGGGTCTTTACTTATGAGTCGTCTCATCACGAGACCCGTCCAATGGCGTCACGCCATCATGATTGGACTCGTGTCAAAGGTTCGGTCAAACACCGTCGTGTCATAAATCGAGTCAGCACCGAGGGACCACACACGGTCGCCCTGTCTTGTCGAGTCAGATCTTTGTCTCGTCCTCTGTGTTGTCTGCGTTCAGTCTTGGAACCGTGTCGGATTGAGTTGTAATGTGAGCCGTTTTTCTGCCTCAGAGCCATGGCCCCGTCTTCAACTTCGTCTGTCAACCACAACAACAATGATAACAACAGAGATGTCTGGCGATCGCTAGCCACTGCTTACCTCTCTTAAGGTCACTCGGATCGCGTCGAGACCCGTATCGATGCCCTGGAGAACAAGGCAGTCGGGGAACATAATACCCCACCTCTGATCGAAGGCGAGAAGAGGTGAAACTCTTGGAAGAACAGCTCCTAGCCAGGGGTAACAATATCCATCTTGAGAATAACCGAAGGTTCGAACCTGTTGGGGACCAGTTACCTGATAACTTCACCCTGACTGATGTGCCTAAGTTCAAGGGAGTGGAGGACCCACTCAACCACATCCGTGCTATCAAGGACTACATGGCCATTAAGGTGGTCAAACAGGAGCTCTTTACCCGGATCTTCCCATCCTCTTTGGAGCCGATTCCTCGCCAATGGTACTACTCCTTGGACCCGAAAAACCTTACCACCTGGGATGAGATCGCAGTTGAGTTTGCCAAACAGTATGCCGACAATGTCGAGATCCAGACCAACACCCATACTCTCGACGTGCTAACCCAAAACGACAAGGAAGGTTTCACTGAGTTTCTAACCCGTTGGAGGAGGGTGAGTACTCAGTTGGTCAGTAAGCCGAGTGAATCAACCCTGGTGGAAAAATTTGTCAACAACCTCCGCCCGGTTTATGCCAACCCTCGAGGTATCGAACATCAAAACTTTTCAAGATCTGCAGTTAAGGGACACATATTGAGGACGACCTCCGAAAGGGTGTCTTAGCAAAGACCACTGGCAGGGGTTATCAAGGATCTACCTCAACCGGATATCGCCCTTACGGTCAGACAAACAAGATTGATGAGGTTAACCTCGTCGAACCATCTGCCAAGAAAACTGAACGCCCCCATAGATTGTTCACCAACATAGGGTCGACTTATGCAAGTGCCTTGAAAAGGCTCATGGACCAAGGGAAGCTACAACCGATCGGGCCCACCCCGGACCCGGCCGACGCCAAGAAGTCCCGATTTTGGAACCCCAACGCCTACTGTCAGTATCATCGAGGAAAAGGGCATGATACCGAAAATTGCTTCAAACTCAAGCACCTCATTCAAGACATGATTGAGAAGGGAGATTTGCCTATACCCCTACCAACTAAGCCGAGCAACAAGACGAATCCCCTGGGAATTCACGCCATCTCTGACGATGAGCCGACCCTAAACCGCTCTCATCTCATCTTGCCGATCGACGACGAGGTGAATGTTCTGGAAAAGGATCCTTGGACGGAGTGTTTGTATTGATCTTTGCCACCATGCTCACTATGTTTCAGCAAGTTGAAGAGGCCATAGCCAGCCTCTCTGAGAGAATCACCCTACTCGACGACGCCTACCGTCGACTCATCTTCAACCCCCCAACGCCGCGCCCAAGGGAGATTTTCCCAAGCATTCAAAACTACCCATCCTAGGATGGATTGCTCCCGCGACCATTCTGGCATAGACCTTACGAAAATCCCCCTCAAAATAACTACCCTCAAAATAACTACCCCCATAAAAATCGCCCTCACAAAAATATCCCCCACAAGAACTACCCACCGAGGAATACCCCTCCAAGGTATCCTCAAGACCCTGAAATTAACGGCATATGGCGGGATGATGCTGAGGATGTCTATGTCATCCCGGGGAAGGAAAAGCGGACGAAGGAAATCGGACATCTCACCCGGTCCGGACGTCCCTATCAGAATCCAAGCAACCCAGCGGTCGTTCCAACAACGAATGACCAAGTCGTCCCGGAAGTGGACACTCAACCAAAGGCTCCTGAGAACTCAATCACGAAACGACTCCAAAGCGGCGAAATCTCAATTTGGCAGCTGATCGTAACGTCTTTTGAGCATCGACAGGCCTTGTTGCAGGCCTTGGGAATATTAACCGTGCCCTCCACCTCCTCCCCAGAATAAATAGTGGAACACATGACGAGGGACGCCCCTGATCTGAGTAACCCGGTCGTCTTCTCCGACGAGGATATCCCCCTGTTCGGAGCCAATCACAACCTGGCCCTGTATATCACCGTACAATGCCTCCAGAAAAATATACCAATGGTCCTCGTGGATGACGGTTCCACCGTGAATGTCATTCCTCTCAAAACTGCCCGCAGGCTGGGTATCAAGGAATCTGATTTGATCCCAACGAATCAAGGAGTACGCGCCTACGACGGCACTTGTCGCAAGGTCGCTGGGCTAGTCACTTTGACCGTCGCAATCGGGCCACTAGAAAGACAAACCAGTTTTCAAGTGGTCGACATCGACGCGTCCTTCAACATGCTACTGGGACGTCCCTGGATTCACGCCGTCAAGGCGGTCACATCAACGCTCCACCAGAAGATCAGGGTCCCCTTCAACGGGAAAACGATCACGATCCCCGCTTCCCCAATCAAAGCAGTTATGAGAAGTGGGGTAGCCTCCCAAGCCATTGAGGAGGACGACAATGAAATATGGGGTTTCCAAGCCGTGAACGCCATAACTGATGAATTGACAACCTCTGAGGGTGACCCGTTCACCAACCTCACGATTAACCGTATCATGATGCGCCAGGGTTATTTCCCAGGCTTGCCGCTCAATCCACTAAAGAACCCGATGCCTCCCTTGAAACAGGCTAAGGTCCCCAACATTCCCTTTGGACTGGGATACGAACCTACCAATGAAGACATCCAGGAGATGAACCTCCTAATCCGAAAACGCAAAAAGCACGGAGTCATCCTCCGTCCCTACCACCTGACCCTCAACGGATACTTTGTCCCCGAGGGAGAGTCTGAACTCTACCACGGCTTTCCGGAGCCAATCTATGACTCTGTGGCCAGGGCTAGATACCCGGGAGTGGAAGTCTTCCAGGACTGCTACTTTATTCCCGACAACATCGAAGTTGCATCAACTGAATCCAAACCGTCACCATGCCTCGACCGACAAGATGTCACACTACTCTTTGGGGAAGATAACATCAAACGCCTCGACTATGAGGATATCATCAACATCGCCCTGAAAGACAATCAGTTTGATCCAACCGCCTTGATCTCCGATCGGCCGGAGAAAGCTACCCGGTGGTCGGAGGAAAACCATCAAGTGGACCGATCGCCAAGGCCGCATTCTCAAGATAACAACTGGAGAAGGGCCTATGTTCAAGGAGGGAGGTGAAGAAGGATCTGAGTCCGAGTCTGAGTCGGAGTCAGAATCTGTCACTCTGGATGTCCCAGTCAAGGTCCTCTTCCCACTGTTTTATCACAAAGTCGTGGCTGATTTAGAGGCTGAGTCTGCTAAGGTCACCCCCACTCCCATGAAAGGTGACAACCTGAAACTTGTTCCAGGGGCCACTTCCTCTGTCGTGTCGCCTCTGACTGACCACTTGATGTCTGTCCTTTCCGAGCTTTTTGCTCGTGTCAACTTAATGAACGCTAAGTTTGCTTATGACTCGTCTCAATTTAACTGCAATGCAATTCTGAATGATTATGAGGAATTTGACTTGAGTGACTACCCACCTCACTTAGCCAAAGAACTTAACAAGCGGGAAACCAGAACCCCCATCATTGAGGAAACCGAGCCTATTAACGTAGGAACCGACAATACACCTCAGAACTTAGGATAGGGACAACTCTGGACCCCTCGGAAAGACAACAGTTCATTGACCTCCTCCATGAATACAAGGACGTATTCGCCTGGTCTTACAGAGACATGCATGGGATTGTGAGAGAAATTACGAGAGCAGGATACCTATTAAACCGGGGCTAAGCACTGTGAAGCGAAGCTACGCCGGATGCGTCTGAATGGGCCCTAAAAATCAAGGAAGAAGTGGATAAACAGTTCAAGGTTGGGTTCATCAAAGTGTCTGAATACTCTGATTGGGTGGCCAACATTGTGCCGTCATCAGAAGAAAGACGGAAGAATTCGGGTTCGCGTCGACTTGAGGATCCGAACAAGGCGAGTCAAAAGACGACTTCCCTTTGCCGCATGTTGACATTCTGGTGGACAACACTGCCGAACATGCTCTCCTATCATTCATGGACGGGTATGACGGGTACAACCAGAATAAAATGGCTGAGGAAGACATGCACAAGACTGCGTTCACTACACAGTGGGGTACATATTGCTACACGGTCATGCCTTTCGGCCTCATCAATGCCGGAGCAACCTACCAAAGAACCGCTACCACTCTCCTACATGATATGATGCACAAGGAGGTAGAGGTATATGTCGATGACATGATCGTCAAATCAAAAGAACGGGACGACCACATCAATGCCATCCAGAAATTCTTCGCTCGTCTGCGGAAATATAACATGAGACTAAATCCTCAGAAGTGTGCATTCGGGGTCACCTCCGGAAAACTCTTGGTACATGTCGTCAACAAAAGAGGCATTGAGATTGATCCAACCAAAATCAAAGCCCTTCAGCAAATGCCTCGGCCTACGAACGAGAAGGAGATTCGGGGATTTCTCGGTCAGGTTCAATACATCAGCCGGTTCATTGCCAAGCTCACTATGATTTGTGAACCAATATTCAAGAAGCTTCGTCCCTCCGATCACACCGATTGGGACGACGATTGTCAGAAAGCCTTCGACAGGATAAAGGAAATCCTATCCAAACCTCCTGTCCTCATGCCACCTCAACCGGGGATTCCTCTATCCCTATACCCATCGTTACCAACACATGACCATGGGGACAATGCTAGCACAAACAGTTGGCAACGAGGAGCGAGCCATCTACTACATCAGCAAAAAGTTCATTGAGTACGAGACGAGGTATACCCAACTGGAAAAGACATGCCTTGCCTTAGTTTGGTCAACAAAGAAGCTGCGGCATTACATGCTCAGCTACACGGTCCACATCTACTCCAAGATGGACCTGGTTAAATACATCTTCGAAAAACCCGTACTAAACGGAAGGCTGTCTAGGTGGACACTCATGCTGTCCGAGTTTGACCTCAAGTTTGTACCCCTCAAGGTTATCAAGGGAAGAGCAGTCGCTGATTTCCTAGCAGAAAATCCCGTCAACGAAGATCCAACGACCGACATGTGGTCACTTCCTGACGAAGACATCCTTTGTGCCGACTCTGACGCATGGGACCTATACTTTGATGGTGCATCTAATCTGAGAGGCTTCGGGGTAGGGATCCTTCTAATATCACCAGAGAGAGAACATGTTCCGATCTCGGTCAAGCTAGACTTCGCCGTCACCAACAATGCCGCTGAATATGAAGCATGTCTCATCGGCCTACAAGCAGCCATCACACTTGGCATCAAGAGATTGAGGGTCCATGGCGATTCCTCACTCATCATCAATCAGGTATCCGGATCATGGAAAATCCGATCTGACAGCTTAGCTCCCTACCGAGCGAAGATCAATCAAGAGGTCGAGTTCTTCGACCAAGTCGAATACTTCCACTTACCGCGAGAGGAAAATCAATTTGCTGATGCCCGGGCAAAACTTGCCGCGCTCGTCAACATACCTGACGGCATGACATCGATGCCCCTATGTGTCAAGAGAAGGAGTGAGCCAGCTCACATTTGTGCCATTGTCGACGACGAGGAAAGCCATGATGAACCTTGGTACCTAGCCATCCTCAATTACAAAACCAAAAATGAATTCCCTCCCAACTCTGATCAAAGAGGACAAAGAGCCATCCGTTTACTTGCATCACAATTCGTGATAAACCAAAATCAACTCTACAAAAGAACACCCCAATGAATTCTCCTCCTTTGCATTGACCATCACAAAGCCAAGAAAGTCATGGGAGAGGTTCACGACGGAGAATGTGGCCCTCACATGAGTGCAATGATGCTTACACGGAAAATCATGCGGCTAGGTTACTACTGGACCACCATGGAAGCCGATTGCCGTAACTACGTCAAACATTGCCACGATTGCCAAATCTTCGCCAACATACAACACATACCACCATCCCTTTTATACACCATGACATCACCCTGGCCTTTCTCAACCTTGGGCATCGACATCATCGGGAAAGTCAACCCGATAGGCACCAAGGGGCATTGCTTCGTCCTCGTCGCCATCGACTACTTCACCAAATGGGTAGAAGCACAGTCATATGCAGTCTTGACCGCCAAACAAGTGGCCAAGTTCATCCAAAACAACATCATCTGCCGATATGAGGTACCCCATGAAATCATCAGCGACCAAGGCTCTTACTTCCGGGCGGAAACTCAAGCCTTGCTGGACAAATACAAGATCAAACGACATCGATCATCCCTCTACCGTCCCCAAACTAACGGAGCGGTGGAGGCAGCTAATAAAACTCTTGTCACCATTATCAAGAAAATGCAAGACAACTACCGCGATTGGCCGAGCAAACTCCCATTCGCACTCTGGGAATACCGAACCTCCATTCGAACACCGACAGGCGCCACACCCTTCTACCTAGCATACGGTATGGAGGCGGTTCAACCGGTAGAGTTAGAGGTCCCATCTCTACGCATCCTACTGGAGAGTCAAGTCCCTGAGGCGGAATGGACCCGTCGAAGGTACGAACAACTCACTCTTCTAGACGAACGGCGACTCAACGCCTTACACAACGTCCAGCTATACCAACGACGTATACAACGGGCATTCAACAAGAAGGTCAAACCCAGAAACATCCAGGAGGGCGACTTGGTCCTCAAGTCAGTTCGAGCACCATTACCCGTCGATCCGAGGGGAAAATTCAAACCCAAATGGGCCGGGCCATACCTGGTCAAGAAAATACTTTCGGGGGGCGCAGTGAGACTGAGTGACCTAGACGGGGAGGACTTTACAAACCCGACCAACCTAGACCAACTCAAGAAATACTACCCCTGAACCCTATCAACCAACAACCTAGCCTAGTTTTGCAACTAGCAACGACCTCAACCCTTTTCAAGTCAAGTTCCTCAATATGTTCTGATTTGAAATTGCATGTTTTATCGAGTCTAAGCTGCGACACCTTGCCCGTTTCGAATGTCCTTTGATCCGTCAAAGGCAACGTCCATTTGCACTACAAAAACAAACCCCCTGAACTACGAGCATGGTTTGATTTCACCTCTTCAGGTGGATACGTAGGCAGTCCCTCTTATGCCTGAGGGATACAACCACAAAACCCAATTCAAATTCACAAAAACAAACCACCTGAACTACGAGCATGGTTTGATTTCACCTCTTCAGGTAGATACGTAGGCAGTCCCTCTTATGCCTGAGGGATACAACCACAAAACCCAATTCAAATTCACAAAAAACCCCCTGAACTACGAGCATGGTTTGATTTCACCTCTTCAGGTGGATACGTAGGCAGTCCCTCTTATGCCTGAGGGATACAACCACAAAACCCAAATTAAATTTACAAAACATTTCGAACTACGATCATGGTTTGATTTTACCTCTTCAGGTGGGTACGTAGGCAGTCCTTTCTTACACAAGAAGGATACAACCATTCCCACAATCAAAAAAAACATCATCCCCACATACAAAAACATCCTAAAAAAGAGAAAGGGAAAACCATTCCTTTTCCCACTAAAATACAAAATGAGACTTTCTCCCTTTCCACAAAATACCACTTTCCCAAGTGCAAATGTTTAGGACGATTCAAATCGAATTGCCTTCACCAAATGGATGGAAGAAACAAGTGTTCACAATTTTCGACACGAGCAATCCTCTTATTAATAATGGGAGGGATTACAACTTCAACAACAAATAAAGCTCGACGAGTCTACAACTTGTCAAAGCTAAGGTGTCAACTAACGCACCTCACATAGTAAAACTAGCACAAAACACACAATAACTAGCTAGTACAACATAATAAAAACCTACAACAATAATACAACATAATAATAAAGTGGGTAATGGAGGTCTTCACTCTTCCATTATACCCTTGCCTTTTCCCTCGGGGTACATCTTCCCCTTGTTCTTCTTGTTGGCCCGCCTAGCATGGATTTCCTCCTCGAAACGGATCCTAAACGGATCCAAGACGGCGACGGCCTCCGGTCTAGCACAAGACCCCATATTTGACCCAAGACGAGCCAATGCATGGCCCACCATATTCTTGGGACCGGAACTCCTCCTCTTCGGTGGTCTCATCACGTCGGGAGTAGCTCCATCAACATACTCCTCAAAGAAGGCACGGTTGGCCTTGCCAACCTCTCGGTACTTCAAATCGACGACCTCGTCCTTACGAAATTTGGATCTCTCTTCCAAGGACGGAGCACGTGACCACTTGACATAAGCGGGAGTCAGCCATGTCGTGGCAACGGGGTTTGGCACCTCCCAAAAGGGCCGAGTGGCCCACCACCTTTCAAAGAATTCCACAAGCTCGGAGTTCCGGAAAACATTCTCTTGGACAAGAGTATATTGAGCGGGCACCTTCAATTGATGCCCCATTTGCCTCATGAGCCTTTCGGGATAAATGAAGGAAACAACCTTCAAGCCCACCACCATCAAATAACGAGGACTAGCACCCGAAGCGGGCAACCCCGTGAAGAACCTCAAGTGCCACCACGGCACCACCCAACGGATATGAGGACCGCCCTCCTCCGCCAATCTTGCGGCCCAATTGGCCTCGGTGGAAGCAAAACTATCCGGGTACAACTTCTTCCTCATAGTAAGGTGACGGAAGGAGTAAGAAGAAGGATTAACCGGAGGCTCTACATACCTTAGCCTCTCCAATAGCCACACTTGGAGGATCCTTGGCGATCCAAAAGAGGGAGCTTCTCCACAAGAACTTTCTTTATCCAAAGCTTGGATAATCTCTCCAAGCACCAACCATGATGGATCTCTACCATGCTCCATTTGTTCAATCACATGGATAAGGGTCATGCTACCATGACATCTTGGCCCCTCCTTCTTCAAGACATCAACAAAGAGGTATACATGGACAAGGCAAAATGCAAGAGCCCTTCTCCTAGCAACCTCCGAGACATTAGCATCTAACCAATTCGAGAAGATGTTGATAAGAGCCAACATATCCACACCATGTGGAGCAAGAAGAAAGTTGACTTGGCTTATTGACAAGCCCAACATGGAACAGAATTTCTCGTTGTAGCACAACCGAGTCGGAGGAAGCACCGGAGCACAACCCGGCCACCCACCAATGACTCCAACTTCTTCGGCAAGAGGACAAATTTCACCTTTCGGGAAAACGAAAACGTGATGTTTCGAATCCCAAAACCGAGAACATGCTTCAAGAAACGAAGGTTGCACCTTGACTTGACGAAGCACCAACAATTGACCAACTCCCATGCAAGCGAGTTGATACTTCTCGGGAGGCGACAAATCCCGGCACCATTGTCGCAATGCGTTCTCCAAAGCATCTATGAAATATTTTTGTGGAAGAAGAAGAGGTTTTGTAGAGATGATTTTGTGTTTCGGATGATGAAACAATGAAGCGCAAACGTCCCTATTTATACAAAATGATCTGCGCGTTTTTCAGAAAAAGGGGAGAGTCGCCTTTCATCGCCGAGCTGCTCGCGCCTCTTTGCGGCTCCTCCAGGATTCCCGCTGTTGACTTGTCTCTTTCAACATGTGTTTTCTCCTGACACCTCAAACCTCCCGCCAGGAACCTCGCGCCTCTTTGGGATGATCCGGGAAATTTTGTGTTTCCTCACACTCACATTTCCTTGTTTTCGCGTTTTACGAAATCCGACACGGTTTCCATGACGCGGCTTTAAACATACAGATTTTTCTTTCTTTTTTTAAGGGGGGAAGGGCTAGTTGCCCCGATCCGCGATGGATCGTTTCCACGTCAGTCGAATTCCGAAAAATTTATCGCTTTTTCGCAATTTTCCGGCAAAAATCAAAACCGAGGATTGATAACACGACATCAATTTTCCTCAAAAATTTAAGCACTCACAAATTCGAGTCTTGACCTCAAAAATCAAATGTACTCGCAAAAATCCCTTTCTAAAATTCTTTCCTGACGGTCTGAGTTTGAATTTTTCGAGTCAATTTTCAACAAATTTTTCGAGTCAATTTTCAACAAATTCGACGCAATTTAATTCACGACACGAGTTAATTGCTCAAATTTTCAAACCAATTCCTTTTGAATTCCAAATGCGACGATTTGTCACGGAATTTTCAAAATTTTAATTTTAACTTCAAGTCATCTTGGTTAATTTTGGTTTTCGATCGAATGCTTCTACGTGTTTGCGTTTATGTATGTGTGCTATCTGTTGCCTGTTTTCTACACTAACTGAAAGAAAAGTAGATCTATATACTCAACATACTCATATATGTTTTAGGTTAATTTGTCATAAAATTAATAAGTGATCTTATGCATGCAAACTATAATTAAAATAAGGATGAAATCATTGTCTTACATTGGATTTTCGGTTTATTAGGGCACAAGAGAGATCACCTTCTCTCTTGTTCTTGTGCTTTCCTTTATGGATGAACAAAGACCCAAGTGTAGGATCTCTCCCAAAGCTTAATACCTAAAGCACACTCTTAATAAAATTAATATTATAAATACTAGACAATATTAATTTTGTTAGAAAAATTGACCCAAAATAATTTTGGTTTTTGTCTCCTAAAAACCGGTTTTGGAGAGAAGTAAAGGAAGGAGAAATCTTTTTATCTCTCTAAAATGTTTTATGAATGAATGAATAATTAAACACAACAATAAAATGTTATGTATTGTTTATCAAAATATAAGGCAAAAACCCCTTTGTTTTTCCTTGTGAAAAACCGGGTAAGAGGAGGGGAGGGGAGCCAATGCATGCCTTTGTTTGTCTTCACAATGTAAACTAGGTTGCATGGCTAGTCTATTAGGGAAATGATTGTGTTTTCCATTAGCATAATCAATCACAATATTAGCCTAATCCTCCTCTTTCTTTTCGGCACATATGGATAACATGGGATCCATTTTATTTTTGTCAATATGTCACATGTCACATGTCACATAAAATTGTTATGTATTTTTAACATATTAAAATCAACGTATTAATAAAAATACGTCATATACAAAATCGACTTTAGTAATTCGCAATTACTTGAACCAAAATATTTTACCAATTATAAATCACAATAAATTGTATTTATAATAATTCATTCAATTTCAATTGTTTCCTTAAACAATAATTTCATCTGATTAATGATACAATTCGATTACTCATATCGTATCTCATTTAATCAAATTTAAATGAGATACGTAAATATCACTTCCAAAATCGTCCGTCAATTTTACATAAATTAATTGACTCGTAACGTTATACGATCAATTAATTGGTCAATTAAGAGTGTTGCCCTACAGGTATGACCTAGGGGATCAACTGATCACCACCGTCACACGACAGTAATGTCAAACTCTAGTCAGCCAATCATTACCGATATGTGTGGACCAGTTGACAGTAAAAATATTACTTCCCAATTGTATTCTTTATAATGAGACTTAAACATGTGATCATCATGATCAACAGTCGTGATCGCATTATTGTCGGAGGACACATATTCCAACAATCTCCCACTTGTCCTCGACAAGTGTGCGTCACCAATTCTCTTGTCCTATTACTATCTCCCACTCAATGCAAGGTGTCTTTCAGGTTGTACTTGCAAGTGCTCATATCGAGAGTGGTTTTCTCGATCTGGAGAATAACTGATTGACCGGATTTATCCACCATGGATACATTCCGAGCATGGCCACGCATTTCCAGTTCATTAGTCCTCGAGTGGCCCTGAGATATTGTTATAACCCTGACTAGGGGTGGACAATTTCTATCGCACTCATTCCCTTCAACTAGCCACAGCCATCATAACCCAAAATATGCCCATTTGACCCCATTTACGAAGGTCGTAGTAACACAAATCAAAGTTAATCTGAAACTGTGTCATCTTAGGCGAATAGTCTTTAGTCAAAAGAATCGACTCATTTGAATACTATAACAGCTCTCGCCACGACCAGGCTATATAAATTTGCCAGAACTCTATAAGCGGTCATAAGGCCCGACAAAATGTTCCTAACAGTCCGCCTATATGATCGACTAGTCATTCCCATATGACTTTATGGCACTTGAACTTGCCATCAATCGCATCACACTCTAGTCACTTCGAGACGTCACCTCATGTAAGTAACTATAGGCAAATATAATGTTAATCCGTGTTCACTTTAACGGGGTTCAATTGTCTCTAGAACCCGTTTGGATATAACAATGTATAAGTTGAGTTAATAATAACTCAAACGACAAATGTCAGCATCACACTCGGGTAGTCAATGCAATATTACAACCTTGTGATGCACATCGTAAGTGTGTAAACACTTATTGATTGCAATAGAAGTTTAACATGTTACGTGTCCTTGTGTTCAAACTTCTTAATCGTATTATCCTTTATATTCATGTTATCACTCATAGCATGAACCTTACCAAGTACACATCAAGGTTCCCGACCTTGGTTTTGACTCTTTATCTTGAAAGAACTTCCTTATCGATTATCACATAACGAACAAATTTGTGATGAATGATATAACTTGTACTGATCAAGTACTCCATCCACACACAATGCACTAGGTATATGTTTTGTAGAGTCTTGCAATAATTTGTCAAGATGATTAGCCTAGCACTTCTCACAAGTCCTAGCATATTAGGAAAGATTAGTTTTGAGTAACCTCTTATTCAACTAAGTATCTTTCCAAACTTCTTATTTTTCCTTTTAGCTTGAAAGGCTTAGGATTCTCATAAATCCTTACATGTGTTCGGATTTTCATTAATATGTGCAACCTCTTGACACATAACAGAGTATTCTGTCAAACACCGAAATCGCTCATCGAATTCTTCTCGAGAATTCATGACGTTTCTACTATGGCTTACCAATGATTCATCATGTTCTTATGCATATGATTCATAATTGGACATGTGCATGATTATTCTAATGGCGGAAACATTAGTAACTTTTAATCATGTCATCAACTATATTTAGGTTCAAGGAACGACCATGACTGCTAATGGCAATTCCATTTCATTTAGATGAATAACCTATGTTTCTCGTTGATTTGATGTGTATCTCTCAATACCAATCCAACATCTCATGATGTAGTTGGATTTATCACTACTACAAATGAGCACTTGGGCCACGGCTAAATTCGTGGCGCAAGTACTAAATTTCCGTGGCTAAATCATTTTGCCACGGGAATACCTTTCGTGGCGCAAGTGGTCGTGGCAAAGGGATAGCCACGGGAAAAACAAGAACGTGGCTATTATTGAATTTTTGGCCACGGATTCTCTCGTGGCTAATAAATCCCGTGGCCAAAGAAAATTCCCGTGGCGAAAAAATAATTCCCGTGGCAAATAATATATATGAAAATTAAATAAATAAAACGTAAAATAATTTATTTATTTTTCACAATGCGTATTTTATCATATACGGAACCGTGACAATCTAGGTAATTGTTTCGCTAGTTAACTTGATTCATTTGAACGTTATTTCGTTTCAAGAGTCATGCATTTGTGAGCATCGGAGAGGCTTCCCAGGAGGTCACCCATCCCAACACTACTCTCACATGAGCACGCTTAACCGTAGAGTTATTTTGATGTGCCACCGAAATTGAATGTTACCTTTGTTGATATAATTAGCACTTTGAATCCTTTTAAGTTTATTTTTTTTTCTTTCTAATCTTACCTTTAGTACTATTTAATTACATAAATGTTACATGTTTTACAATTTTTGCGGGAAAAACATTATTTTGGCCGAAACAATTAAATTTTCGACATCAACCTCCTGATTAATGATTTTGACATCATTTTTTTTTTACCCAAGTCAGTAAACCATTTTCTCCAAAAAGTAAAATTAATTGTGTTTTCCTAACATTTTTTTATTTCTTTTGTTTATCGACATACTTATTTTCATTTCTCATGTACTCATTTTTTCGTATATTTTTCTTCGCAAATTCTATTGTATAAATTGTACCTGCGAATGGCTGCGATATAAAAAATGAGACCATTTTTTGGTAAAATAATGACCGCTTTTTATAATTAAAGGTCATTTTTCCCCAAAGTGAACACTATTAACTAAAAAATAGTCACTTTTTTACCCAAAAACCACGAAAAAGATTATTGTACAAAAGAATCGCTTATTTTCCTAAACTGATTTCTCGTTGTTATGATTTATCATTTCTTTTCTTAAAATTTTAACATTATTTGCACATGTGACTTTAAATTATTATAATTTATATATTTTTCAGTGTGATGCGCTCATTTTCAATGAAAAAAAATTTCCCAATTTTTTTCTCAGCAAGTTAAATTTTACGTAAATTTTTCACGGTACCCTCGAATTTTGACAGATTACATATGGTACTCTTTTTTTAAAGTTTTTACATATGGTACCCATGCCTTTACGTTTTTCAGTCTCAGAATACCCTTTGACAAACTTCCGTCATAACGCCGCTACTCATATGCCTTGTGCCGCCTTTTTTTGTTATCTAATACACTATCAATTCATCATCTAATAATACCTAAATACTTATTTTGTCTAATAAACTAACATTTAGTACCTAAATAATATAACAATAACAACATAACATACACAATTACTTATCAAATTACTTATAGGAGTAACGACGTTATAACGAAATTTCCCCAAAGAGTATTCTGGGAATGAAAAAGGTAAACACAAGGGCAACATATGTAGAAACTTAAAATAAGAGGTACCATGCGTAATCTGGCAAAGTTCAAGGGTACCATGGGAAATTTAAAGTAAATTTTATATCAAATTCAAATTTTTCTATAAATATCCTACAAATAAAGTTGGAAATAAAATTTTGAATGAAATAGTTAACAATATATTAATTTTGGATTTTCAAAGATAGATGGTAAATAACTTTTTTATTCAATTTGATATGCTATATCTTTAAATGTGATACGATCATGAATTCATTTTTAAAATAATGTTCAAAAATAAAATATTTGTCGTTTTGGTTCGGTTTTGAAAATATTTGTCAAAATGGTGTCCAAATAAGCTCGGAAAATTCTGAACCTGGAACACGGGATAGACACGCCATTTGAAATGGCGTGTTTACTAACAATACTAGATATTGAAAAAAAAAAAAAAAGTGGACACGCCGTTTGGAATGGCGTGTCTCTTTTCCTCCTTTTTCTCTTACCTTCATCCGTGCAACTCTTCACTCCTTTATTTCTGACAAAAAAAAAATCAACTCTTACATCTATGTCATCTCCTTTAAATTCATATGAGCATCCAACACCTGCAACAAAAAACAACCTCACTCAATCAACGACTCACTCCACTCCATTGCCCACTTAGTCGTTCGACCACCATCGATGCCCATCTCTTTTTGCTTCGCCCGACCCCAACTTTCAACCTCCCACCGTCATTGCAATCGAGCAAGCATGTCACTTTACTCTAGCATGAAACTGACCCAAAATAATCCATACTACACAATCCGAATTCAATCACCAATCGATTACGGTCACCCATTGGTATCAATCAGAAATTAATCACCTATTGATCTAGTGTAAGGTGCAATGTTTCATGAATTTGTTTTTTTGTAGATGTAGTGCCCTGGTTTGTTGTATAAGTGAGCAAAGGACGGAGGTGATTAATCCGGATCTTGTGGTGCGGAAACGGTAGAGCAGAGCAACCATTATTGATATCAATGGAGGATGTATGTAACGGTTGAATGGGGAGGATGAAGTTGGATGAATGATTGAGATGCTATCATAGAGAAGTAGCGTGAACACGCCGATGCTATTGGCGGGTCTCTTGTAACATACACGCCATGTGAAATGGCGGGTTTGTCTCCATTTTTTTTTTAATTTGTAGTTTACCGTGAACACGCCATTTGGAATGGCGTGTCTATCCCATATTCCGGTTCAGAATTTTCCGACCCTACGTGGACACCATTTCGACAAATATTTTCAAAATCGAACCAAAATGACAAATATTTTATTTTTGAACATTATTTTAAAAATGGATTCTACGGTCATTTAAGATTGTTTGTCAAGATTATAAAGTTTAATTTAAAAAAGTAAAAGAAATTCACGACTTTAATAAACAGAGTATATATTAAAACAATTTTTTAAAATTATCAATATTTTGAAAAACCTACGAAACATAAATGTGATCTGTAAAAAATCAAAAAATTAGACGATAAACTTTTCTTTGCTTGCATATAAGTTTATAAAATTTAAAAATTTCTTATTAAAGTAAATAAAACAATAAAAAATATAAATTAAATTAATCAAAGTGTTTCTAAATTTTTATATTCAAATGTATTTTCATATTATTATATTTGATTAAATTTCATTCAGATTTAAGTCGGAAAAGATACTCGCCACGGGTGTTTGTTTGTTCGTGGCTAAGAAAATATTTGCCACGGAACAATTCGTGACTAAATAAAATTTCTTGTGCTGGTGTGACATAGGTAGTGGCTAAAATGATTATTTGCCACGGGTGTAGCCTAATTCATGGCGGAAGTGACTTTTTGCAATGGGAAAAGTTATCCCGTGGCATAAATTTTTTTCCAAAATATTGAATAAGTTTTTCCCGTGGCTAAGCAAAATTTAGCCACGAATTATGAGTTCCCGTGGCATAATTCGTGGCGCAAGTGATGATTTGTTGTAGTGTATCATGGTCCATTTTCATCCAGAATTGAAAACTCAAAACTTCCTCTATGAAGGAAGGTATTAGCTCGTCATTCTTCAATGAGTGATGAGTTATAACCTTTTACAAGATAATTGCTCCCACTAAATTCCATGTCTTCACATGATAATTTCCTAACTCCCACTCAATTCCACATGTTTCGAAATTGACTTCTCAATCGAAACTTTTCAAGAATTGAAATATAAATTGCATTGCCAAGTTATTAAGATAAAACCATATATGTTCCCATCATATCCTTTCAAAATACCTATTTTAAAGTGGTCTCATCTTAACCTTATGGAAAGAGATTTTAATCTCTAACTCACACATATCATAATGATGTGTAGCAATGTCATTATTTAAATATAAATAATATCTAAAATGCGCCCTTCGAAATACTCTTTTCGAAAGGTGGTTTAACCATTTCATTTTCATAATGAGGTTAAGAAATGACATTTGCGTGGTAAATACTAAACTTAGCTATTGAGGATATCGGTATATCAATCCTTGCATTTTCTAGTCATAAAACTCGTTTATTTCCTAGGATGTAACTTTGATTCATTTAGGCTCTTAAGTAAATCTCAAGGTTGAAACTATTGGTCAAAATTTATCATAAACTAGTCAAAACTCTTGTTAAGACTTTATATTAGTCATTTTGTTCCAAAACTTTCTTTTGGTCTCCTCGTTTAGTTATCTTGAGAACATACTCGTATGATTACTTCACTTGGTCTCTTTAGTCATATAGAACTTACTTGAGACCATAGATCTCATCTATTGGGTATACTATATAAATAGATATACCTTTATTCAAATCATTCTCTCTTGCGTAGATCTCATTTACACAATCTTATCTTGGCGTGGGTTGTGTACTCATTTTTCTCCCACTCTATCTTTAGAATAAATACACTAGAGATTCAAAGATAGCATATGAGACACAAATAATGATGTTGAAGTATAAGGAGAACTATCTCATAGATTGACTAATAGTTTTAGATTTCGTAAGTGTACTTGGTGATTGACATTCCTTTAAGAGAGTTCATAGACTCAAAATCACTTTATAAATGATCATACACAAGCCTTAAGCATGTGGACATATAATGAATCCCGTCATTATAGTTGTCTATTAGATCACTTTAAGTGAATAATCATATGTTTCTAAGAGCAAGCATTTAAATACGAATTTTAGAACAAAGGATAAAATGATAAAACGGGTGACTTGGGTTGCAAACCAAGCCACCATTATCCAAAATACAACCCATTATCCAAAATACCTTTCCATGTCGAACACGGAAACTTAAAGGTTCTAAAATTCAAAACATGAATAAAATAAGACAATAAAAAGAAAAGCTCCATGAAAGCTATTCCTAGCTTCTTGATGGTTTCTCATGCTTGCTTTTCCTTTCCCTTGTCTTTGCTTGGTGGAGGCCCTATTTACAATAAAAAGGGAGATACATTATCACAACTTTGTATCATAATACCATAGTTGATTTAGAAACATAAAAGAAAGGATAGTCATTTACCTACTGGAGTGATCTTTCCAGCCTTAATATCACCAAGGTATTTGGAACAATTTCTTTTCCAATGTCCCATACCATTACAATAATGGCATTTATCAAGAGGACCCTTCTTGATTTTTGAAGTGCTAGCATCATTAGCCTTAGCTTTGGTGAAGGTGGGAGCTTGTTTCTTACCCTTCCTCCTATTCTTCTTGAACTTCCCCTTGCTCTTATTGCTTATGTTAAGCACATCCTTTGGAGGGTTCACATTTAACCCCATGTCCCTCTCGGCTTGCACAAGTAACTTGTGCAATTCTTCAAGAGACACATCCTTGTCTTGCATGTTAAAATTCACCCGGAATTGAACATATGCTTTGACTTTGGACAAGGAGTGTAGAATCCTATCTACAATGAGTTCTTTGGGGATTTCAACCTTTTGAATCTTGAAGGTCTCGACAAGCTCCATAAGTTTGAGCACATGAGGGCTAACCTTTTGGCCCTCTTTGAAGTCGAGATCAAAGAATGCCGCGGCCGCCTCATATTGGACGATCCGCGGAGTTTCTGAAAACATTGTCACAAGCTTGGAGTAAATCTCATTAGCGTTGCCCATTTTAAAGGCTCTCCTTTGGAGATCCGCCTCCAATGCAAATATCAAGACATTTTTCATTGCGGCGGACTCCTTTTGGTAAGCCTCATATGCTTCCCTAGTGGCGGCGGTCGACCTAGTAGTAGGTTCAGGTGGAGAGGCCTCGGTAAGGTAACGAAGCTTGTCGTCACCTTGGGCGGCTAATTTGAGTTGGGCATCCCAATCGGAGAAATTTGACCCATTCTTTTCAAGTTTACATCGATCCATGAAGGATCGGAGCCATGATGAATTAGCGAGAGGTGTGGCGTTAGGGGTTGGTGTTGCCATTTATTATGAGAAAAGAAGTGGTCTACAAAACAAAATAGAAGGAGTAAAACATATGTCGTTTTAATAATAATACTCGTAAAAATTGTGATTTAAACAAGTTTTATTGCATTTTTCTAGTGACCTCTACCCAACTAGATAAATGATTCCAAGACCCAAATTCATATCAACTTAGGCACGGGGTAGCCGATGAAACCCTTATCAATATAACTTGGTGGATTAACCTTTTAATCGATTCTACTTTTAGAACTCTTGGTCGATAAATTTACTCTAATATTTATCTATAGCCCAAAACACATCCGACAAGGGCACGGGGTAGCCGATGAAACCCTTATCAAAAAAATTTGTTGAGTTCAATCCAAATTTTGAATAAATGTGTCCATTGTCCAAACCCATATTAACTTGGGCACGGGGTAGCCGATGAAACCCTCATCAACATGAATTCGGCGGATAGACATTTATCACCCACTTCCCCTACGTAACAAGGTTTGTACCCCGGGGTATCCGAGTGCACTCCCTCGCGAAATAGGTTTTCATGGTTTCTACTATTTGGTAAGGCTATGTCTCAATTGATTGTTTTAGCGAGAGGTCATGTCAATTTATTATCTATCATGTTTTAAGTGAACTAAAGCGGTGAACTACGATAATTGTAATTGACACGGTCGATAAACTCGATAAGATGATGATGCATGTTTTAGTTATGGCGATTTAGCGATGCATGCGACATATAAATAAAATGCAAAGCATAAAAAAAATCCTAGTATGGCCTTCCTAAAATAGAAAATCTAATTAACTATTACATATTCGGAAACCAACTTCATTGGTCCCTTGAACTTCGGTTGTGGCACGCATCTCGAGATAACACCGTCTTTATGTATCGCCATCTTGAAGAAATCCGTCTTTGGGAACTCCGGAATAAATAAAATTACATAATAAATTACATAATTTCCTATTATACATTTGTAACTAAAATAAAATAAATCTATTAAATTACAAAACGGTGATACGAGATCACAATAAAATTACAACCGAATCGATATTCCCATACATTTCGGGTAATACTAATTTAAAAAACTAAGGCCATACTAAGTAAAAATTACATAATTCAAAATTACATAAATAAATTACATAAATAAAAATT
Organism: Silene latifolia; assembly: GCF_048544455.1. Classification (NCBI taxonomy): domain Eukaryota; kingdom Viridiplantae; phylum Streptophyta; class Magnoliopsida; order Caryophyllales; family Caryophyllaceae; genus Silene; species Silene latifolia. The sequence goes on along the minus strand of NC_133532.1, from coordinate 48,977,215 downwards.
ATGACAATCATAAAGAAAATGCAGCATTATAATATATATGAACATGCCCAATTTTATGCTAAATCGCCTTTAAATAGCCAATATCGTATATTACTTGGTTTTTACGGATTTGCGTGATTCAACGTTTTAAAATCACAAAAATTACATAAATTCATATTTATGCATAAGTTAATTACCCTAACCTCTTAGGACTCAAAATTTAGTCTTCACTAATTATTTGACCATAATTCAACCGTCTCTGGAATTGCTGCCTTTTCCGAACTCATATTTCTAAAATTTGTTCATTAATGGACTTAAAATTATAATAAAAAGCTATAAACTTCAAATAAATCACAAAAAATTCAAATAAATTCAAAATTTTAAATTTAAACTCATGCACATTCTGGAAAAAATACCACGACACTCATAATGTTTAAAAACTTAGGTTAAAAATTTCGAATTTTATCCGGAAAAACAATGTTGCGGTTTATCGGTTTTTAACAAAATAATCATAAAAACATGAGAAAAATTATATTCATTAACTTTTCAATTTTAGATCTGAAAAAGATAATAAAATGCAATATGTGACATTTTTCCTTAGTCATGGAGTATGTTTTATTAATATTTCACTAATAAAGTCACTATTTATGCTATTTTTCTTCAAAAAATCATAAATCATGCATAAAGACTTCAATATAGCCTATTATTTTACACACATCTTGTAAAATTGCATGTGACAACATACTAAGTTTTCATGACCAGATTCGAAATTTATCTCATACTAACCTATTTTACACCTAAAATCGATTTTAATAATGAAAAATCTATTTTTCGAGCATAAGAAGTCCAAAAATTATAAAAATTTACAGGTCATCTCAAAATAATATATGTGATAACATATCCAAAAATCACTAAAAAATTCGAAGTTTAGCTAATTTTAGTCCAAAAATGACATTTTATTCATAAAATCATATTTTTAATGTCATTATTATGTAATATGAACAATAAAAATCCATAAAATAACCAAAATATCCTAAAAACATTTTAGGACCAGAAACTTTAACATGCATAAATTAATTTCGTGACATATCATAATAACACAAATTATACAAGTTTTATATGTTAATCTTATAACTCGGAAAAACTTTTAACCGATTTGCATGCAAACAACCATGGCTCTTGATACCGATTGAAAGAAAAGTAGATCTATATACTCAATATACTCATATATGTTTTAGGTTAATTTGTCATAAAATTAATAAGTGATCTTATGCATGCAAACTATAATTAAAATAAGGATGGAATCATTGTCTTACATTGGATTTTCGGTTTATTAGGGCACAAGAGAGATCACCTTCTCTCTTGTTCTTGTGCTTTCCTTTATGGATGAACAAAGACCCAAGTGTAGGATCTCTCCCAAAGCTTAATACCCAAAGCACACACTTTAATAAAATTAATATTATAAATACTAGACAATATTAATCTTGTTAGAAAAATTGACCCAAAATAATTTTGGTTTTTGTCTCCTAAAAACCGGTTTTGGATAGGGGTAAAGGAAGGAGAAATCTTTTTATCTCTCTAAAATGTTTTATGAATGAATGAATAATTAAACACAACAATAAAATGTTATGTATTGTTTATCAAAATATAAGGCAAAAACTCTTTTGTTTTTCCTTGTGAAAAACCGGGTAAGAGGAGGGGAGGGGAGCCAATGCATGCCTTTGTTTGTCTTCACAATGTAAACTAGGTTGCATGGCTAGTCTATTAGGGAAATGATTGTGTTTTCCATTAGCATAATCAATCACAATATTAGCCTAATCCTCCTCTTTATTTTCGGCACATATGGATAACATGGGATCCATTTTATTTTTGTCAATATGTCACATGTCACATGTCACATAAAATTGTTATGTATTTTTAACATATTAAAATCAACGTATTAATAAAAATACGTCATATACAAAATCGACTTTAGTAATTCGCAATTACTTGAACCAAAATATTTTACCAATTATAAATCACAATAAATTGTATTTATAATAATTCATTCAATTTCAATTGTTTCCTTAAACAATAATTTCATCTGAGTAATGATACAATTCGATTACTCATACCGTATCTCATTTAATCAAATTTCAATGAGATACGTAAATATCACTTCCAAAATCGTCCGTCAATTTTAAATAAATTAATTGACTCGTAACGTTATACGATCAATTAATTGGTCAATTAAGAGTGTTGCCCTATAGGTATGACCTAGGGGATCAACAGATCACCACCGTCGCACGACAGTAATGTCAAACTCTAGTCAGCCAACGTTACCGATATGTGTGGACCAGTTGACAGTAAAAATATTACTTCCCAATTGTATTCTTTATAATGAGACTTAAACATGTGATCATCATGATCAACAGTCGTGATCGCATTATTGTCGGAGGACACATATTCCAACACTAACGATGCAGGAACTGGTGCAAAGCAAATGGAGAATCGACAGCCATCAGCGCTCCTCCGAAACACAACACAAAAAAGCCAAAAATCACAAATTAAACTACAATCCAAAAACACATATATAAAAACCGCCTTACGCAAAACGCTAAAACAAACGTCTATCATACAGACACTGTCCTAAAACAAACGTCTATCATACAGACACTGGCCTAAAACAAACGTCTATCATACAGACACTGGCCTAAGACAACGAACTGGGGGCTACCTGCCACCTACCGAACTAAGCACCTCTATCCTCTCAAACGAAAAAGAAAGAGAGAAACATAGGGAACAGAGGAGCAACAGCGAAAGCAGAGGAGGTTACCATGAAGATAACCCCCCGCTCCTACTCCATGACAAAAAAGAAGACAGTGTCTTGCAGACTTCGGATGATGAGGAGGCCAAGAACCATGATGCGATGCACCATCCCGATACTGAACCCCACTCATCAGCCACCCTGTCTATGAGCCACAACGAAAAGGACAAGCCGACCATATCAGCCGCCTCTCCTCCTCTACGAAAGCATCCTCCACCACCGCCTCGAATACGGCCGCCTCCTCGGCCGCTACAGCCCCTCCAGGATCATATTCCTCCTCCAAAACCTCAACAACGGACCCCATCGGTCCCAGACGATACCCTGCGATCAAAGAAACAACAAACAAAAGAACGTCAGCCGAAATTTCGGCATTACGACGGCATGAAATGGGTAAATCCCAACAAAAACACAACCTGCAATACAAAAAACAAGGGGCAATCCCGCCCCAAACCATTCACAAAAAAACACACCAAAAACGACTCGCCCCTCTTTTCAAGCAAAAGACGAGTCAAAACCACAAAAACGGCATTTCAAGACCCATACAAGGTCCGCCTACAACCCAAAATGCATTCCCGACACAATGGGGATTTCTCTACGGCTCAAAAAGGCAATTCATACGCTAAATTGGGCCCAAGCCGGTCAAAATTCAAAAACGACCGCAAAAAGGGAAACGTGATTTTATCACGCCTCAAGGTGACCAAAAATACCAATAAGGTCCATTTCAAGGCAAACTGACTCAATTCAAGCCCAAACAGGCGCTTATTTCGTCAGACGTAAGACCGTCGCAAAAGGCAAAAATCCAATTTTGCCCGCAAACATCCAACGAAGGTCCTTAGATGGCAAATATGGGTTTTCCCAACTACAATGCAACCTAGTGCGACCCACTACCCAAGCAAATAAACTTGGCATTGCAAAATGAGACTGTTTCCCGCCTCACTCACGTTTTTCGAGCATAGGGAGCGGGAACGGGGACCGAAATGCAAACTAAAAGCACCCCTATACTCCTAAACAGGTTTCTAACCTAATGCAAACATCAATTTCACTCGAAATTGGCTCAATCAAAAACGCCCAATTCGAATTTTAGGGCAAAATTCGCCCTAATTCAATCAAGCTAAAAATCAACGAATTTGAATGGATTCAAGAGGAAATACTTACCTTGAGATGGCATTGTTGATGAAGGCAAGAACTCGAACAAGCAAGAAGGTCCTTCAATGGCGATTTTCGCAGGTTTGTGTCGAAAATGAAGAAGGCGAGGTTATGAATGGTATGCGGCCTGACCTCGCGTCTTTTACAGAAAAATAGGGAAGCCGGCTTCCATCGCCAGATGGCTCGCGCCTAAACCAGGCCTCCCCTTTGCTTTTCAGCGAATTTTGGGCTTTGGCCCAATTCCCGTTACAAACTTCAAGCTTTTCATTTGACGATATTAAAGGTCGTCATTTCTCTCAAAAAACGACAAATAGTGAAAATTCAAATTCACTATTTTCAAAGGCTTTCAATGACGGCACACAAACCGTCACTCCAGTCGAATAGTGAAAATTTAAATTCACTATTTTCGAGAGTTTTCAAGCAAACGGCGATCAAAACCGCCAATTTCAAAAATAATGGTGAAATCAAATTCACTATTTTTCTTCAATTTCAAGAATAAATAGCGAAAACTCAAAAACCGCTATTTCTCCAAATTTTAAACGACGGCAATTAAAACCGTCAATTTCAAAATAATAGTTGGAATTTGAATTCCACTATTTCCATCAAATGTCAACGGCGGCACATAAACTGTCACTTCAATCAATAGTGAAGATTCCAAATCACTATTTTCATCACATGTCAACGGCGGCACATAAACCGTCACTTCAATTAATGGTGAAGATTCCAAATTCACTATTTCCATCACATGTCAACGACGGCACATAAACCGTCACTTCAATCAATAGTGAAGATTCCAAATTCACAATTCCTTCAAATACCAGCAGGGGGCTTCCTCGCGGAACCCGCTCATTCCAAAAACAGTGATAATGAAAATCCATACTCACTATTTCCCCAGCGACATCACGAGTTCGCTACTTTCAAAACAAGCCCATTCGACGCGGCTACTCCCATGGTCCATTAACCGACCGTACCATTTGGCTGGCGAGCCTTTGTCCGCAACACATCAAGGACAGATCCCGAAGATGCCTCGGGTACATTTCCTTATCATTTGGCTGGCGAGCCTTTGTCCGCAACACATCAAGGACAGATCTTGAAGATGCCTCGGGTACATTTCCTTATCATTTGGCTGGCGAGCCTTTGTCCGCAAACTTCGAGGATAGATCCCGAAGATGCCTCGGGTACATTTCCTTATCATTGGCTGGCGAGCCTTTGTCCGCACCTTTCCAAGGACACATCCCGAAGATGCCTCGGGTACTTTCCCTTGTCTCGGCTGGCGAACCTTACAACGCGTCGCGGCTGGCGAGCCCTCCTCACATACGCACGACAGTTGGCGAGCCTTTATCCGCAAACGCGCAAGGACATATCCGAAGATGCCTCAGGTATGACTCCTTCTTATGGCTGGCGAGCCTTTGTACGTAGTCTAATGGACTTTAAACGACCCGCACGGACAGTCGACAGACTCTAAAATGTTCCCGACGACAAGTCTGATGCGTGTCATTTATATGATGTTTTACACCCTATTTTACACGCATTTCAGAGCTCATTTGTGTAGTTTAAGCTACCATTTCCCCTATTTCCGTCTACTTTCGTGTTTTTGTACATTATTGCAGAAATGTGAAGAATCCAGCGGAAATCGAGCTAAATCCATCCCCGAATATCTTGCATTGCATTTGACGTGAAGTATTCACTTAAGGAACGAGCTAAATCCATCCCCTTTTAATATCTGTTTTAATCCATTTATTTAGTTTATTGTCTTTTATTGCCTTTAGCTATAGATCAACTCAACTCAAAACCCCCACATAATTGTTACCTTAGACCGAAATCAGACAACTAGAAATTACATCTGCCTCTCTGTGGTTCGACCCGACTGCCGCTAGGTATAGTTGTAGTTGGAGATTATAAATTTATTTTTGACACCTCACGACGGGTATCAAATTTTGGCGCCGTTGCCGGGGAGGCAATTGTTCTAATTTTTAGTTGTTTTTATTTAGTCTTTCTTAGTTTAAGGGACATCCGTTCCTTAAACTTTTCTTATATTCTTTTTGTAGTTTCTTCTTATGCGCAGGTCACAGGGTGGTGAACTAGTACCGTTCAATCCTGAGATTGAGAAATCCTTGGGTGAGTTGAGACGATCATCTAGGATATTACCGACAGAGGAAGAGCTGAGTACTCTGTCTAGTTACTACGAAAACGAGCTGTTCGAAGAAGATACACCTACATCTCCTGCTTCTACTTCTTCAGCTGAGACAGTCACTTCTCCAGAAATTCCAGTCATGGCTGAAGAAGCAACTATAGCAAGTCATTCTGAGCCGATAGCTGCAAATCTATACAAGGGGTTCGAATTACCTGGAGCTGATAGGAAATTGGAGCCGAAGCCTTCCTATATCAACTTGGTTGAAAGAAACCAGTTCGGGGGTGCTGCAAATGAAGATGCAGCCAAGCATATGGAGATATTTATCGATTATTACTGCTCTATACCCCCGCCGACCGGTGTGATCCAGGACCAGATAAAGGAGACTATGCTTATATTCTCACTCCGCGATGCTGTAAGGGAGTGGTACAGAGATCTGGATCGAGTTGCTGATGGGATCACTAACTGGAATTCTTTGGCCCTAGCATTCTACAAGAAATACTTCTCTGCCTCGAAGACGAATGCCATTAGAGCTCAGATCACGAGCTTTAAACAGGGACCTGATGAGAACTTTGATGAAGCATGGGTCCGTTTCAAGAAGCTGGTGCGAACCATACCGCACCATGGGTTCGAAAAATGGAGTCTTTGCAATCAGTTCTATAACGGGCTGTATGACGATCAGAGGGCTATCTTGGATGCTGCAGCCAATGGCCGATTTGCTGAGAATATGGGAGAGACCAAGGGGTGGAAGATCATTGATGACATAGCCACCCATAAAGCTGAATATGGGAATTCGAGAGGAAATCAGAGGAGGAGTGCTGAATCCCCTTCTGTAGCTGCATTAGAGGCTCTCACGGCGAGGTTTGACAAATATGAGTTGGGAGGAGCTTCAAAAGGAGGGATGTATCATGTGAATGCTGTTTCAGATGGTCCTTTCGTCTGTATAAGATGTGGAGCTGAGGGACATGTTTCAGAAAATTGTCCTAGTCCCTTCGAGTCTTGTGCTGCCTTTCAACATTATAGGCAAACAAACACTTACTTTGAGCCGAATGTCCACCCAAATTTGAGGTGGAGTAGCCAGAATGTCCTGAATCCGACTCAACCTCCACAGCAGCAGCAGCAGCAAACTTATGTACCCCCTCACAAGCAACAACAATATCAAAAATCTCCCTATGTGTCGCAGCAGCAACAATCTCAAAATTCTGAGTTTGCTGAATTGAAGAATATGTTGCAAAAGGAGTCCCAAGCTAGAGAGGCCGGGATGAAACTGCTAGAGAGCCAAATTGCTCAATTAGCTAGCAAGAATATCACTCGAGCTCCGGGACACTTACCGACTCAAACTGACTAAAAGGAGACCCTTAATGCCATCACTTTGAGGAGCGGGTCTACCCTGGAGGGGCCTACTATGATTGAGGATGCCCCTGAAAAAGATAAGCCGGAACCGAGTCAAAACAAAGCTGGAACGAACAAAGGAAAGAAAAAGGCGTCTACCAGGTATATCAGTCGATCGACTGACATACCCGGTCGATCGACTGAAGTGCGACAAACAGTAGCTTCTGGTCCTGTTCAAGTCAGTCGATCGACTGACCACACTGGTCGATCGACTGAGATCGCTGCTGATAGTGAGCCTTTTCGTCCTCCGATGCCCGATAACTTGAGGGATCACTTATTTCGGGGTATGACTGCCCCGAAAATATTGAGGTCAGACCCGACTGCTAATGGGTCCGTTCCGGCTCCGAAGTACGACCCAATGTCGATCAATGGTTCACATTTGAGACGGTCTGAAGAGGGGTCAAGATTCAACAAGGAGAAAGTGGTGGACTTTCAGCCTAAGTCCACGGATGCCGGCATGAGAGATTTAGAGGAGAGGGCTAAGCTACTTCTTACAGCCCCATATCCGGAGAGACTAGTGCCGACGAAGGAACAGGTATCTTTCAATAAATTTGAAAAAGTTATTCGTAGCTTAAATGTACAAGTTCCTTTTCTTGAGTTAGTCAATCAAGTGCTTGCTTACACTAAATTCATGAAACAACTCTTGTCTAAGAAAAAGTCACTTGAAACTGTGCATACTATCGCATTAACTGAGGAGACATGCTCTTATTTGTCTCATACTACACCCCTTAAGCTAGAAGACCCGGGTAGTTTTTCTGTTCCTTGCAATATAGGTATCTTCTCAATTGAGAAGGCATTATGTGACCTAGGAGCTAGTATAAGTGTAATGCCCTTGAGTCTTTCTAGGAAGCTAAAATTGACTAGGTTTGCAGTGACCGACATGACAGTACAGATGGCTGATCGATCTGCGGTCCAGCCAATAGGAGTCTTAGAGGACATCCCCGTGCAAATAGGGAAGTTTTTCTTCCCTGTTGACTTCGTCGTACTTGATATACCTGAGGATGCCCATATTCCTATCATATTGGGTAGACCATTTCTGCACACTGCTGGTGCAGTCATAGATGTAGGTTCGGGAACCTTGACCTTTAAAGTAGGGAAGCATTCCATTGTTTTTGCCCAACCTGCTAAGAAGAAAGACCCCATGTGGCCTGTAACTTGTAATACGGTTTCTCAAAAGAAATCTTATTTTATACTTCCTGATATGCCTGTCTCTATTTCTACTCCTGTTGTGACACCTCCGCCCTAGACTGGGAGCAAATTAGAGAAAGATTCGTCTATTTCTGATATTGCAGGAGCTGGTTTGGGGAAGGAAGAGTTGCAAGTTACTCCAGCTGTGAAGGAGCCAATCATTTCACGAGGCGGTCTTGGTTGCCTTAGCTATGGCACTGATGAGGAAGTTGATGACGAGCCGGTCAAAGTGCGAGAGTCCGATTTGGATTCTGACGAGTCCGAAGAGGTCATTGAGTGGGAAGATATCCGACATGTTGACCCGTTGAGTTCGGCGGATGTTGAAGCTAAGAAGGGTGCAGCTGAGAATATGAGCACCATTGAGGCTACCTCCTGTAGCCAGAAGCCGACGAAGTGGGGCATACCGTGGCCGTTCTTGATCAACTATTAGTTGATCAAATGCTTTATCAAAAACTTTATTTTATTTGCTTTTGTTAGACTCTCTTTTTATTGCTTTTGTGTGCGCGAGACTTCGCCTTTAATTATTTTGTTGCTTAGGATTTTTAAGCACTTTAGACTTTACTTTGGGTTTTGCGCAATTTTGGGCGCGTATTATTGTGCATTTGCAGGTTTTTAGACCTCATTAGCTCAAGTAATTGAGCAAATACGAAGAAATCTGAAGTTACAGCAGTGTTTTCAGTCGATCGACTGGCACCATTGGTCGATCGACTGGTCTGCAGTTTCTAGGAGCTACTGTTCCTTTCACCCTGGTCGATCGACTGGGTGAAGTGGTCGATCGACCGCCCTGTACTGCTGTACCTGTTCACGACCTCTCCCCTGCTGTGTTTGGTCGATTTGCGGAATTGAGGGAGTTTTCTACTCCACTTTATCTTCCGTCCTATTATTTATTTCTTCTATTCTTCTCATATATGCACATGATATCGATTCATTATTGCTTTCTTGATTTTATGCGTGGTATTCGTTTGTCTTTCAGGAACTTATTAGTAGCACTGCTGGCTACTGAAACCTCCTAGCTCACGCTGGTTTGGGAGGTTTCCTTTTATGCGCTTAAAGTCTTGTGAGTTCCCGATTTCCACTTCATGTCGTATTTGTTTATTTTCTCGCAAATTCCCATTTGTCTTTTCTTCATTACATGATTTTGCACAATGGGGACATTGTGCGATTTGGTTTGGGGAAGGGTTTTACGTCGTATATCATTTGCTTGCATTCACGTTTACTTATTTGCCTTGCATCGTTTATTTCATTCCTTATATATACAAAAATCCAAGAAAAAATTGAAGAAAAATTTAAAAAATTCAAAAACAAATTCACGTTTATTTTAGCATATAGGTTGAGTCGGAACGGTAGTATTTCCATGATGACATTGCATTTGCATCTGTTTATGCCTAAGCCTTGCTAATTGACATGTTATTGGTAGAATCGTATATGCATAGTCTACGAGTTTTCGTTAATTATTTGCTGAACTTGAGACTTGACTTAGATTTTTGGCAATCTACATCATATTTCTGAGGTTTAGAGCTTATAACTGGTGACATTCATGACCGGTTTATCTAGGATTGTGAGTAGTTACTCCTTATGAGACATGTTACATAAATGTGCGTAAATATGAACTTAATCTGCTTAATACCTGTATGCATTCGGTTTGTGGTTTGTTGACACATGTGGTAGAGGTTTCCCTTTTCTTATTATGGCCATAAGCTTCACACTGCCAAAAACAGCCTTTTTGTCCTGTTAACCACATCCTACATTTAGCCTGCCCTTGTCAAGCTAGTAGTTTAGTTGTTGGGATTGTCACTTTGTTTTTGGTAGCCTTTTGCTCGATTGAGATGTTGTTGGGAGAATGAAAAGAAAGAAAAAGAACTGAAAAAGTTGGAAAAAATAAAAAGGAAGGAAGAAAAAATGATTCGAAAAAGAAAAGGAGTTTTGTACTATTCATTACGGTCGATCGACTGGCATCATTGGTCGATCGACTGGAGTCCGAAAGAAAAAGAAGAAAATCAATTCGCATAATTCAAGCTTTTATCTTACGGTGATTTTTGCTTCCATGTTGCATTAGTATCTTATGGGGAGTTGGTTGATTACTGTTATATTGGAGATTGTGAGTTTTGTGCTTGCTATAGCACCGTGTTAATTGAAGTTTGAGCAGGAAGTGGATGTTGCCGCATGGTTATGTTTTGGTACTAGCTTGATCACCTGTACCTCCACTTTTCCATAAATGTTTTGCCTCTTCTTGCCCATTACCTCACATATTCCATATATACCTCGGCATGTGTCATGGTCATTTGTCGGTTGGAATGCATATGTACGGTCATAGAGATTACTTTCATATTATGTTGCAGGCATGTTCTTATAGGTCGTAGTTAGGTGAGAGTCATTAAAATATGAATTCTTTCTATCCTCTTATATTTTCACCTGTGCTTATGTGTGATATGAGCGACCCGTGAGAGTCCAATTTGATAAGTCTCTATGGTTGACGGTTCACCAGTTTTTAACGACTTTATAACTCGTTTGCATGATTCACATTACTAATTGATTGTTAGTTATTGAATTAAAATGGTTTAGGCTTTACAGTTTGCAATTCGCTCTGAGATTGAACTCGTTCCATTAGGTCATTAGATCGAGTCGAGTTCTTGCTTGGGGACAAGCAAGGGTTTGGTTTGGGGAAGTTTGATGCGTGTCATTTATATGATGTTTTACACCCTATTTTACACGCATTTCAGAGCTCATTTGTGTAGTTTAAGCTACCATTTCCCCTATTTCCGTCTACTTTCGTGTTTTTGTACATTATTGCAGAAATGTGAACAATCCAGCGGAAATCGAGCTAAATCCATCCCCGAGTATCTTGCATTGCATTTGACGTGAAGTATTCAGTTAAGGAACGAGCTTGGTGCGCATTTCAAGGCCCAAAAGACAAATCCACGAGAAGTTAAAAACGGATTATCAGCTAAACCAGTCGATCGACAGGCCCCTTTAGTCGATCGACCAACCCACGACAAGCAGAAGCTACTGTATACTGCAGCTCGGTCGGTCGACCGGTCACCTTAGTCGATCGACCATACCGCTGCTCAGACGAGAATTAAAAGATCGAGAAATAGCAAGCCCATAGTACATTAGGTTTTAGAATAAGAGCTACGTTGTATTCTATATAATGTAAGCTAGGTTATTCAGTTTTGGCATCTAGTTTTTACCATACAGTTCTTAACACAATTAAACATTCATTAGTTAGATTATTTTCCGTCAATAAAGTTACTCTTTTGCAATCGGTTTTTGGATCCTTTTCTCTGCAATTTCGGTATTTCCTCTGTTCTTATTTCAGTTCCATTGCCCTTTTATTGTTCATAGATATAGAATTGCTAGTTAGTATCCAAAGCCAATTATCGTTTATCGCTATTTGTTATTTGATTAGTTCAAGAATGAATTCAATAGTTTATTTCGTTATGATTATTGTTGTTTTTATCAGTATCATGAGTAGCTAAATTAATTGTGCTAGGATGTAGGGGAATTATAGTGTAGGCGGCATTAGAATTAGGGAACCCTAATCGCGTGTTGGTCGATCGACCACCCTACTTGGTCGATCGACTGACATCGTGAGGTTTTACCTTCATTTTAATTGTTTTAATTGTTATATTTGACGAATCGAATGTATGCGACTAGTTGAATGCTTAGTATTTGACTGACCCATTAGATCGAAAGATAGGGAAGGTTACTAGACTACCAATTAAAATGACTAAACTTTGCTGAGATCGAAAGATAGGTATCGTTTAGATTTTTAGTCACTTTTCAGGACGAAAGTCAGTATTAGTGATATTAGGGACCTGTAGCGAGATCGAAAGATGCTACCTGTGAGAGTGGACCGAGAGGACCTCTTATTTTCCCGCCTCACTTGATTGTTTTAGACCTACCTAGTTTGCTGCCGCCGAAACTATAGTGAACCGACCATCTTTGCACCCTTTTAAAATCTGTTTTAATCCATTTATTTAGTTTATTGTCTTTTATTGCCTTTAGCTATAGATCAACTCAACTCAAAACCCCCACATAATTGTTACCTTAGACCGAAATCAGACAACTAGAAATTACATCTGCCTTTCTGTGGTTCGACCCGACTGCCGCTAGCTATAGTTGTAGTTGGAGATTATAAATTTATTTTTGACACCTCACGACGGGTATCAAAGTCCTTGACACATACCCTCGAGTCGCCTTGTCGTCGCCCTTCCCGACGGCAGGTCCTTGGCCCGAATCCTTTCGAGCCGCCCCGACGTCGCTTGGGTCTTCAGGTTGTAATCTTCGATTGACCTGGGGACTCTACTTTGACTTTCGCCCTGTCCAAGCCTCAGTCAAAGTGGGGGCTCTGTAGATACCCGATCGCCGAGACTCCAACAAACACCTGATGATTATCGGATTACAACATGTTTTGGAATCGCAGCGTTTGATCGACAGTTTGTGTACAACTTTACGTCGGAAAACTTAAAACGATTTCGAAAATAAAACATCTCAAAACATTTCAAAATTACCTGGAGTGTTTAATGCACGGCGACGGGGTCGCAATGACACTAACTAGAGTCAAAACCGACACCGGACCAAAAACCGACTCAAAAATTCAAATCCCGACTCCAACAACGAGTCAAACCGAGTCAAACACAAAAACCAAAACATTTCAAACCTTCTATGCTAAGATTTTCCGGATTTATGTTTGGTCAAGTACCAAACATATGACTACAAATCCTAGGATAGAACAAATCATGATTGCGTTTGTTGTGAAAGCGACAACACAGCTCGAAGACCCGCGACGTGGCTCGCGCCTCTTTGAGCAGCACAAGTGGCCACGTCGCTCAAAACTCACACAACCACTCATTCTCCTATAATACCCCTCAAATGCCACCCATTTGAGATTTACGCGAGTGTCCTCCCCCTCTTTTCTTCCTTAAAATTCTCGACTCGACTTCTAAAGTCACAATCCGGCGCGTATTTACGACCTACCGATCGTAAACACGAGCCTTACACATTGTTTGGTACCGTCATCGTACATTAAACCACTTGACCGACCACTTCGACCACTATACCATCACTAAACTTTTAAAACACTCTTTTACTTCCCAAAATGGTTTTAACCGAGTTTTTTCCGATCAAACGAGTTGTTACACTTACGTCGGTCACTCGCCATAACTAAACATGTAAGTATGAGGGTGTAAAAATCCTCTTTTATTATGTTTTCATTTGTTTCATGACTCTAACATGCTAAAACATGCATAACATGAACCAAAACATGGAATAAACGAGCCAAAACTGATTTTTGGTCTGAGGCAGAAGCCCCTTAGGTCGCCAACTGGCTAGCGCCTAAATGGGGTATTCAGACCAGAAATCAACCGTGTTTGTTCTTGTCATTTCCCTTAAACCATTTTTCATATTTGTAATCGGTTTTCACCATTTCAAGTATTTTCAAACCATTTTTATTTCATTTCACATGTTTTAACCATAAAGCATTTTTCACCCTTGGTTCTTCATACCATGACGGTTAAATCCGTGTTTCGGTGATAATATTTGGTTAATGACATTTAAAAGGTATTTTAAAGCCTTTTATTTCATTTCTTCACATTTTCAAACTAACATATTAGTCACCAACACAAAATCATCCTTGGTTCTACATACCATGCCGGATTTTAACCCGGGTACGATGACGAGTATCGACTAATTACATTCAAAATGGACTTAAAACAATTAGTCTATAATCATTTTTCAAAACTATTCATGTCAAGTTTGTCAAATCGAACCTGACACCGAATATTATCAAATAATGATGATTATTCGAGTCTAGTTCTTCAAATCAACAAATGCGGTCTAAACGACCCTTTCAAATCAAACCGGGTTCAAATACCCATTTTCAACACGTTTTATAACGTTTTCTAAATAGTCAGAACACGGCATACAACCGTTGGCTAACCCGCGCCTAAACAGGCTCCCCATTTCTCATTTTCAAAACCAGAGGGAGGCCCCTTACACCGCCGGCTGGCTCGCGCCTCTTATAGCCGTTTGGTACAGGGCTTGTTCCCTTCCAGCATTAGTCTAGGACGATCCCGACTCCGGTTAATCCGGATATAGGACGGATCAGATGACTATTCAAACCATATTTGCCAAATGCCTTACTAAGACAAATGGATCATGTTATGCACCCTAAACCTAATACGGTAAATGGATGTTTAATTTCCGTCTTGCATGCAAATCAATCATTAATCCAACTCGACATCTTATACTTGATACTTCGATTAAATCAACCGACTTAGAAAGCTCTCACATGTTAGGTTTAAAATCATTGGATGCGCATTCATGCATTTAAACCGTTTTATCAACTTTTGCATTCAACCAACCAAGATCGATCAGTAGAGGCCGCTAAACGCGGGCGGTATTGGGTGTCTGATTAAAGGGCTTCCCAATACGTACCTTCACCTCTTACTCAGAAACTTTGGATAGTGGACGACCTTATCCAGGGCGTACGAGAGTCATTCTAGAGATAGGATGCTAAAGAGGGACGATTTCCTTATCTTTAGTACCTATGTCAAACGCTGCTTTGTTCTTCGATTTGACCGAGGTATAAAGTGGAATTCGAACGGGTTCCAGGCATCCAACAAATGCTTGGTGGCAACTCCGAACATCTCTAATCGTTTCGAGACCCTTACCGAGACGAAACCGACCGATCTAAAACGATCCGGTCGAAAGCACCCTTACGCCGCCGAGCGTGGCTTTCAAAAGACCGCTGCATGTCCACAGATTGGCTTCGCGTCCAGGTGGCCCGTGACTACGGATTGGTAGGTGGCCCAAATCCACAGACCGAGACGTGGCCCATGTCCACCCCATTTTGTAAACCAAATCATGACAAAAATTTTAATTTAAAATCCTTTTCAAAAAATGTAAATATTTTTGAAATGGCCTAAAATAAGCGCAAAATAGAGCCGAAACTCTGTCCAAATGTCGAGTCAAAATTCGGGCCTCAAACCCATTTCAAACCTCACTTCGAGTCATCACTCTTACAACTACACTAAAGTTGTCTAGGACAAACATTTCAAAATTTTTCATTTTTAAACCCCACTTGACACAGTGGCACATGCCGACTTCACCAGTCTAGAGTCTTTTTTCGAGTAAGTGTGCTAAAATGGTCGATCGTGTTTTGATTCATCGCCGATCTCTTATCCTCAGTTCCAAAATGGTGAGAACTAGTCAAGGAAGCGTTAATGGTCGATCTGAACAACCCGGAAATGGTAATGATCAAATCCTAGCTGCACTCATTCGTCTCCAAACAAGCCAAGACCAAGCTTATGCTCGCCTTAACATCATCGAATGCCGTATTATTGCTGTAGAAGCTAGACTTCCACCAGGGGAAGATCCCATTCCTTACATACCCATACATGATAACCTTACACCCTTTGTTGGACAACCAGAAGTCAACCCTTCACCAGGTCTCACTGAACCTGAAAAGCGACTCCAATACTTGGAGGAGCAACTAATGTACCTCAAGGGAGATGACATCTACAGAGAAAACAATCTCAAATATGAGGCAGTAAAGGCTCAACTACCAACTAACTTCAACATGACTAACAACTTTGTCGAATCGTCAACTAAGAAGAATGGCCTACATAGAAAGTTCACCAACGTTGGCGACTCATACTCCAACGCGCTAAAAAGACTAATTAAACAAGGTAAGCTCCAACCTATAGGACCTACACCTGACCTAGAGAAGAAGTCCAAGTTTTGGGATGAGAACGCCTACTGCGAGTACCATAGAGGCAAAGGGCATGATACAGAGAAATGTTTTAAACTAAAACATGTCATTTAGGATATGATTGAGGATGGGCGCCTGCTTATACCTCCAGCAAGTAAGCCTAATAATACTCAAAATCCTCTTGGAATTCTGATGATTACCAATGAGGAACCCACCTTGGATTTCTCAATCCTCATCTCTCCAACCTATAGGACCTACACCTGACCCAGAGAAGAAGTACAAGTTTTGGGATGAGAACGCCTACTGCGAGTACCATAGAGGCAAAGGGCATGATACAGAGAAATGTTTTAAACTAAAACATGTCATTCAGGATATGATTAAGGATGGGTGCCTGCCTATACCTCCAGTAAGTAAGCCTAACAATACTCAGAATCCTCTTGGAATTCTGATGATCACCAACGAGGAACCCACCTTGGATATCTCACACCTCATCTCTCCAGCTGAGGATGAGGTCAATGCACTAAAAAATAAGGAGAGTTATTCCACCATCTCCCCTGTTATCGCTGATTTTGTCTCATGGTCAAAGAGTGTAAGTAGGCAAGTTTCAGAGCTAGAAGCTATAGTGTCATCCCTACGCAATCCAAGCACTAGACCTAGGGAAGACAGGCCAATAGTTCCTTTTTTATCTCGAGAATCCACAATTAAAGAAGTGATCGCAGTGACCGACAATCTAGTCGAGCAAATAATCAGCCTAGAAGCTGAAATCATAAGCTTAAGAGAGTTCAACATCGTCAACGGAATATGGGCGGATGACGATGAGGATGAGTACCTCACAGAGCACCCTCTGATCAAGCCCTGCAAGGATATAGTCGAGGCTAGTGAGGATCAAGATATAAATCGGGTTCCTACCATCAAAGCTCGTTAGAAACCTTGTCTCGATGGACAGGATGTTAGCCTTTTGTTTGGACAAGATCGATTCGTAAGGGCAGCACAGGGTGAGATCATTACCATGATACTTCGAGACGACCATTTCAATCCTACATCATTGATCACCAACACCAACTCAAATCAGCAAAAAGGATGGAGAATGTCGATCAAATGGACCAACAATCGAGGAAAGCTCTTCCAGGTCACCTACCGGAGAAGGAGAGATGTTCAAAGAAGAACCCAAAGACGATGAATTCGAGTTAGAGTCGAAATCAGAGTTGGAATCGGAACCTAAGTCTAGAGAAGTCACTAGAGAGTCTCTTCCTGTCGTCACTCCCCACCCCTCTATTTTTCCTAGCATAGTATCACCTAGTAACAATAGCTTGGGGAATGTCCTCGCAACTGTCCCTTTACCGCCAATGACTACTGCGCAGATGGCTTCTTTGTTTCAGCTATTTTCAAACTTTAATATGAATAAATCTGATTCTGCTTACTCCTTGTGTTTTTCTGAATGCAATTCTATATACGATGATAATGAGGATGATCCTAACCCAGACTCAATCGAATTACCTCCCTATATAATCAAAGAAATACTAGAAGAGGGGGAAGGGGTACCAGTTATAGAAAACATCGAACCTATCAACGTAGGAATGAAATTAGAACCCCAAGAACTTAGGATAGGGACGACCCTAGACCAAACTGAAAGGGCTAATTTAATCGACATCTTACACGAGTTCAAAGACGTCTTCACTTTGTCTTACAAGGACATGCCAGGGATCGACAGGGATATTGCAGAACATCGCATTCCAATAACACCAGGTCTTACATGGGCTCTTAAGATCAAAGAAGAAGTCGATAAAAAATTCAAAGCTGGATTCATTAAAGTTTCCGAGTATTCAGACTGGGTGGCTAACATAGTCCCCGTACCCAAAAAGGATGGGCGAATCCAGGTTTGTGTTGATTTCAGAGAATTGAATAAAGCGAGTCCTAAAGTCGACTTCCCTCTACCACTCATCGACATATTGGTAGATAATATAATAGATCACGCGTTGTTATCCTTCATGGACGGGTATGCAGGGCATAAACAAATCAAAATGGTCGTAGAAGATATGCACAAGATAGCCTTCGTTACTCAATGGGGCACATATTGTTATATTGTTATGCCATTCGGACTAATCAATGTTGGGGCTACATACCAACGCACTGCGACTACTGATGTGACCATTATTTGAGCATATTTAGTCCCCGAATTAGCCTCGTTCCTATGCTTTAGTGCATATTTGGGTCATTTACTATCTTTAGTCCTTTGTTTTGCATATTCTTTGAGGTTTTGTTTCCTTGGTAGGAGAGGAGTGCAAACCTTGCATTTTCATGGCAAAATAGAGCTAAATTGATTGAATCCAATGACCAAGCATTAAAGTGAAGACAAGACTAGAAGGCCTTTGTACATAATGCTGAACTGGAATCCGCTCGTCTCACCTATCGGGACGCTCGTCCAGAAGCTCCGGAATCCGAGCGTCCGAGCTGCCAGGCCGCTCGTCCAACACCTGCACAATCTGCTCGTCCCGACCATTTGGACGCTCGGATTGTCTTCCAGAGCAACACGTCCTCTTCATGCTCCATTTAAGATGCGCACATTTTTGAAAGACTAGCTAAAAGGAGACCGGCATCTTTTCTGAGAGGAGCGATTCCTCAAGGACTTAATCGTCATTTAAGCCCTTAGTAACCCTAATTTGTGCACCTAATCCCCACTATAAATACGCCATTAGACTAATTATATTATCATGTTCTTCTTATCAATCCTTAGTGTAGTTTATATCCCTCTAATCTCTCTTTAATCTTGTAATCAACTTCTAATCAAGTCTTAATACAAATCTCATTTCTTTAATTTCTCTATTATTCATCTTTTATTTTGGGTAATTGAAGATTATTTGGGTATATTTGGAGGATTGACAACCTTCCAATCATTCATCAAGTACTTCTTTTATTCTTTGCTTATTATTTTGGAATCATCATTAGGTATAATTCTCTTAATCCCTTTTTAATTATTTTTAATCATCTTCATTTATTCATCATGTTTTGCTTTGTTAATATGATTGACAACCTTGTTAACATGTTAAACTTGATAATGAATGAGTAGTTTCCTTAACTAGGGTTAACGGGGAATTAGGGGAAACCAACATGGGGATTGATTCATGCTTAATCTAATATACTTTCATAATTAATTTGTGACACCCCGCGATAAAGCCGAAAATATAACTAATAAATTAAAGCGGAAATTTGTGACATTTTAAAAACTTTTAAAATGACTAGTTAAAGAATAGCACGCGGGTGCCACTAACGAAAAGAAATAAATACAACAATAGACAAAATTAGGTTATTACAACTCAAGTCTAGAAGGCGGGGAAAAGATATCCCACGAATAAACATATAAAGGGTTTCTAAATTAGAAACTAAGGCCCAAGGGTTTAGTTCACGCTAGCCCACACGTCTTCCCCACGTAAGCATCTTCACCACCTGTCATTCATGTAAATATGAACGCCACAGTCAGTGGGGAGTAACTCAAGGTTCTCCCAGCCACAATATGTCGAAACGAACATAACAAAGGACATAAAAAAACAATCATATTAGATAAGACATGAGTGAATCGAATAATAACTAAACATGGGATCATTCGTGTTTAAACCAACAAGGAATAAAGAAATGATGGAATAAACAGGTAAGGCATAAGCAACAATAAATAAATGGAGAAGAAAGACAAGGAAACAGACACGACCACTTAGCCACGAGCGCGTATTTCAAGGAGATATGACCAAAGTAACCATCCAAATAATGCAAGACATTTATCACTCTTAGACTATAATTTCCCAGGGTAGGACTACGATAATAATACGGTCCTAGTCTAAATCTGCAAATTCTCGGGTGTACATCGCGATTCGACGTGCGCCAGCACAGCACGCACCCAAGACTCGACTACTAAGGAGACCGAGTACCTCAATCGCCAGAACAGCACGAAAGTGGCGGAAAGACTAAGATAAGACTCACTTGCCAGAAAAGCACAAGTGGCCAAAAGCCGTACTTGCCAGAACAGCACAAGTAGGGCAAACCCGTACTTGTAATACTCCGTATTTATAAGTCTTGGGGTACTCTATCGAGTACGCCTTACTCTGTTGAGTAAGGGTAAGTTGCGTTTTAGAAAAGTTTCTGACCTGTAGGGTACTCTATCAAGTAACCTTAGGTACTCGATAGAGTAAGGGGGTACTCTATCAAGTAGCCTTAGGTACTCGATAGAGTAAGGGGGTACTCTATCGAGTAGCCTTAGGTACTCGATAGAGTAAGGGGGTACTCGATCGAGTATCCTTGGGTACTCAATCGAGTAGCCGGTTTTACGGGGAGTTTTCTCGGGTTTTGTTAATTATGCGATTAAGGTATATAAGCTTTATCGTCATTATTCTAAATCACTTTTACAAAACCTAAATTACTGTTTAAGAGAGAAAGCAAGCAAGTTCATCTTCTTAATCGCATTATTAGCAATCCCCGGAGTTTGGAGGGTCAGTTCTTATCATTGTTCATACCGTTGAGTTACTTGCGTCGAGGGTAAGATCTATGTACCCTTTTTATTGTCTTTCCTTTGATTTGGTTAAACCCTAATTTAGAGATTTGGGGGTTTTATGTGTAGTATGTGATTTGGTAGCCTCTATGTGTTGTATGATAGGAGGAGGGTTCATAGAAGAAACTTTTTGACTCAGCTGTAGAGACCGTCTGATAGTTGTGCTTTCCAGGTAGGATTTCCTACTCAGTATTAGTCCCATAATGGGATGATTGTTGATGTGTTGAGATTGATTGTTTAATATCGTAGTTGCATTGTGACGGTTGTGATTGTGATTGTGATTGTGATTGGTTGTCTCTGGTTCTCGAGATGATTCTCGGCTGAGTGTAGTCACTTGTAGGAGTGGCTTCACACCCTAGTTTCGCCCTTCGTGGAACCCGCCACGGAAGGGGATGTGCACATTAATGGACATGGTTATCGCTCATTATGAGGAGCGGGGATTTGGTGGGTACGGCTGCGGTCCCCCACTGGCAGGGCTGGTCCAGTGGACAGTCGGTGATTGAGATTGTTGGAATTGGTGTTGTTGTGTGTGTGACGGTTAAGCTGTCTGTTTATCTTATTGTTGATATATATATTGAGTTGTGTGATTAGTACTGACCCCGTTTAAATGTTTTAAAAACTGTGGTGATCCATTCGGGGGTGGTGAGCAGTTATTGAGCAGGTATGATGTGATGCGTATGGGATAGCTGGGATGAGTCATCGCGTGGCAGTTAGAAGTCTTCCGCTGTGTCAGACGAGGTTTTATAGCTTTGATAGTTTTAGCAGTAGACCGTCTGAGGATCTTGTAGTTCTTTTTATCAGTTTGGTATTGCTATGTAATCACTTTAAACTTTATTTACTTTTAAAGTTGTTTCGTTATCGTCTTATGAATATCATGCCTCGGGTAACCGAGATGGTGGCATCCTTATACCTGAGTGGTCCTTGTAAGGCACTTGGAGTATGGGGTGTTACAAATGGTATCAGAGCGACGATCCTGAAACCTGTAACCAATGAACCTAATGAACATAGGGAGTCAATTAAAATGAACTCGGGGTAAAAGTTGTAGGAGCTAATGCAAAGGCTTGGGAGACGTCCTAAAGTCGCGAACTCGCCCTACAATTTTGAACCGGTCACCATGGGATATGAGTCGGGATCGCTATGTGTTTATCTTGTGAATTGTGTACCTATATGGTGATGTGTGGCATGAATCGGTGGATGTATGTATATGGAGAATGAGGAATGTGTTGAAAAGATGGTGATAATGTGATTTCGTATGTTGTTGATTGAAAGCATGTTGCATTATAGTTGGTTTACAATGTTGGTTAGAATTGTTAGAAAAGTGTATGAGAATGATGAGTAATGTGTAAGAAATGGATGAATTGATTGGAAAAGATGGAGTAGCAATTGCATGAGAATATGAATTTTGTGATTATGAATATGTTTAGGTGACGAAGTGTATTTGTAATGTTGTTGTATTAGTAACATGGAAATAGGATTTGTAATGTATGAGAATGTTGTGTTACGAAAAGTTATAAAATTTAAAGTATGCGGTTAGTACATGACTAATGAGTTAAATAATATATGTGCATGATGGATGTTGTTGCTTGATTTTTGAAGATGGTAACATGAGATTAGCAATACTGGTTTTATGTGTACTGAGTCGTTTTGTCTACCTTGTTGTTGTTTAAGTCGTTTGGGAAGTAAAAATCAATAGTTGTGTTTTTCGTTTATAAAGAGGTTGTCTTTAAACTGTTATAACTTGAGATTAATAAATGATTTTGATGTGATTCCAATTGGAGGTGATAGCTTGTCCTTTTACGATTCTAACGATAGGTCACACGCCCAAAACGACCAAGAAATGAGTGAGTTATGACTGTTTTACGAAAACTGGACAGTGCTGAGAAATGCGTAGGTACTCGATCGAGTAGCCTTGGTACTCGATCGAGTAGGTGGGTACTCGATCGAGTACGTCAGTTACTCGATCGAGTGTCCCTGGTAATTTGTTTTACGTGCTTCTGATCTTCACTTACTCGATCGAGTAAGTCCCTTACTCGATCGAGTGGCCTGTACTCGATCTAGTGACCCCTGTTTTGGGTCATATGCTTATCTTTTAACATTTGTTGCATATTATGTTTAATTTAAAGGTATTAATTTGCTTCTTTATGCACCGTTTTATATGTATGTTGATCATGATGCGTAAGTTACCCAATCTTATGATGTAAAGAGTGGCACCTATGATGAGTATGAGTTCGGTGGGGAGGACATGATTTATATGTGTTGTGATCGGTAGAGGAAAAAGAAAAGGAAGATTGGTAAGGCTTAATTGAGGCATAGGGCATGTTGTGTGAGACGAGATGAGTGACATGATTGTATGTTGAGTAATGAAAATGTAAGTGAATGTGGGCAAGGGATGATGTGAGTTTATGGAACGTGAGAATGAAAAGATTGAAATGAGGGATGCAAATGATGGCAGCTTGAGATGTGTAAAGAATTATGGAGGGAGATGGTTAGGAGTCGTGTAGGTTATGGATATATGTAGTGAAAGTTCGTTTAAAGGGGGTTGAGAAGAGTGGTAAACAGTGAACTTTATGGAGACATGTCGCGAGGTAGATTTGCACACAGTGAGTGAGTTTGGGAGATTTGGTTTATTAAGAGATAAAAACTACTGTGGGATTTCCTTGGGCATTTAACGGTATGAAATGAATTCTGATTTCTAAAGAGGTACAAAAGAGATACAATTGTTTAAATAGTGAACGTTGATTTTATGGATAGATTAGTGGCAAATGTGAGTGATAGCATAATAAGAGAAGATCCATGGTAAGAAAGAGTGAGATGATATCGATATAAAATAATGGGATTTGAGTTTTGGAGCGATGAGAAGGTAATTGGTGCACTAAAGGGTTAGATAGAAGTAATAAGGAGTTGAGCTATTAAATGGTATTGTTGAGTATAAAGAGAAAAGAAGGATAAAAGTAAGCTGAGAAAAATGTTCACCGGAGTTATGTAACATAAAAGTAAGGAATCGTCGAGACGTATGATACTATCAGGAGTAAGTAAGTTAATGGTTATACAGAAGTTTCAGGACAACATGATTAATCATGAGTTTCGAGGAATTAAGGGAGTAAGAAGTTGGTAGAATATCTGCAGGATATGAGATTTTGGTGGAGAGTTAGATGATGATACAATTAAGAATAGTATTGGGAATTATGTTGAGGTAATTTTGGTTGATGGATTTGATGCTCGTTATTGGGGATGATAACCAAAGATAGGGAAGAAACGGTGATGTTTAGAGATGAGTGTAAGAAGTTGATGTACGAACGGTAGTTGTGTGGAGGAGTTGTCTCTAGTGGTTAAGGTTAATGATAAATAGGAAAGATGGCAATTCTAAAGAGGCTGATTTTGTAGAGATTGAATTGATAGGTATGTTTGTGAGGAAGTATAAGACATAGTCTTAGGAGGCGGTTTCTCCTAGTGAGTGTTAGCTGTATAGTTAAGTGTGGCAGAAGGTGAGGGTTATGCGAATGGAAGAATGTGATGAGGGGCATGCGAGTTAAACTCGGGCGACAGGTAACCTTTGTTGAGTGGTAACTTACGTGATCATGATTGACTGGTTGAATGTGATTATGGGTCTATGTCATATATAAATGTTTGTGTGAGGTTCTGACCTCACAAAAAAAAAAATGGTATGGTGTGATAATTATCAAGTTGTTATCTGAATTTTCTGTAATACATGTTGGATACGAGAACGTAATGGAATGATGTTTAAAAAGGTAATAATTTGACTGTTTTGGCATGACTAGTTATGCTTGTCTGTGTTCATGTTACATGTCAATCTGTGATATGGTAAGGGGATGATATTCACGAGGTAATTATCTGTTTAATTCATAAAATATGTTGTGTTATGATTTAGTAAAGCGGATTTGAGTAAGTTTTTCTTGTCTGAGAAATTATTCCGAGTCAGTATTTATGGGAGTTGTATGCAGTTGTGATGACTATCGATGTGGTTGTTGTGCCTCGGGTGGTGATCCGGGCACGGTACATAGTGCTGTGATGCGGGTATTTTCGCACTGCGGTGTGGCTGTTGGTGGCGGTGTTGTGATGCCGTCACCGGTTGTGGTGGAGTAGGTGGGATGATTATGATTCGAGTTTCGAAAGTACATACCAGTCATACATAGATTGTTGTTTTGTTTGATGTTGCTTCTGTGAGTTTCATTTTTGTACGAGATAGACAGTTGTTTTGTTATTGATGTTTCTTACCAGGTTAAGTTGGGAATGAGGGTAGAATATGATATGAAATAGAGTGGTATATTTTTATTTGTTGTCATGGTATAGTGATATTTTGTTGATGGGACACGGTTGTGAGAGGTTGTTCTGATAATTTTGATCTTGTTCTAGATAAGGCTTTAGTGGACATGGTAATGGCAAGTGATTCGTAGAACATGTGTGGTAATGATCTGATATATGCAGGTGGTTCTTAATCCTTTGTTGAGACAGTGAGTGTAGGGCGTTGAGTAATTAGGGTCGTGTTAAGTTATGTATGAGGCTTGCGGTAATAAAAGAAAGGAACTTGAGGATCTAGTGTGAGTGTACGTAACAAGTGTGGATCGTGAGTTATGCTTTTGACGATAAGAGTTTTATGTAGTTTATATAGAGAGGTGTGTCATGTTGCGGTAATAGGGAACAAGTGAAGTTTTGGATTAAGTTAAGGATTTTGTGGTATAGGTTAGGTGGTGTGACGAGTGAAGTGAAGTATGAGAGTTATTTAAGTAAGAGAGCCTTGGATATGTGCATGGCGAGTGTTTAGGTTTTAGGTGGTTATCTTTGACATGCGGTGGTGATGAGGATAATGAAAAGATATATCTAGGATTTAGTATTAGTGAGTTACGAGGACGTAACATTTATATTAAGAGGAGTAGGATGCGATAAAAGAGATTTTGATGGTTGTACATATGGTAGTATATTTGGAAGTAGAGTGTTGGTGTAGCATAAGGTATGGATTTGTATTTGTTGTGGTTGATAGTGTTAAAAGGTCATGGACGTGCTTGTAGTAGTTCAATGTTAGGAATGCGAGAATACTTCGATAGTGTTGTGATTGGATGATGAGGTTATGAGTGTGAGTAAACTTCGAGGACGAAGTTCCTTTTAAGGGTGGTAGAATGTAACATTCCGTTTGATGTTTATGTAGTTGGTTATGTATGGAGTTAGTGTCGGGAGAGTTTATGATGTAGTTGATACGACATCGTGAGCGAGGTGTGGAGGTAGGAATAGTTGGTAGAGTTGGTGTTAAGAGTTCATGGTTTCATGTTCTGTAAGTTGGGGTTTTGTTTTGGGTTCTTAGTAGCTTTGTTGCGTCTTGACCGAGTTAGTATGTTTGTTTTTATGTATGGGTTGAACTTCGGGGACGAAGTTCTTTTTAAGGAGGGAAGACTGTAATACTCCGTATTTATAAGTCTTGGGGTACTCTATCGAGTAGGCCTTACTCTGTTGAGTAAGGGTAAGTTGCGTTTTAGAAAAGTTTCTGACCTGTAGGGTACTCTATCAAGTAGCCTTAGGTACTCGATAGAGTAAGGGGGTACTCTATCGAGTAGCCTTAGGTACTCGATAGAGTAAGGGGGTACTCGATCGAGTATCCTTGGGTACTCGATCGAGTAGCCGGTTTTACGGGGAGTTTTCTCGGGTTTTGTTAATTATGCGATTAAGGTATATAAGCTTTGTCGTCATTATTCTAAATCACTTTTACAAAACCTAAATTACTGTTTAAGAGAGAAAGCAAGCAAGTTCATCTTCTTAATCGCATTATTAGCAATCCCCGGAGTTTGGAGGGTCAGTTCTTATCGTTGTTCATACCGTTGAGTTCCTTGCGTCGAGGGTAAGATCTATGTACCCTTTTTATTGTCTTTCCTTTGATTTGGTTAAACCCTAATTTAGAGATTTGGGGGTTTTATGTGTAGTATGTGATTTGGTAGCCTCTATGTGTTGTATGATAGGAGGAGGGTTCATAGAAGAAGCTTTTTGACTCAGCTGTAGAGACCGTCTGATAGTTGTGCTTTCCAGGTAGGATTTCCTACTCAGTATTAGTCCCATAATGGGATGATTGTTGATGTGTTGAGATTGATTGTTTAATATCGTAGTTGCATTGTGACGGTTGTGATTGTGATTGTGATTGTGATTGGTTGTCTCTGGTTCTCGAGATGATTCTCGGCTGAGTGGAGTCACTTGTGGGAGTGGCTTCACGCCCTAGTTTCGCCCTTTGTGGAACTCGCCACGGAAGGGGATGTGCACATTAATGGACATGGTTATCGCTCATTATGAGGAGCGGGGATTTGGTGGGTACGGCTGCGGTCCCCCACTGGCAGGGCTGGTCTAGTGGACAGTCGGTGATTGAGATTGTTGGAATTGGTGTGGTTGTGTGTGTGACGGTTAAGCTGTCTGTTTATCTTATTGTTGATATATATATATTGAGTTGTGTGATTAGTACTGACCCCGTTTAAATGTTTTAAAAACTGTGGTGATCCATTCGGGGGTGGTGAGCAGTTATTGAGCAGGTATGATGTGATGCGTATGGGATAGCTGGGATGATTCATCGCGTGGCAGTTAGAAGTCTTCCGCTGTGTCAGACGATGTTTTATAGCTTTGATAGTTTTAGCAGTAGACCGTCTGAGGATCTTGTAGTTCTTTTTATCAGTTTGGTATTGCTATGTAATCACTTTAAACTTTATTTACTTTTAAAGTTGTTTCGTTATTGTCTTATGAATATCATGCCTCGGGTAACCGAGATGGTGGCATCCTTATACCTGAGTGGTCCTGGTAAGGCACTTGGAGTATGGGGGTGTTACAGTACTTGCCAGAACAACACAAGTAGGTCAAACCCGTGCTTGCCAGAACAGCACAAGCAGGGCAAAAATGTATGTCAAGCACATACGATGGTAATATGGCATTTCTACAAGAATACGACTCTTACAAGTATTTATAATAACCTTTTCATGCTGGTAACATATAAATAAACATTTCATTTCATAATATACATGCCGGTTAAATAGAATAAACAAATACATGGGACGGGATTATTAATATCACACTCATACTTATGGCTTGCATCTCACCATAAGTAAAGATGGGAACATCAGTCCCGACGATCATATCGCAACTAGAGGGCCTATGGCTCACCCCTAGTGTCCGATAGGACCAAGGCACTCACAACCGAACAATACAAGACATTATCAAGGATATGACTCTTACCAATACTTATAATAAATATCTCATACTTGTATTATATTACTAAATGTTCAACTTTACAATTTAACATGCCGGTTACGTAAAATATCGTAAGTGATAATGAATAATTTACGCTATGTGAAATTTACGGATTAAAATGGAAATCGCACAAGTAATTTCTTCATGAGCCTACTACAAAACATGACATGGCCCAAACCATCCAATCATAAAAGTCCAACAAAAGAAACATGGTATGCCCAATAATTGAATGATAGTGAGCCTAAGAATTAAAAGGAATCCAACAAAAGAATATGTGAAAGAGCAATATTAACGATTTACGTTATATGAAATACGAGATGGATATATATTTAATTATATTTTAAATAATCCGAACTAGCGCTAAAACAATTTATAAACACGACTCAAGAGCTACTATGACAACCTCAAACTCGGCCTAACAACCAACTACACATAGCCTCAAACCCGTAACTAGCTAGGCCACAGCCAGGCCACCAAAAATCCCACCCAACACGGTCCATAAAGAGCTATTTGACACGAGATTATCGTGTAAAAACAAGATGGAATTTAATTATTTCAAAAACTCAAACTTTGCGCCAAGGGACCTTATTAAACACGACCCAAAACCACCCTTCACACCACTCCATATTTCGCATCCAATCAGTCCACAAACAGCCATCCTAAAAATGCCCAACAATGCGGCCATGAGCAGCCCAAGACCCGCGTCGAGCAGCCTCAAAATTTCTGTCCAAAAACCGAGCCAATCACAACTCATACGACCCATATAAAATCGTCCTTAACTGGCCAAAAACAGTCACCAAAAACGGTACCGCACACGACCATACCGAGACAACACCTGCAAGAGCTGCTAGAATGCAACACAACCGGGCCGTGACGGCCACCACACCACCTGACCACTGTGGAAAAACAGAGAGTGACACCGTCCTAGTAAGAGCTAGACTGGGACACAGCTGATACGAAATTAAGACAGGAATACCCATGAATAACACAAGCTCAAAACATTCCACAAAAGCCAATTAAAACCGTACCAAATTTCGATACAAAGTATCTGTCTTTCACGGTCCCAAAATCGCACCATAATATGCACAAGCTACGTATGAAGGCAAGTCACTAAATCCTTCGGATGGGCACTCAAGAGGACCATCAAAGAGCATATTTAACCACATGATTGGAAGCAACTATAAAGGACACAACTTTAACACGCAGGACGACTAAAAACGAGTTTATAGAACGAAAAATCGACACTTTGTCGAGTAACCTATCACCGTTACCTTAACCTCGCGAATTTCAGAGTAAGAACGTCCAAAACACGAGTCTATCTTCAGTCTTCAACTAGAAAGGAGGAAAAACGAGTTGTTTGAGTCATAAAATTGAGCTTGTCATAAGATGCCCATTTCGAAAATTCAACAAAATAGGAGCTTTCTTACCTTAAAATAATGAGGAATGGAGGAGGAAGCTAATGGTACAAAAAAAAATGGAATTTGGTTGAGAGATAAGGGGGAAATCTGGGTTTTGAGATCGAAGAAAAAGGCGGAGCTGTGTTGTTGTTGCTGCTGCATTCTCGCTGTTCTCAGGAAGAAGGAGAAGAAAGAATAAAGAGGGGGTGGGGGTCACGATCCTCAAACAACAACAATAAATAATAATAAAATAATATCTAATAATAGTATATAATAATAATAATAATAATAATAATAATAATAATAATAATAATAATAATAATAATAATAATAATAATAATAATAATAATAATAATAATAATAATAATAATAATAATAATAATAATAATAATAATAATATATAATGATATAAAATGATAATATAAAAGTAGAGTGAAAAAGGGTAGGTGTATGTGTTGTTGGTTTTTGGTTGGTCCGGATTAAAGTAGGTACAAAATGAAATGTGACGGTCTAATGTTAGACGGAAATTAAGACGAAGATTATTATTATTACTGTCACTATTATTATCCGACCAAAAACACTTATATATATATTATTATATAAATCATGCCTTAAAGATATAATTTAATCGTACGTATTTTTATATAAACGAGCTTTTATATAATACTTTTATAAAAATCGTGTTTGACATAAATTAATTAAATTGAATAATTCAAAAATATTTAATAAAGAAATTCTAACGGTTTAATAAATTTTAAATGTCAAAATGGGAAATTCGCGGGTGTTACAATCACCCAATCTTTTTAAAAAGTTTCGTCCTCGAAACTTGAAAGTAGAAATGAAAGGTTATATAAAATAAAACTGGAATTTCGAATCGGTAACCAAAACATTTAAAATGGTACTTATCGTAAGAATTAATATTCTTTCAAAAGTTTCAACTAAAATTTTCCGACAGAACCAAGTCGGAAGGCAAATCATTGGTATAAATCAAAATCAAAACACTTTCAAAAACATTAACGGAGAGTTTTCAAAAGTGTAAGTCTCATTCATGGAACGAAATTGCTTTTGTCGTGCACACAAGAACGCTAACTTTCCAAGTCAAAGACAGACTTAAAACAAAATTAATTCGCCGACAAGCGTAGAACAAGTTATTAAACGTCTCTAATAACGAGTTCTAACATCCGATCAACGTTAAAATCAAAAGAAAAGGTAATCTACTCAAATTTTCTTTTGCCAAAAGCCAAAATAGAAATAAAAGTTTCACTTTTAAACTCAAAAAGGAGTCAAGTTATGAAAAGATAGCATCAAACTTTGACAAAAACATCATAAATAGTTCAAAGTTAACAGAAATTGGATAAAATTTACAGAAATCACAGGTTTAGCAATTAAAATCATGATAGGGAAGTCTATACTCAAAGAACAAATAGGGAAATAAATCAAATTTTCATTTTCAAATCTTTAAAATAGGTAAGGTTTTGCAAAAGTAACATAAACTTTTAACAACGAACCAAAATGGTAGCTTGAGATATTTAGATTGTATGAAATGAAAAGCAATTTAGACAACATAAATACAAAGTAAGCTAAGAGAGTCCAAACTTAACTAACAAAAAGAGCTATGATGAACATCGTAGGGATAAGAATCGAAGTAAGGTCAACAAGGAGGTTAAAGATAGAGTTTCACAAGTTACGTGTGTCAACCTTAAAGGAGGAGCATGATGAAGCGAGAAAGAGAGGTACGAACGGTAACACTTATGGCCAAAGAAGAAGGGGATTAGACAAGAAGGAAGCGCCAAGTACTCGAATCCCAAATAACAACATCAGCCTAAACAGTTCCGAAAACTTCCCAACAACAAAACTTATGACTAAAACACTCCCAAAGATTTCCTCAAACTACTTATGTTACTCCATCTTACTCTATTCCATGAAACAAGGTACTCCACAATAAGTGTGATCTCATCACTCTAAGTCCTCAAACATCCACAAACAACTTCCACAACATCATGGTCAGCGTTCCAACAAAGCTATACTCGTATCCAAAGTGATCATGAAAGCCAATCAAAAACTCGACTTACTTAGTCAATTCTACATCCTCAAATCCACCATTCAATTTCATCCACCTTAGGTCAAGTATTAAGGACTAGTATCCCGAGACATAAACAACAAATCCAAGTTCTATAACCTTAGTAACCAATGCAACTCACACTTGACACACAAAATCCACCAATCAAATATACTCACTTTATCAAGGATCTAGGTATAAGAACCATCAACTATGTCTCATCACACTACCTAAGTCTTTCCAACATCAAATCCTCTCAAAACCAGATTTAAGGGTCAAACACAACAATCTCCTTAAAAGTCAAATTTTCCGACCAAGGCCCACATTCCTCAAAAGAAAGAGTACCATCAAAAGGTGTTAAGGGAGGATAAGCAAAGAACAAAGGACAAGTTAGGAGTACAAGAGTAGCTTTTAAAGTAAAACAGAAGAGAGTTTAGAAGGAGGATAAGCACCAAGAGATAGAGAATAAGGCAAGATACACAAAGAACAAGAAACATCTTCGAGGAAGTGGAAGCATTCTTCAAAGGTTGAACAAATCTTCAATCCTCGGCTATAGGCACCAAATCTTGATCACCACATTGGTAAGTTCACGGTCATTGATCCACGAGCATGATAATTATAGAATGACAATCAACAAACATGTTAGAACCTAACAAAGAACAAACACACTACAGACTACCACCTTAGGTCCTTAAGTCTATCCATCTCTCATTCATTATTCAAGGTCAAGTTCAAATTTAAATTTGGGATACACGTGTGTGCGTCGGGAGCAACATATGCTCTGATACCAACTGTGACACCCCGCGATAAAGCGGAAAATATAACTAATAAATTAAAGCGGAAATTTGTGACATTTTAAAAACTTTTAAAATGACTAGTTAAAGAATAGCATGCGGGTGCCACTAACGAAAAGAAATAAATACAACAATAGACAAAATTAGGTTATTACAACCCAAGTCTAGAAGGTGGGGAAAAGATATCCCACGAATAAACATATAAAGGGTTTCTAAATTAGAAACTAAGGCCCAAGGATTTAGTTCTCGCTATCCCACACGTCTTCCCCACGTAAGCATCTTCACCACCTGTCATTCATGTAAATATGAACGCCACAGTCAGTGGGGAGTAACTCAAGGTTCTCCCAGCCACAATATGTCGAAACGAACATAACAAAGGACATAAACAAACAATCATATTAGATAAGACATGAGTGAATCGAATCATAACTAAACATGGGATCATTCGTGTTTAAACCAACAAGGAAAAAAGAAATGATGGAATAAACAGGTAAGGCATAAGCAACAATAAATAAATGGAGAAGAAAGACAAGGAAACAGACACGACCACTTAGCCACGAGCACGTATTTCAAGGACATATGACCAAAGTAACCATCCAAATAATGCAAGACATTTATCACTCTTAGACTATAATTTCCCCGGGTAGGACTATGATAATAATACGGTCCTAGTCTAAATCTGCAGATTCTCGGGTGTACATCCCGATTTGACGTGCGCCAGCACAGCACGCACCCAAGACTCGACTACTAAGGAGACCGAGTACCTCAATCGCCAGAACAGCACGAAAGTGGCGGAAAGACTAAGATAAGACTCACTTGCCAAAACAGCACAAGTGGCCAAAAGCCGTACTTGCCAGAACAGCACAGGTAGGCCAAAACCGTACTTGCCAGAAGAGCACAAGTAGGTCAAACCCGTGCTTGCTAGAACAGCACAAGCAGGGCAAAAATGTATGTCAAGCACATACGATGGTAATATGGCATTTCTACAAGAATACGACTCTTATAAGTATTTATAATAACCTTTTCATGCTGGTAACATATAAATAAACATTTCATTTCATAATATACATGCCGGTTAAATAGAATAAACAAGTACATGGAACGGGATTATTAATGTCACACTCATACTTATGGCTTCCATCTCACCATAAGTACGGATGCGAACATCAGTCCTGACGATCATATCGCAACTAGAGGGTCTATGGCTCACCCCTAGTGTCCGATAGGACCAAGGCACTCACAACCGAACAATACAAGACATTATTAAGGATATGACTCTTACCAATACTTATAATAAATATCTCGTACTTGTATTATATTACTAAATGTTCAACTTTACAATTTAACATGCCGGTTACGTAAAATATCGTTAGTGATAATGAATAATTTACGCTATGTGAAATTTACGGATTAAAATGGAAATCGCACAAGTAATTTCTTCATGAGCCTACTACAAAAACATGACATGGCCCAAACCATCCAATCATAAAAGTCCAACAAAAGAAACATGGTATGCCCAATAATTGAATGATAGTGAGCCCAAGAATTAAAAGGAATCCAACAAAAGAATATGTGAAGGAGCAATATTAACGATTTACGTTATATGAAATACGAGATGGATATATATTTAATTATATTTTAAATAAACCGAACTAGCTCCAAAACAATTTATAAACACGACTCAAGAGCTACTATGACAACCTCAAACTCGGCCTAACAACCAACTACACATAGCCTCAAACCCGTAACTAGCTAGGCCACTGCCTAGGCCACCAAAAATCGCACCCAACACGGTCCATAAAGAGCTATTTGACACGAGATTATCGTGTAAAAACAAGATGGAATTTAATTATTTCAAAAACTCAAACTTTGCGCCAAGGGACCTTATTAAACACGACCCAAAACCACCCTTCACACCACTCCATATTTCGCATAAATCAGTCCACAAACAGCCATCCTAAAAACGCCCAACAATGCGGCCATGAGCAGCCCAAGACCCGCGTCGAGGAGCCTCAAAATTTCTGTCCAAAAACCGAGCCAATCACAACTCATACGACCCATATACAATCGTCCTTAACTGGACAAAAACAGTCCCCACAACCCGTTAAACAGTCACCAAAAACGGTACCGCACACGACCATACCGAGACAGCACCTGCAAGAGCTGCTAGAATGCAACACAACCGGGCCGTGACGGCCACCACACCACCTGACCACGGTGGAAAAACAGAGAGTGACACCGTCCTAGGAAGAACTAGACTGGGACACAGCTGATACGAAATTAAGACAGGAATACCCATGAATAACACAAGCTCAAAACAGTCCGCAAAAGCCAATTAAAACCGTACCCAATTTCGACACAAAGTATCTGTCTTTCACGATCCCAAAATCGCACCATAATATGCACAAGCTACGTATGAAGGCAAGTCACAAAATCCTTCGGATGGGCACTCAAGAGGACCATCAAAGAGCATATTTAACCACATGAATGGAAGCAACTATAAAGGACACAACTTTAACACGCAGGACGACTAAAAAGGAGTTTATAGAACGAAAAATCGACACTTTGTCGAGTAACCTATCACCGTTACCTTAACCTCGCGAATTTCAGAGTAAGAACGTCCAAACCACGAGCCTATCTTCAGTCTTCAACTAGAAAGGAGGAAAAACGAGTTGTTTGAGTCATAAAATCGAGTTTGTCATAAGATGCCCATTTCAAAAATTCAATAAAATAAGAGCTTTCTTACCTTAAAAGAACGAGGAAGGGACGAGGAAGCTAATGGTACAAAAAAAAATGGAATTTGGTTGAGAGATAAGGCGGAAATCTGGGTTTTGAGATTGAAGAAAAAGGCAGAGCTGTGTTGTTGTTGCTGCTGCATTCTCGCTATTCTCAGGAAGAAGGAGAAGAAAGAATAAAGAGGGGGTGGGGGTCACGGTCCTCAAACAACAACAATAAATAATAATAAAATAATATCTAATAATAGTATATAATAATAATAATAATAATAATAATAATAATAATAATAATAATAATAATAATAATAATAATAATAATAATAATAATAATAATAATAACAATAATAATAATAATAATAATAATAATAATAATAATAATAATAATAATAATAATAATAATAATAATAATAATAATAATAATAATAATAATAATAATAATAATAATAATAATAATAATAATAATAATAATAATAATAATAATAATAATAATAATAATAATAATAATAATAATAATAATAATAATAATAATAATAATAATAATAATAATAATAATAATAATAATAATAATAATAATAATAATAATATAATGATATAAAATGATAATATAAAAGTAGAGTGAAAAAGGGTAGGTGAATGTGTTGTTGGTTTTTGGTTGGTCCGGATTAAAGTAGGTACAAAATGAAATGTGACGGTCTAATGTTAGACGGAAATTAAGACGAAGATTATTATTATTACTGTCACTATTACTATCCGACCAAAAACACGTATATATATATATATATATATATATATATTATTATATAAATTATGCCTTAAAGATATAATTTAATCGTACGTATTTTAATATAAACGAGCTTTTATATAATACATTTATAAAAATCGTGTTTGACATAAATTAATTAAATTGAATAATTCAAAAATATTTAATAAAGTAATTCTAACGGTTTAATAAATTTTAAATGTCAAAATGGAAATGGAAATTGGCGGGTGTTACATAATTTGCTTGCTTGTTGTGATTTCAACTTATGCACATGTTATGTTTGATGAAATGCGAGCCTATGAATCCTTGCATTTTTTACCCATCACTTATCTTTTCAATGAGACTTGTAAGACATAAACCAACTCGAGTCTCATTAGACCATGCATATTGTTGGATAGGGAGGATTAAGTCGACTTGTAGGTGTTGTACATGTTGGAATATGTGTCCTCCGACAATAATGCGATCACAACTGTCGATCATGATGATCACATGTTTAAGTCTCATTTTAAGAATACAATTGGGAAGTAATATTTTACTGTCAACTGGTCCACACATATCGGTAATGATTGGCTGACTAGTGTTTGGCATTACTGTCGTGCGACGGTGGTGATCAGTTGATCCCCTTAGGTCATACCTAAAGGGTAACACTCTTAATTGATTATTTAATTGATCGTATGACGATACGGGTTAATTAAATTACTTAAAATTGACGGACGATTTTGGAACTAATATTTACGTATCTCATTATAATTTGATTAAATAAGATACGGTCTAAGTGATCGAATTGTTTTATTACTTAGATAAAATTATTGTTTACGAAAACAATTGAATTTGAATGAATATTTTATTATAAATACAAGATGTTGTGATTTATAATTGGTAAATCATTTTGGTACAAGTAATTATGAATTACTAAGTCGATTTTGTACATGACGTATT
Source organism: Silene latifolia (assembly GCF_048544455.1). Lineage (NCBI taxonomy): Eukaryota > Viridiplantae > Streptophyta > Magnoliopsida > Caryophyllales > Caryophyllaceae > Silene > Silene latifolia. The sequence goes on along the minus strand of NC_133532.1, from coordinate 48,940,408 downwards.
TTTATTAATACGTTGATTTTTAATATGTTAAAAATGCATAACAATTTTACATGACTTGTGACATGTGACAAATTGATAAATTGACAAAGATAAAATGGAATCCATTTTATCTTATGTTGACCGACATGGAGGGTGATTTAGGCTAAATATTGTGTTAATTAATTTTTAAGTGAAAAGCATAATCATTTACCTAAATACTAGCCATGCATACCTAGTTACTCTTGTGAAGAACACCTTGGTCATGCATTGGCCCATTTACCCTCCCCCTACCCGGTTTTCCTTGTAGAAAAGACCAAAGGGTTTTCTCTATAATTTACCTAATACACTACAACAATTTTTTAGTGTATTATTCATTCTTACAACATCTAAAAATAGAGAGTTTTTAGAGAGATTATTACTTCTTCTTCTCCCTTCTCTTAACTGAAAATAAGAGACCAAATTCAATATTTTGGGTCAATTTTATTTAGATTAATATTGTTCTAGTATTAATAATATTAATCTTTTAAGGGGTTACTTTGGGTATTCATCTTTGGGAGAGATTCTACCCTTGAATCTTTGTTCATCCATATTAGGAGAGCTCAAGAACAAGTGAGTAGGAGAACTCATTTGTGCCCAATAATCCGAAATTTCTATTGTAAGAATGTCGATTTCTTCTTCATCTTTATTCATATTTGCATGCATAAGATCCAAATTAATTTTATGACTAAATTAAATTGAAACATATATGAATATGTCGATATAATGAGATATAGATTACTAACAAGCGGTATCAAGAGCCTTAGGTTGTTTGCATGCAAATCGGTTATAGTTTTTCCGAGTTATACGATTAACAAATAAAACTTATAAATTTGTGTTTATTATGATATATCACGAAATCATTATGCATGTTAAGTTTTCTGGTCCTAAAATGTATTTAGGATATTTTGGTTAATTTATGGATTTTTATTGTTCATTTTATATTATAATGGCATTAAAATGTGATTTTATGATAAAAATGTCATTTTTGGACTAAAATTAGCTAAACTTCATTTTTCCAGTGGTTTTTCGATATGTTTTCACATATATTATATTTAGATGACCTGTAAAATTTCATAATTTTATGAGTTCGTATGCTCGACATATGGATTTTTCATAATAAAAATCGAATTTAAATGAAAAATAGGTTAATATGAGTAATATTTCGAATATTGTCATAGAAATTTAGTATGTTGTCACATGTAATTTTACAAGATGTGTGTAAAATAATTGGCTATAATGAAGTATTTATGCATGATTTATGAATTTTTGATGAAAAATAACATAAAAAGTGACTTTAATTAGTATAAATTGCTAAAACATACTTCATGACTAAGGAAAAATGTCACATGTTGCATTTCATCTTAATTTTCAGATCTAAAAGTGAATAGTTAATAAAAATATTTTTTCTCATATTTTTATGGTAATAATTGATAAATCCGATAAACCGCGACATTGTTTTTCTCGATAAATTTCGAAATTTTTAACCTAAGTTTTTGAACATTATGAGTGTCATGGTATTTTTCCAGATTGTTCATGAGTTTAAATTTCAAATTTTGAATTTATTTGAAATTTTTATGATTTATTTGAAGTTTATGGCATTATATTGTAATTTTAAGTCCTTTTATGAACAATAATAAGAAATATAAGTTAATTATTGTCAAATGTTAGTGGAGACTAATTTTGAGTCGTAAGTTGGTTAGGGTAATTAACTTGTACATAAATATGAATTTATGTAATTATAGTGATTATAAAGGGTTAAATCACGCAAATCCGTAAAAACTGATTAATATACGATATTGGCTCCTTAAAGGCGATTTAGCATAAAATTGGGCATGTTCATACATATTATAATGCTGCATTTTAATTTATGATTGTCATAATTTTATTTTATGTAATTTTACTTAGTATGGCCTTAGTTTTTAATTGGTATTACCCGAAATGTATGGGAATATCGATTCGGTTGTAACTTATTGTGATCTTGTATCACCGTTTTGTAATTTAATAGATTTATTTTTTATTTTAATTACAAATGTATAATAGGAAATTATGTAATTTGTTATGTAATTTATTTATTCCGGAGTTCCTTGAAGACGGTGCCACTCACGAAGGCGATCCATTAAAGACGGTGTTACCTCGAGATGCGTGCCAAAACCGAAGTTCAAGGGACCAATGGAGTTGGTTTCCAAATTTGTAATAGTTTATTAGATTTACTATTTTAGGAAGGCCATACTAGGATTTAATTTTTGCTTTGCGTTTTATTTATATGTTGCATGCATCGCTAAATCGCCATAACTAAAATATGCATTATCATTTTAATCGAGTTTATCGACCGTGTCAATTATAATTATCGTAGTTCACGCTTTAGTTCACTTAAAACGTGATAGATAATAAATTGACATGACCTCTCGCTAAAATAAACAATTGAGACATAGCCTTACCAAAAAGTAGAAACCATGAAAACCTATTTCGTGAGGGAGTGCACTCGGCTTTACCGGGGTACAAACCTTGTTACGTAGGGGAAGTGGGTGATAAATGTCTACCCACCGAATTTATAAAGATGAGGGTTGTTTTCGGCTTTACCGATGCCCAAGTTGATGTAAATTTGGATCATGGACACATTTATTCGAAATTTTGGTTGAACTCAAGGAAAGTATTCTTGACGGTTGCCGGATGTGTTTTGGGCTAAAGGTAAATTTTAATGTAAATTTATCAACCAAGAGTTCTAAAAGTAGAATCGATTAAAAAGTTAATCCGCCGAGTTATATTGATAAGGGTTGTTTTCGGCTTTACCGATGGCTAAGTTAATATGAATTTGGGTCTTGGAATCATTTATCATAGTTGGGTAGAGGTCACTAGATAAATGCAATAAAACTTGTTTAAATTAAATTTTTACGAGTGTTATTATTATTTTGAAAACGACAGATGTTTTATTCCTTCAATTTTCGTTTTGTAGATCGCATCTATTTCTCATAACAAATGGCCACTCCAAATACCAACGCCACACCTCTCACTAATACTTCATGGCTCCGAATCTTCATGGATCGTTGTAAACTTGAAAAGAATGGGTCAAATTTCTCCGATTGGGATGCCCAACTCAAATTAGCCGCCCAAGGTGACGACAAGCTTCGTTACCTCACCGAGGCCTCTCCACCCGAACCTAATGCTAGGTCGAGTGCCGCTACTAGGGAAGCATATGAGGCTTACCACAAGGAGTCCGCCGCAATGAAAAATGTGTTGATTTTTGCGATGGAGGCGATCTCCAAAGGAGAGCCTTTATAATGGGCACCGCTAATGATATCTATTCCAAGCTTGTGACAATGTTTTCACAAACTCCGAGGATCGTCCAATATGACGCGGCCGCGGCATTCTTTGATCTCGACTTTAAAGAGGGCCAAAAGGTTAGCCCTCACGTGCTCAAGTTAATGGAGCTAGTCGAGACTTTGAAGATTCAAAAGGTTGAAATCCCCAAAGAGCTCATTGTAGATAGGATTCTACACTCCTTATCCAAAGTCAAGGCATATGTTCAATTCCGGGTGAATTTTAACATGCAAGACAAGGACGTGTCTTTTGAAGAGTTGCACATGTTACTTGTGCAAGCCGAAAGAGACATGGGGTTAAATTTTAACCCACCTAAGGATGTGCTTAACATAAGCACCAAGAGCAAGGGGAAGTTCAAAAAGAATGGGAAGAAGGGTAAGAAGCAAGCTCCCACTTTCACCAAGGCTAAGACTTTTGAAGCTAGCACTTCCAAGACCAATAAGGGTCCTCTTGATAAATGCCATTATTGTAATGGTGTTGGACATTGGAAAAGGAATTGTTCCAAGTATCTTGGTGACATCAAAGCTGGAAAGATCACTCCAGTAGGTAAATGACTATCCTTTGTTTTATGTTTTTAATTCAACTATGGTATTGTGATACAAAGTTGTGATAATGTATCCCCTTTTTATTGTAAATTGGGCCTCCACCAAGCAAGGACAAGGGAAAGGAAAAGCAAGCTTGAGAAATCATCAAGAAGCTAGGAGTAGCTTCCATGAAGCTTGGCTTTTTATTGTCTTATTTTAATTCATGTTTCGGATTTTAGAACTATTTTGATTTCCGTGTTCGACATGGAAATGATTGATCCTTTCTAAACAATTGTTGTATTTTGGATTATGGTGGCTTGGTTTGCAACCCAAGTCACCCCTTTTATCGTATTTTCCTTGTTCTAAAAATTCGTCTTTATATGCTTGCTCATAGAAACATATGATCATCCACTTAAAGTGATCTAATAGACAACTATAATGATGGGATTCATTATATGTCCACAAGCTTAAGGCTTGTGTATGATCAATTATAAAGTGATGTTGAGTTGATGAACTCTCTTAAAGGAATGTCAATCACCAAGTACACTTATCAAATCTAAAACAATTAGTCAACCTATGAGATAGTCCTCCTTATACTTCAAAAATCATCATTTGTGTGTCATAAGCTATCTTTGAATCTCTAGTGTATTTATTCTAAAGATAGAGTGGGAGAAAAATGAAGACGCAAAGAACACAAAGCAAATTTGTATACTTGTGTAAATGAGATCTACGCAAGAAAGAATGATTTGTATACCTATATACATAGTGTACATGAATAGATGAGATCTATGGTCTCGAATAGATGAAATCTACATGACAAAAGAGACTAAGTGAAGTAATCAAAAGAATATGTTCTCAAGATAACTACACGAGGAGACCAAAAGAAAGTTTTGGAAGAAGAATGACTAAAGTAAAGTCTTAACAAGAGATTTGGCTAGTTTATGAACGACTTTTGACCAATAGTTTGAATATTGATATTTACTTAAGAGCCTAAATGAAACAAAGTTGCATCCTCGAAAATAAATGAGATTTATGACTAAAAGTTGCAAAGTATGATATGCCGATATCCACAAGAGCTAAGTTAAGTGTTAACCACGCTAGTGTCATTACTTAACCTCATTAATGAAAATGAAATGGTTAAACCTCCTTCTGAAAAGGGTATTTTGAGAAGGACGTGTATTAGATGTAATTCACATTTAAATAATGAAATTGCTATGCATCATTATAAAATGAATGAGTTAGAGATTAAAAATCTCTTTCCATAAGTTTAAGATTGAAACCTTTTCTAAATAGGTATTTTGAAAAGATATGTTGGGAACATTTGGTTTTATCTTAATAACTTGGCAAAGCAAAATATATTTCAATTCTTAAAATGTTTCGGTTGAGTAGTCAATTACGAACCATGTGGAATTAAGTGGGAGTTGGAAATTATCATGTGAAGACATGGAATTTAGTGGGAGCGATCATCTTGTAAAATTGATAACTCATTACTCATTAAGAATGACGAGCTAATACTATCTTTCACTAAGAAGTATTTGAGTTTTCAATTCTTGATGAAAATGGACTATGATGAATCCAAACACATCATGAGATGTTGGATAAGTATTGAGATATACACATCGAATCAACGAGAAACATAGGTTATTCATGTCAATGAAAATGGAATTGCCATTAGCAGTCATGGTCATTCATTGAACCTAAGAATGGTTGATCACATGATTATAAATTACTAATGTTTCCGCCATTAGAATAATCATGCACATGTCCAATAATGAATCATATGCATAAGAGCATGATGAATCATTGGTAAGCCATAGAAGAATCGTCATGAATTCTCGAGGAGAACTAATGAGTGATTCCAGTGATGGACAGAACACTCTGTTATGTGATAAGAGGTTGCACATATTGAAGTTTGATCACACGTAAAGATTTATGAAAATCCTAAGCTATTCAAGCTAAAAGGAGAAATAAGAAGTTTGGAAAGATACTTCGTTAAAGTAAGAAGTTACTCAAAAATAATATTTTCTAATATGCTAGGACTTATGAGAAGTGCTAGGCTAATCATCTTGGCAATTGTTGCAAGACTCTACAAAACGTATACCTAGTGCATTGTGAGTTGGTAGAACACTTGACCAGTGCAAGTTATATCATCCACCACAAATTCGTTGGTTATGTGATAAACAACCAGAAAGTTCTTTCAAGATAAAGAACCCAAACCTAGGTTGGGAACCTATATGTGTACTTGGTAAAGTTCATGCTATGAAAGATAACATGAATATAAAGGAAAATGCAATAAAAGAAGTTTGAACACATGGACACATGGTATGTTAAACATCTATTGCAAACGACTAGTGTTTACGCACTTACGATATACATCACAAGGTTATAATATGACATTGACTACCCAAAGGTGATGTTGACATTCGTCGTTTGAGTTATCATTAACACACCTTATACCTTGTTACATCCAAACGGGTTGTAGAGACAATTGAACCCCGTTAAAGTGAACACGGATTAGCATTGTATTCGCCCATAGTTACTTAGATGAGGTGATGTCTCGAAGTGACTAGAGTCTGATGCGATTGATGGCAAGTTCAAGTGCCATGAAGTCATGTGTGATGACTAGTCGATCACATAAGCAGACTGTTAGGAACACTTTGTCGGGCCTTATGACCGCTTATAGTGTTCTGGCAAATTTATATAGCCTGGTCATGGCGAGAGCTACTATAGTATTCAAATGAGTCGATTCTTTTGACTAAAGACTGTTCACCTAAGATGGCACAGTTTCAAATTAACTTTGATTTGTGTTACTACGACCTTCGTAAATGGGGTCAAATGGGCATATTTTGGGTTATGATGGCTGTGGCTAGTCGAAGGGAATAAGTGCGATAGGAATTGTCCACCCCTAGTCAGGGTTATAACAATATCTCACGGCCACTCGAGGAGTAATGAACTGGAAATGCGTGGCCACGCTCGGAAGATATCTATGGTAGATAAATCCGGTCAATCAGTTATTCTCCAGATCGAGGAAACCACTCTCGATATGATCACTTGCAAGTACGACCTGAAAGACACCTTGCATTGAGTGGGAGATAGTAATAGGACAAGAGAATTGGTGACGCACACTTGTCGAGGACAAGTGGGAGATTGTTAAAATATGTGTCCTCCGACAATAATGCGATCACAACTGTCGATCATGATGATCACATATTTAAGTCTCACTTTAAGAATACAATTGGGAAGTAATATTTTACTGTCAACCGGTCCACACATATCGGTAATGATTGGCTGACTAGAGTTTGACATTACTGTCGTGCGACGATGGTGATCAGTTGATCCCCTTAGGTCATACCTAAAAGGTAACAGTCTTAATTGATTATTTAATTGATCGTATGATGATACAGGTTAATTAAATTACTTAAAATTGACGGACAATTTTGGAAGTAATATTTACGTATCTCATTATAATTTGATTAAATAAGATAAGGTCTAAGTGATCGAATTGTTTTATTACTTAGATAAAATTATTGTTTACGGAAACAATTGAATTTGAATGAATATTTTATTATAAATACAAGATGTTGTGATTTATAATTGGCAAATCATTTTGGTACAAGTAATTATGAATTACTAAGTCGATTCTTTACATGACGTATTTTTATTAATACGTTGATTTTTAATATGTTAAAAATGCATAACAATTTTACATGACTTGTGACATGTGACAAATTGATAAATTGACAAAGATAAAATGGAATCCATTTTATCTTATGTTGACCGAAATGGAGGGTGATTTAGGCTAAATATTGTGTTAATTAATTTTTAAGTGGAAAGCATAATCATTTACCTAAATACTAGCCATGCATACCTAGTTACTCTTGTGAAGAACACCTTGGTCATGCATTGGCCCCTTTACCCTCCCCCTACCCGATTTTCCTTTTAGAAAAGACCAAAGGGTTTTCTCTATAATTTACCTAATACACTACAACAAATTTTTTGTGTATTATTCATTCTTACAACATCTAAAAATAGAGAGTTTTTAGAGAGATTATTACTTCTTCTTCTCCCTTCTCTTAACCGAAAATAAGAGACCAAATTCAATATTTTGGGTCAATTTTATTTAGATTAATATTGTTCTAGTATTAATAATATTAATCTTTTAAGGGGTTACCTCGGGTATTCATCTTTGGGAGAGATTCTACCCTTGAATCTTTGTTCATCCATATTAGGAGAGCTCAAGAACAAGTGAGTAGGAGAACTCATTTGTGTCCAATAATCCGAAATTTCTATTGTAAGAATGTCGATTTCTTCTTCATCTTTATTCATGTTTGCATGCATAAGATCCAAATTAATTTTATGACTAAATTAAATTGAAACATATATGAATATGTCGATATAATGAGATATAGATTACTAACAGTACAATCTAATCGATTCGGCTCCGGGACCCAAACCTTCCTAGGGATTGTAAGATATACACTAACTCGATCCCATCACAACAATAATTGCTTGCATCTAGTTGATAACATGTTTGTATGATCGAATCCCATGAATCCCTTATGAACCCATGACACCCTAGTGCTTTTAATCAATTGTTTACATCTTGTTTTAATCATCTTGCTTGTTTACTTTTATTGCTATTTAGTTTAGTGATCTTCTTATCTCAACCCAAATTGTGACACCCCTAGACACCACTACTTGCAATCGAAAATCCTACATCAATACTCGTCCCTTGGGATCCGACCTTTACTTACCTCTTTACTAATAGTAGAGTTGTTTGTGAAGATATAAATATTGTTTTGGTCTAGGTGCTCCTAACGACAAGTAACCGAAATCTAAGTTCAAAACGAATCTCGACCAAAAATGGCGCCGTTGCCGGGGACGGTGTTAACTTGATTTGATTTTCTTTGATTGTTATTAGTTGTGTCTTTCTTTGCTTTGGGGAAGAAAACTCCTCAAGGGTTGTTCTAATTGTTTTCGAGTTGTTTGATATTTTGCATGTCTAGAAGATCACAAGGTAACTTGTTACCCATTGATCACGAAAGTGAAAGGAATTTGACAACCAATATAAGACTTGCTAGAAACACTTTGAGAGGTATTGGTGAGGTTGTAGATATTCCTTCAAATACTCTTGAGTCCGTCAATCCTTTTGCAAGATAAGGTGAGGAGAACCCAATACAAAATCAACCCACAATGCCTAAGTTTTCATCACATTCCGTACCAACCGAGGAGAATCTACCTAATGGAACTCCCACACCACAAAACTTAACCGGAAATTTCATTGCTAAATCCGTATTTATCCAATTAGTCGAAAGAAGCCAATTTGGGGGGATGCCTAGTGAAGACCCTCATTCTCACATGGAGACTTTTTGTGACTATTGTGATGCGATTTCACAAACCGGTGTGACTCAAGACCAAATTCGATGGGTCTTATTTCCTTTTTCTCTAATTGGTACCGCGAAACAATGGTTAAAGAGACTTTATAAGGCTACTCTCGGAATTGACTCTTCGAAGAAGTTGGCTCTAGCTTTCTACAAAAAATTCTACCCTCCGGAAAAGACTAACATGCTAAGAGCTCAAATTACGGGTTTTAAGCAAAGGGACGAAGAATCTTTGTATGAAGCTTGGGAGCGATTCAAAGGAACTTGTCGCACATGTCCTCATCATGGACTTAACGAGTGGTTCTTGGTACAACAATTTTAGAATGGTCTTATGAAGACTCAAGAAACATTCTCAACATGGAATCAAATGGTATGTTCACGGAAGTTGACGATAATCAAACTTGGAACAAGATTGAGGAAATGGCGGTCCATAATTCACAATATAGTAGGCCTCGCAAGGCTACTAGAGGAGGAAAGCATGAAGTGGACTCTATTACTCAATTGGGTGCTCAACTTAGTGCTCACATTGATACCATCAACTTGAAGTTTGAAAAGGCTATGGCTAAGCTTGAAGAAGCCTCAAAATCACCAAAGCAACATGTTAATACCATGGTGGCATCTTCATCAATCCCAAGTGGTATATGTGAGAATTGTGGAACTTTGGGACATGACCAAAGTGAATGTCGGGGGACTAGTGAGCAAATGAATGCTTTTCAAGCATACAAAAGTGATACCCCTTATTCAAATTATTACAATGAAAACACCAAGTTTCATCCAAATCTCTCATATAAAAGCTTAAATGTTCAAAACCCTCAACCAATATACACCCCACCTCCCATGAGAAACCAAAATCAAAGACCCTTTTACAACCAAAACCAAGGTTACCAAAATCAAACTCCATACAATCAACAAAATGACCAAAGTTTTGATGTTCAAAAAGCGGCCCTCCAAATGCAAAAGAATCAACAAGAATTTTTCACTCAAATGCAAAAAGATAGCCAAGCAAAAGACATCACCATCAACAACATCCTAGCACACACAAAAATGTTGGAAACTCAAATGACCCAACTAGCATCTTCAAGCTCTCAAAGACAAAAGGGGCAATTACCACCTCAGAGTAATCCCCCAAGACATGAAACGGTTAGTGCCATCCACTTGAGAAGTGGAACAAGTTATGAAGGGCCAAAGAAGCAAGTTGAGAATGAAATTGTGGAGGCTAGTGACAAGGAAAGAGTTGTGCAAAACTCTAAGGAAAAAGAACCCCTCACTCAAGAAATTTCAAAGAAAAGTGAAGAAAAGGCCAAAGAGAAGGAGCCCATTGTGATTAGACTTCCATTCCTGAGTCGTCAAGCTAAGCCTAAGTTTGATGACCAACTTGGAAAATTCATGGAGATTGTGAAGAATTTAGAAGTCTCGATTCCTTTCACGGAGTAAATCAATCACGTTCCGGCCTATGCAAAGTAAATGAAGGATATCCTTACAAAGAAGAAATCAATCCGGAAGCTTGAGACTATTGCCTTCACTAAGGTAAGTAGTGCCATTATCCAAGGGAGCTCACCTCCAAAGCTTAAGGACCTGGGAAGTTTCTCCATCCCATGCACTATTGGTGACACTACGATCAACAAAGCTTTATGTGATCTAGGAGCAAGTGTTAGTGTTATGCCATACTCGGTGAGTAAGAGGCTAGGGATGGGAGAACTTAAATGCACCAACATCACGCTTCAAATGGCGGATAGATCAACAAAAACACCTCTAGGGGTATGGGAAGATGTTCCCGTGAGAATTGGAAAATTCTTCATCCTGGTGGATTTTGTTATTGTTGACATGGAAGAAGACTCCAACATTCCTATTATCTTAGGAAGACCTTTCTTGCACATCGCGGGACCGGTGATAGATGTGAAGCATTGAGAGCTCGCCCTTGAAGTGGAAGATGAAACCATTACTTTCAATATTGACAAGACCATGAGAGCTCCCCGATTGCATGAACCATGTTTTATGGTTGATCACTATAGCCGGAAAGATGAAAGGAAGAAGTTGGAATTTCAATGGAAAAAGAAAATTGATGATGCTCTGTTCAATGAGCAAAGGAATAGCAACAACGAGAGCTTGAAAAGCTCACCCAAGTTCAACAATGAAGATGGCCTCATTGGCCAAAATAAGAAAGAAGGAGAGTTGTCTCTATCAACTCAAGAAATTTTTAGTGATCAAGTAGACGAGGTTTGCGGTCTTTGGGATGATAAGTTTGAAGGGATATTCAATCCCTATATTGGTAATGCTATGAATCAAGACCATCATGGAGAACAACAAGTGCAAAGGTCTATTGAAGATCTTTATCATGATAATGAACAAGCTTTCGACTACTTCTTCAAGGTGTTGAGTAACATCAACAACACCTTGAACATGCCCTCTTGACATTTCACATTGGATGAGAGTTTGGTGGAGTCCTCCCTAAACCACCATTTGTAAATATTCTAACTCCCTAACTCGCATTTCAATTATTACATTGCATTTTTGTCATTTTTGGATTTATATTTTTTGTGCCTTGATCAAGATACTTTAACTTGATGATTCTCCATAAATTTTTATTTGAGTTTTAAAGAGCTTGGTAATACGGTTTGGATCACGTATATTTCATCCGATATATTCGCATATCAAAATTCGGATAGTTAAAAAAGTTGATTTGATCGAATATCAGATCCATGCTATAGGAGAGTACTTAATCACTATTTAATCTTCGAATCTTAGACGTGTTATTTATACAGAATAAGTTTATCATCCCAGTAACGGTAATATACTATAATAGTAAATCGGTAAAATTTACTCGTATATCCCTTACAAAAAAAAAAAGTAAAACAAATGACTGAGATCAGGCCGCAACAACCAACTTCGAGATCAAGTCTCATACTGATATTGGATACATGCATTAAACAGCCAGCCTGAAGGCAATGAAGCAAAGTTCAGTAACCCTGACATAAGAGAACTACCTCCTCTAGCTCCTTTGTAAATACCTCTTTGAAGTCCTTCACTAATTCCACCGCTTGAGAAATTTCCAAGTCAGGTGCAACATCAGAAAACATGCTATCATCAATTACTTCAGAATCACTTTTTTGCATAGCCTGCAGACACACCTAGTTATTTAGCAGACCGCAGATGATACCCCTTCATAGCCATTTGAATTTTGAAGACTGTTCTTGTGGACGCGGGCCCACGGAGGCGCTTGGGAGGAGAACAAGCGTTTGCATTTGTGGAGTCGCCACCAATTTATTGTGGAAAATTGGAAACCGTTCGAATACCTCGTGCCATGTCAAGACACAAAGTAGTGACATGAACACCAAGAACTCGTTACCCTTAGCATTCTATGTCTAGAATGACTCTCGTGGATGCCAATGAACACGGATGTTCACAGAGATCTGGAGTAAGGGGTGAGGGTACGTATTAGGAAGCTCTTTTGATCGAACACCTAATCCCGCCCGCCTCGATAGCGGCCTCTACTAATGATTAGGGAAATTGTCTACACTCGATATATTGTCGATTATATGCATGCAATGCAACATCCAAGTTTTAATCCTAGCATGTGAAGAATTAGACTAAGTCGGTAAACACGTAATTTAACATGCAATTGGGTCGAAGTAGGGATTTAAATTGATTACATGTGAAGGCATACAAACAATATTATACAAGGAATACAATAATAAAATAATGAAAATTACAATAATTACATCGGATTAATTGATTTATGTCGAAAATACTTTTAAAACGGATAATTTGAGAAAAGAACGAACGAACAGATTATTAACAATAATACGAATAATAGTTAATTACATACGTAAACTAATTAAACTAGGTCAAAGCAGAACGGAAGTTCAGAAACAGAAATCAACCTGGAACAGGCGCAGCAGAGTTGCGCCCTCTAGAAGAGGCGCGGCAGTTGCTGCGTCTGTTCCAAGGCTGAGTTCTGGCTGTGAAGCCGTAACTGCAAATCGTTAATATTCGTGGGTGAATTTAATGATTGATTATGATATTTGACTCGGATGAAAGTGATTAACATATTATTTACATGCGAATGAGTCATAAAAGCGATAAAGCATGGATGAAACGAATGTAAACGAATTAATTATATGAATGAAAGATTGATTAGTGACATGGGTGAACTAATTAGGTTAGACATAACGAATTAATGAAGAACTAATGACGGATAAACAGATGGAAATATACCAAAGATCGAATTCCAGAGATTCAATATGAATGAATCGAATCTCTACAACCCGGATTCAATTTAATGACGAAAACTCGCAAATATTAGTTATAAGGGATTTAAGTCGGGATTTAATGATGAATTAAATAATAAATGATGATAAATAATATGTTAAATTAGAATCGTGTTAAAGAAACAATGAACAATTGATAACGAAACAAAACAATCGAATTATCAAAAGACGAAGGAAGAAGAAAGGAAGCAAGAACTGCGGCAGCCTCACGAAGAGGCGCAGCGATCTGCGTCCCCTTCGAAGAGGCAATTTCGCGTCCTTTCTCGACGTCTGTCTTCTGATAATTCGTAAAAAAAGGTTTCAAACATGGTTTTACAAATAGGTTTTAGAAGTACTTTCGACATAAATCTTACATGATGATTACAAAAAGTAAATAACAAAAAATAAAGAAGGATTTACACCCTCAGACTTCCATGTTTGACGAAACGAGATGAACTAAGTTTATGTTTTAGTGATGCTCGACTCGAATGTAGCAAAAGTGCCCTCGTAAGAGAAAAACGATTAAGATTGATTAAGTTGATTATGGTGGAGTTGGTCAAATTGGCCGGTCATGCAAACGAGGCTGGTACTCAGAAAGATCCGAGCTTACGTGGTCGAAAGTTCAAGCACGTAGACGCCAAAAAGTAAGAACGTGGTCTAGAATGCAAAGGGAAAAGAGAAGGGCGGACACTCGCGTGAGAAATATGAGGAGCAAAGGCTCCTATTTATACTAATCACGTGGAGGAAGTAGGGTTTTCGGAGAAACTTTGGAAGTGAATCTCGAAAAGATATGAAAAGATACGAAAAATACGCAGAAAAGAACTTGGGAAGAGGCGCAACAGGCACTCCGTCTCTTGGAAGAGGCGCAGCACCTGCTGCGTCTGTTCCCAGGTGGTTTCTGTTGGAGTAGTGTCCTCCACAATAAGTGCGTTTACATATTAAATCTCGTAAAAGGAATATCAGGGATTTATTTATTTATTTGTCAGCTGATCGTCGTTAATCGGTAATGATTGGCTGACTAGAGTTTGACATTACTGTCGTGTGACGGCGGTGATCAGCTGATCCCTTTAGGTCACACCTATAGGATGACGCCCAAATAGAATAAATTAATTGTTTGTATGAGATACGAGATAATTAATTCCTTGTATTATTTGACTCTTAGTTAGTCACATAAATGTATTATTTGATGACGGGTTACGAACTCGGGACAAAGAGATTTATTATTTAATTATGAGATATTTAAATAATAAATGATTAGAATTTATTAATTAATTGTTAATTAATTAATTTTATACGATATGTGTATATGTTTTGAGGTGGAATTAATTAGCTATTAAATTTTACAAGAGGTTGTAAAATTAGCTAAATGGGTTAATATTGACACATTGTATGTTGATAAAATGGTCTTATGATTACTTAATAGTTAAGTAGTCATTGGTAGTTAATTTATATTATTTAAGTGTTAAATAAATTAAATTAATATTTAATTATGTAAGATAATTAAATATACGACTTATAAGCATTTGTGGGGCAAATATCGAAAACCGAAATGGACCAAAAGTAGTCTACATATACTGGTTTTTTGAGGACATCACAAGTGTCCTTTAGGTGGATTTTTCCACTTATAATTGTCCCATCAAATTGCCTATAAATGCCATTGAAACTCCACCATTTCTCTAGTTGGAAAAATTTGAAGAAAAATTGGTCTAGGTTCATATACACTACCTAAAGACCAAATTTTTCTTCTTATTTTGTTCATCTCTTATAACAAAAACATATATAAATATTAACTAATAATATTATCAAAGTAATAATATTTATTAGTACATCATATATACAATTAAACAAGGTTTACTACTACATATATCTAGTTAGTATTGTAGTAGTATTTTGGGTTGATTCTTGGGTGTATCCTTAGGAGACCATCTTTTTGGTGGTTTGTTGTCTTGGAGGATCATCCATTTTCATAGCTCAAGAACAACATCAAGGAAGGAGTCCTTGAGTTGTGCCCAAAACTTGCCTTATACAATGTAAGGAACTTTTGTCTTAAGATGGTTTAATACCATCTTTTATACTTTTATTTGCATGCATGTAGATTTAGACCATTTTAAATTAATTTGTAATTTTAATATCATAAGATGAGTATTAATATGGTCTAAATAACTAATAAGTGGTATCAGAGCATTGTTAAATACATGCATGTTGTCTTAAGACGATTTTAGTAATTTATGAGATAAATTAATAAAATTTATATTATGTTACTAAAATTAGTTTTATCACATAATATAGTCTTGCATGTAAATAATCTGGTCTTAGGATGATATGGGACGAAAATTTGATTTTTGTTAAATTTTTCCACTTTTTATAACTTAAATTGGCATAAAATTGAGTAAAAATGCATTAAAATTAATTAAGAGTTAATTTAATTTGGTTGCATGTTAATTTTATGCATGTTTATTTATAAATAACCACTTGCATGTTCTATTTATGAGATAAGTAGATACTTTAAATTAATGTGATTAATTTAGGTTGTTTATTAATTTTTATTTGATAAAAATGAGTAAATAATGGTTATTTTGTAAATAAATATTGATTTAACTTTAGGGCTCGAAATTTCTGAATTTTTAGCTCCTGGAAATTGTTCCAAAATGTACTAAATTTTATTTTAAGTCATTTTAATTTTTATGGTTTGATTTAGAATTAAATCGTAAAAATTATCGCTTTACCGATTAAATTGTGAAATCGTTTTAAATAAATTTCAAAAACAAAAATTTTCACTTGCATGGCATATTTGGTGTAAGAACAGAATATTCATGGTTTTGAAATTTATTTTTCCATAAATTTTTATATTAAATGGAATTTTTGTATGATAATTGTGAATTATTATATCTTTTTTTGTCACAATTGTGTTTTTAATTCCCATATAAATTCAAGATAATTGTTGAGAATAATTATTTTGATATTAGACCAGATTAGAATGATGATTAAGTCTTAAAATTATTTTAAGAATTGATTATGAATTTTTTATTGGTAAAAAAATTCCGTCAAAGCAAGCTCAAATGATCGTTGTTGGTAAGTTAGACGATTTGGCATGTCATTTTTCATAATGCATTTTATTATTCATTTAGATGAATATTTTTTTAGAATTATAATTATGTAATATTTCCTAATATGGTCATAGGTAGAAGTTGGTATTTCCCGAAATGTAAGGAAATATCGACTTGTTTTGTAATTAATTGCGATTTCGCATCGCCTAATTTGTAATTAATTAATAGTTTTATTTTAATTTTATTACAAATTGTATAATAGGGAATTGTTATGTAATTTAATTATTAGTAATTAGATGAAGCTTCTAAAGACGGAGTTTTCATGAAGACGGTGTTTTCGGAAAGGCGTTCCGAAATCCTAAAGAAGGAGGCCAATTTATGAAGACTCAAGGGACCAAGGAGTTGGTTTCCGAAGTGTAATAATTTTAGTTAATTAGATTAACTAGGTGGCCATATTAGGACTTGTTTGTTTTAATTCTTCTATGCATTCATGCCAAATCATCACTACATGTTTTATTTTTTGTTGTTATCGATTTAGTCGTCTAGCATTCACTAATTTTGTTCACTTAAAAGTGATAGACAATTAAATTGATAAGATCTCTCACATTTGTTTAAAATTGAGATTAAGCCTTACCAAATAATAGCACCTATGAATCCCTTCTTCATTAGAGGTAGGTTCGGATCACCGAGGTACACTCTTTTTACGTTGGGTAAGTAGGGTAATAAAAGTTATTACGCGTGAAAATTGGTTGGACTCAACGGGAAAAATATGGGTTGAATCGGTCCATCGTGCCCATATTTATTCTGGGGCTAAAAGATAGATTTTAAGAAAATCCGTCAACCAAGAGTTCTAGTAGTAGAATCAGTCAAAATGTTGACTCACCAAATTTATATAAATATGGGTTGAATCGGTCCACCGTGCCCGTGTTTATATAAAATTGGATCTTGGAATCATTTATACAATTCAGTGGGAGATCATTATATAAATGGGAACTTGTTAAATAGTTTCACAAGTTAAATATTTCTAGACGATAAATGTTAATCTTTCCTTTATTTCCTTTGTAGTAATCACGATGACTTCTACTAGTGAAACCGCCACCATAGCTAGAGATTCATGGCTACGTTCTTTTATGGACAAATATGTATTAAAAGCCGACGGTAGTAATTTTAAAGATTGGGAGGAACAACTTCGATTAGCCGCAGTGATGGCAAATTACGCTACCTTGTCGATCCCTCTCCCCCTTCGCCTAGTACTAAGGCCACTGTCGATGTAAGGGAGGCTTTTTCAAATTATCAAAAGGAATCCGCTGCAATAAAAAATGTTTTGATTTTTTCAATGGATCCTGCTTTACAAAGGCAATGTGTCAAGTTTCGCGATGCACATGAAGTATTCTCGAGGCTTTCTACTATGTTTTCTCAAGCCCCGAGAATAATTCAAGATGACACATTGTTCGTTTCTTTGAGGCTAACCTCAAAGATGGTCAACCTGTAAGTTCACACGTACTTAAAATGATTGAGTACGTGGAAACTTTAGAGGGGTTGGGATGCAAGATCCCCGACGAACTTGTGGTGGACCGAGTGCTCCACTCTCTCTCGCACGTCAAGGGATTTACCCAATTTAGGGTAAATTACAATATGACAAACATGAGAAAGAGTTTACATGAGCTCCATTCTCTGCTTGTGCAAGCAGAGAAGGACATGGGATTGAGTGGGAGTACGAGGAAAGATGTGCTTGCGATTAACGTGAAGGGGAAGAAGCAGTTTAAGAGGAACGCAGGTAAGAAGTCCATTCAAGTGGAGGGCAAAGGTAAAGCAATTGCGAATTGCTCTACCAAGCAAAAACCTATAAAGGGTAATCCTCTAAAGATACTTGTAATTGTTGTAATAACAAGGGACATTGGAGACGTAATTGTACAAAGTACCTGGATGACATAAAAGCTGGCATTGTGAAGCCGACATGTAATTTCTCAACTGAATCTTTTATGATAGACATAAATTATGCATCAAATACAACTTGGGTATTGGATACTGGTTGTGGTTCTCACTTGTGTAATCATTTGCAGGGCCTAAAAAGCATAAGAAAGCTAAACAAGGGTGATGTCGATCTCCGAATGGGAAACGGGTCTAAAGTAGCTGCCGTCTCTGTAGGAACTTATGTACTTAGTTTAGCTTCGGGGTTGGAGTTACATCTTAATAATTGTTATTTTGTACCAACGCTATCTAGAAATATAATATCCATATCTGTGTTAGACACAGAAGGGTTTTCCTTTGTAATTAAAGACAAGTGTTGTACTTTTTCCCTTAATGGGATTGTATATAGTCAAGCTATTTCAATCAATGGTATTTATATTCTAGATACTTGCAACGATGTTTATCATTTAGATAATAAAAGACTCAAAACAGGTGATCCCGATCAATCTTATTTATGGCGTTGTCGCTTAGGACACATTAACGAGAAGCGCATTAAAAGACTAGTGTCGACTAGTGTAATTAAACCTTTTGATTTCGAATCATTTGGTACATGCGAATCTTGTCTTCTTGGCAAGATGACTCGTTCACCTTTTCTAGGAAAAGGATCTCGAGCTAGTGAGTTATTGGGTTTAATACATACCGATGTTTGTGGCCCAATGACAGTCACTGCTAGAGGTAATTATGACTATTTCATTACTTTTACCGATGACATGAGTAGATATGGGTATATCTACTTAATCAGGTATAAAAGTGAAGCTTTTGATAAGTTCAAAGAGTTTCAGAATGAAGTAGAAAACCAATTAAATAAGAAGATTAAAGCATTACGATCAGATCGTGGTGGGGAATATTTAAGCAATTACTTTAAAGATCACCTTATAAACTGCGGTATTGTATCTCGATTTACTCCTCCGGCACACCACAATTAAATGGTGTGGTTGAAAGGAGGAATCGAACTTTATTAGATATGGTTCGATCGATGATGAGTCAAACAGAGTTACCTAAGTCATTATGGGGTTTTGCCATTTTATCTGTTGTACAATCACTTAATAAAAGTCCCACTAAAGCAACTGACAAAACTCCATATGAGATATGGAAAGGGAAAGTCCCGAATCTGTGATACATGAAAGTATGGGGTTGTGATGCTTATGTCAAGAGTAAGTCTGACGATAAGCTTGCACCTCGTTCTGAAAAGTGTATTTTTGTAGGCTACCCTAAGGAAACTTGTGGATATTACTTCTACAATAGTAACGAGAACAAAGTGTTTGTAGCTCGTGAAGCTGTCTTTCTAGAAAAAGAGTTTATTTCTAGAAGACAGAGTGGGAGAAAATTTGAACTTGACGAAGTTCAAGAGCCACAAACTGATATGACAATACAGGAAGATGTTCCTTCTACGTCTGAATCAGTTATTGTTCCTTCTGAACCTAGGAGGTCAGAAAAGGTTAGTCGCCAGCCTGATAGATACCTTGGTATTATCGAGGAAGATGGTGACTATGAGGTTTTACTTTTAGAAAGTGATGAACCCAAGACCTATAAAGCAGCTATTATGAGTTCTGACTCTAAGCTATGGCTCGAAGCCATGCAATCCGAAATGGATTCCATGTACGATAATCAGGTATGGGACCTGGTTGACTTACCTAAAGATGTTCGACCTCTTCAGTGTAAGTGGATATTCAAGATTAAAATCGGCATGGATGGACATAAAGATGTCTACAAAGCTAGATTGGTTGCAAAAGGTTTCACTCAGGTTCATGGTTTACACTATGATGAAACTTTTGCACCAGTTTCTATGCTTAGATCTGTTCGGATAATGTTAGCGATTGCTGCATTTCATGATTATGAGATATGGCAAATGGATGTCAAAACCGCTTTCGAACGGGTTTTCGGAAGAGGAAGTGTTCATGACACAACCTGAGGGTTTTGTGGATCCTAAAAATCCTAACAAAGTATGCAAACTTAAGAGATCCATTTATGGTCTTAAGCAAGCGTCAAGGAGTTGGAATCATCGTTTTGATCATGTTATTAAACAGAATGGTTTTTCTCGAAGTGTTGAGGAACCATGTGTAATACTACGGTTTTATGAGTCTCTGGGTACTCTATCGAGTAGGCCTTACTCTGTCGAGTAAGGGTGTGTTGCGTTTTAAAAATAGTTTCTGACCTGTTGGGTACTCGATCGAGTAACCTTGATACTCGATCGAGTAAGGGGGCACTCGATCGAGTACCTCAGCTACTCGATCGAGTAGCCGGTTTACGGGGGATGTTTTGTCGGGTTTTGTTAAATGATGCGAGATAAGTATAAAAGGTTGTCCGTCACTTTTCTTAGTTTCTTTTATCTTTTCTAAAACCTAAGTGAGGAGAAAAGGAGTTACGTAGTTTGTCTGTTATCGCATCATTAGCAAATCCCGGAGCTAGAGGTGTCGGATTTCATCGTTCTTTGCATCTTTGTGATCCTTGCGTCGAGGGTAAGATCTATGTATCGAATTTGTTATATTTAATTAAGTTTCGTTAAACCCTAATTTTGGGAATTGGGGATTTGTGGTAGTTTTGTGTAATTAGTGATTATGTGATTATATGCTAGGAAGAGGATTCGTAGAAGAGGAATTTTAATACAAATTTGTTGAGATCGCCCGATTGTGTTTTGTTCGTGTAGGATTTCCTACTCAGTATTAGTCCCATAATGGGATGATTGTTGATGTGTTGAGATTGATTGTTTGATATAGTAATTGTATTGTGACAGTTGTGATTGTTGTCTATGGTTCTCGAGGCGTGTCCTCGGCTGAGTGAGGTCACTTGCGGGAGTGGCTTCACGCCCTAGTTTCGCCTTCTGTGGAACCCGCCACAGAAGGGATGTGCACATTAATGGACAGGGTTATCGCTCATTATGAGGAGCGGGGATTTGGTGGGTACGGCCGGTCCCCCATGGCGTAATGGGTCCAAAGTGGACGATCGGTGATTGAGATTGTTGGTGTTGGTGTGGTTGTGTGTATGTGACGGTTAAGCTGTCTGTTTATCTTATTGTTGATATATTGAATTGTGTGATTAGTACTGACCCCGTTTAAATGTTTTAAAAACTGTGGTGATCCATTCGGGGGTGGTGAGCAGTTGCTTGACAGGTATATCTTGGATACGCGTGGGATCTAGCTGGGGATGGAGTCATCACATATCAGAGTCTTTAGTCTTCCTCTGTGTTTGTTAAGACAGTTCCATTCATTGGTTTATAGTTCGAGATCAGTTGTATTTTGCTTGCAGTTGGTTTTGTTATGTAATCACTTAAACTTATTTAATAAAGTATGTTTCCTTATTGTCTTATGATTATCATTGCCTCGGGTAACCGAGATGGTAGTATCCTTATACCTGAGTGGTCCTGGTAAGGCACTTGGAGTATGGGGGTGTTACACCATGTTTATACATGAAGTTTAGTGGGAGTAAAGTTGTTTTCTTACTTCTTTATGTGGACGACATATTACTCATTGGGAATGATGTTGATATGCTTGCTTCTGTTAAGAAGTGGTTGGGAAATCACTTCCAAATGAAAGATTTGGGAGAAGCTCAGCGCATCTTGGGTATCCGGATCTATAGGGATAGATCCAAAAGGATATTAGCATTGAGTCAAGAAGCCTATATCGATAAGATTCTTGACCGATTCAATATGAAAAACTCCAAGAGAGGTTTTCTACCTATGGGCAGTGGGATCACTTTGAGTAAGTCACAGTGTCCTACTGAGCCTAAGAATATTTAACGCATGAAATCGATTCCCTATGCTTCTGCTGTTGGATCGATCATGTATGCTATGATGTGTTCTCGTCCTGACGTCTCGTATGCTTTGAGTATGACGAGTCGTTTTTAAAACTCCGGTGAGAGTCACGGATAGCCGTCAAGAATATTCTGAAGTACTTGAGAAGGACTAAAGATTCATTCTTAGTGTTTGGAGGAGAATCGGAATTACGTATAAGAGGTTATACGGATGCCAGTTTCCAAACCGATAGGGATGATTTGAAATCCCAGTCTGGTTTTGTCTTTTTTGCCGAACGGAGGGGCGGTTTCTTTGGAGAAGTTTCAAAGAGTCTGTGATCTGCGATTCTACAACGGAAGTTTGAGTACATTGCGACCTCCGAAGCCGCAAAAGAAGTCTGTTTGGATTAGGCGTTTTAGAAGGACCGAAAGTAGTTTCGACCGCCGAGGATCCTATCACTTTGAATTGTGATAAAAGTGGGGCTATTTTTCAAGCAAAAGAGCCCAAGTCTAGTAACAAGTCTAGACATGTACTTAGGAAATTTCATGTAATTAGAGATTTAATCGAAAGGAAAGAAATTACAGTTTGTAAGGTTGGGACGGTGACAACATCGCCGATCCTTTAACCAAGCCATTGTCTCAAGCTAAACATGATAGTCATGTAGTTTCAATGGGGTTGAGACGAATGCCAGAACTGTTGTAAATTATATGATATGTAATAATCAAAATATTGTATTTATTATTTCATATATGATAAGTTGCATTTATCGTTATATTCAGTTTTATGTCTGAATTTATATACTTTGTTTTCTCCAAATAGGTTGTAAAGACAATGTCGAACCCTATTAAGTGAACTGGATTAACATTGTATTTTGTCCCTAGTTACTTAATGAGGTGACGTCTCGGAGTGACTAGATTGTAAGGCGATAGATGACAGGTTCGACTGTCATATGGTCATAGTGATGACTGGTCGATTACATAGGCATATTGTGAGACAATTTGTCGGACAGTGACCGTTTATAGAGTCCTTTTGTTGCTAGGTCGTGGCGAGGATTTCTATTTATTCCCTCGAGTCAATTCTTTAGACTGGTGACTATTTGTCTGAGTTGGTACGGTTTTCCGGTGACTTTGGTTTTTGTTCTAGGTTGCACCATAAAAGGAGGCCGATGAGCATTTACTGGGTCATTGTGATCTGTATCGAATGAAGAAAATAGGTCAACAGGATTGTCCTTTTAAGTCATATTTTATCTCAAGGCCACTCGAGGAGAGATGATTGTGAATGCGTGGCCACGCTCGGATGAGATCTATAGTAGATTATCCGGTCGCAGTCATTTCTCCGATCGAGGAAACCACTTTATGATATGATCACGTGCAAGAACGACCTGAAAGACATCTTGCATTGAGTGGGAGATATTATTGGACAAGAGAATTGGTAACGCACACTTGTGTCAGACAAGTGGGAGATTGTTGGAGTAGTGTCCTCCACAATAAGTGCGTTTACATATTAAATCTCGTAAAAGGAATATCAGGGATTTATTTATTTATTTGTCAGCTGATCGTCGTTAATCGGTAATGATTGGCTGACTAGAGTTTGACATTACTGTCGTGTGACGGCGGTGATCAGCTGATCCCTTTAGGTCACACCTATAGGATGACGCCCAAATAGAATAAATTAATTGTTTGTATGAGATACGAGATAATTAATTCCTTGTATTATTTGACTCTTAGTTAGTCACATAAATGTATTATTTGATGACGGGTTACGAACTCGGGACAAAGAGATTTATTATTTAATTATGAGATATTTAACTAATAAATGATTAGAATTTATTAATTATTTGTTAATTAATTAATTTTATACGATATGTGTATATGTTTTGAGGTGGAATTAATTAGCTATTAAATTTTACAAGAGGTTGTAAAATTAGCTAAATGGGTTAATATTGACACATTGTATGTTGATAAAATGGTCTTATGATTACTTAATAGTTAAGTAGTCATTGGTAGTTAATTTATATTATTTAAGTGTTAAATAAATTAAATTAATATTTAAGTATGTAAGATAATTAAATATACGACCTATAAGCATTTGTGGAGCAAATATCGAAAACCGAAATGGACCAAAAGTAGTCCACATATACTGGTTTTTTGAGGACATCACAAGTCTCCTTTAGGTGGATTTTTCCACTTATAATTGTCCCCTCAAATTGCCTATAAATACCATTGAAACTCCACCATTTCTCTAGTTGGAAAAATTTGAAGAAAAATTGGTCTAGGTTCATATACACTACCTAAAGACCAAATTTTTCTTCTTATTTTGTTCATCTTTTATAACAAAAACATATATAAATATTAACTAATAATATTATCAAAGTAATAATATTTATTAGTACATCATATATACAATTAAACAAGGTTTACTACTACATATATCTAGTTAGTATTGTAGTAGTATTTTGGGTTGATTCTTGGGTGTATCCTTAGGAGACCATCTTTTTGGTGGTTTGTTGTCTTGGAG
This sequence comes from Silene latifolia, assembly GCF_048544455.1. Taxonomy (NCBI): domain Eukaryota; kingdom Viridiplantae; phylum Streptophyta; class Magnoliopsida; order Caryophyllales; family Caryophyllaceae; genus Silene; species Silene latifolia. The sequence continues at coordinate 48,915,655 of NC_133532.1, read as the reverse complement.
GATCATCCATTTTCATAGCTCAAGAACAACATCAAGGAAGGAGTCCTTGAGTTGTGCCCAAAACTTGCCTTATACAATGTAAGGAACTTTTGTCTTAAGATGGTTTAATACCATCTTTTATACTTTTATTTGCATGCATGTAGATTTAGACCATTTTAAATTAATTTGTAATTTTAATATCATAAGATGAGTATTAATATGGTCTAAATAACTAACAGTTTCCTCCTGCGGAAGAAAGATTTCCGTGTTTAATTTATGGAATAACGGATTAATTTGGTTTTCCTTAATATTTTGTATGAATATTACGGGAAATTATTTACCAAAGATTAAAAGATTGTGAAATATGGAATAGAAATATCCGGAACATTCCAGAACATTCTGACTCGGGATTTAACGGTTATCAAAAAATGAAGACGGTTTTAGGCCCGGACTCCAAATGTACTCTAATTACTGTCAAAACGACCGTATCGGCGCGTAGATGACAATTAAGAGGTAGACATCAGTGTTTGAGCAATCACTTGACGATAAACTTACGAACTGTCACAAATCGTTCCGCGTACCAAACATGCGGCCCAATCATCACCGGGTGGTTTGCGGGAGGTGCAGAAATGAGGTATCTACAGAGCCCCCACTTTGACTGAGGCTTGGACAAGGCGAAAGTCAAAGTATAGCCATCAGGTCAATCGAAGATTACAACCTGACGACTATGGCGACGCGAGGCGGTTCAAGGGGTCTGAACCAAGGACTTGTCGTCGGGAACATTTTAGAGTCTGTCGACTATCGGGAAGGGTCGTTTAAAGTCCATTAGACTACGTAAGGAAGCTCGCCAGCCATAAGAAGATACCATACCTGAGACTTCTTTTTCGAGATGCTTCTGGAGGTGCATAGGAGCTAAGGGTAAGCGTAGGAGCTAAGGGTAAGCATAGGAGCTAAGGGTAAGACCTAAAAGATATATAAGGATTGTGCTAGGGTGTGGGACCCTAAAGGAAAACATCGACGGGAAGGAGGCTAAGTATAAGTTCAACCTAAGGGGTAACTAAGGCTCGAGTGTAAGAACTCTCCCGGTCTGGGAACTTCTGGAGAACGACACCTTTATCGCACTCCGTGGGGAAACAAGAAATATCGTGAGTAGCAGGACACAAAGGGAAGGCGCCGGGAGAAATCTGCTTGGGTCGTCTTCAAACAAACTTCAGAAGGACTTGAGAAGGACGATTGTATGTCGTGAGCTCTCGTTGGGGAAACCTTATCGGGAACTTATATCCATGTCTCGAGAGAGATTGTCTATCCGCTTACTCTCGCTGGGGGAATATAATGAAGGCGTGTCGAAACACTTGTCAAAGAATACCTGCTCGTTGTGACAAACAAAGTCTTGGAAGCAGTAAATGACGTATGATAGTCTGCAGTTGGCTTAGAAATGTGGGTCTGAACGAAGAATAATCGTCAAACGGACCAAAGAAGATAAAATGGCATCGGGGAAGAGGCGCACCAAAGATGAGCCCACAAATAACGAACTCATAACGAATTTTTGAAAATTCGTATGGAGGGAAGCTGAGGAAGAGGCGCAGCAAGAGCTGCGTCTCTTGGAAGAGGCGCAGCGCCTGCTGCGTCTATTCCTGGAGGTGTCTTTCCTGCGTAAAAACGCGATGAAACAGGGGTTTCATTTCATTATTTCGGAACACAAAATCATCAATTTCTCTCTCAAATTTCAACCATTTTCGCCAAAATTTGATCCAAAAGCTTGCATATGCCATGACTAATCGAGGTATGTATATCATTCTTGCATTAATCTTCTATAATGGACGAATTGGATCGACAAAATTTAGGGTTTTCAACCCTAAAATGTCGAAAATTTGGGGCTTTTCCCCTCAAATGATTTTTCCTTGTAAAATTAACCTTGTAAATGGCTAATTGGTAGTATAAGGATCATAACCAAGTATTTGTTTCGAATTTTCGTTGAATTTTGGGCATTTGAGTGAAATTGTGACGGTTTCACAGCTAAACCGTAAATTGCTTCGAAAATGGCCTTAGGATTGCCCATTTGCGATGAAACTTGATATTTGGAATCCTTGGATGATGGGTAAACTTCCTACCATCTCGGAATTTCGGTTTGTAACGGCTTTTTCAGGACACTTTTCTAGGGCATAATCGCCGTTATAACGAAATGCTGCCGAAATTCCGACTCGAACCCATAACTAGGCTTCTACTTAGGCTTGACTTAACCCAAATTACCACATGATTGATCGGGTTTGTGGGAATATGGCCAAAGATGGCGAGAAAAGAGCGACTTCAGGGCTTCCAAAACTCGAAAATCCCCTAATCAAGGTTCGTCGTCACTTGACGCGGCCTAAAATTACTTTAACGTTGCAGGTGACGAGGCTTCTACTTCTGGGAGAGCTCCCATGGACATAGACACAGCCGTTGACACTTCTCGTGCTCTCGAGGAGGCTTTCACTGCTGTTGGGGCAGCTGCTGAGGTTGCTGAGGACGAGGTCCTCGAGGAGGAGGAGGAGGTGGCCCCGAGGCGAGCTAACGTTGGGCGAGGCGGTCGTCAGCTGAGGGGAGCACCTGCGTGGGCTGAGACCTGGGACAGGAGGCACTTGCTTTGGGCTGCGGAGGGTCACCTGTCCTATAGGACGGTGAAGAGCTTGGTAATCTTGAATTCATTACCCATCACTCACCTTCTTTCATTTCATTTGCTCGTATCTTTTCCAATTTCATACAAACTAAAGATAGCTTTTGTTTCAAATCACAATAGGAGGCCGGGAACATCAGATCGTTCTCGGGCTACACGACGGCGATAGAGTGCTATGAGAGGCTGTCGAAGGAGGAGCGAGCCATGATCGAGCGGGGAGCATTTGGCGCCCTAGTGCAGGCTTGGAGGGATATCGCGAAGAGGAAGCTGCGGGCTAACCTTAGCCTGGTCTGCGCTTTCTTGGACCGATTCTGGGACACGACTTCCACTTTTCACATGCCTTTTGGTGAGGTGGGAGTCACGTTAGAGGACTACGACATGATCTCTGGTCTGCCATGTGGGACCGAGGCGGTGGAGTGGCCAGAGACTGCCATGAGGGTGGACTCGGCCGAGGCTAGGAGGTTGATCGGCTGGAACTTCGCGCCGAAGGCTGCTGCATTTCGAACTCATGACCACGAATTATGGGCTGTCAAAGTTTTTTAGTGCAAAAGAGTGGTACCCCTTAGAAAACCAAAAAAAACATGAGTGTATCATGTTGAATATCGCTTATATTTTTTTGGTGTAACGAATTATTATATATTATTAGTGAATAATATTATTATAATATTTATTATTACTATTATTTTAATTATTATATATTATTACTTTTATTATTATTATTATTATAATTTTTTTATTATTTCAATTCAGTTCAGTTCAGCTCAGCTCCATTAAGTTCAGTTCAGTTCGGTTCAGACAATTTCAGTCCAAAAGAACAGAGCCTTAGTTCAGCTCTAAAAAGTCAGAAAGAACAGGGCCTTACTTCGAGATGTTTTTTTTTCATTTATTTGTCGTTATCGAGTCGGGTTCCGGGTTACAGAAATCTCGCATTCTATCGGACAGGGTTTATTCGGGTTTGGGACGAGTTACTCGGATCGGTTCAGATTGGGAAGCTTTAGTTTTGTATGAAGGTCATATTGCGTATATGCTTTCGGACACCTCTTTGGGCTTGAATGAAAATGAACCGTGACAAGTTGAGAACTGGGCCTATATCCAACAAAAACCTAACCGACTTAAAACTCAGTTTCCTTTCAAGTTGAGAACTGGGCCTATATCCAACAAAAACCTAACCGACTTAAAACTCAGTTTCCTTTCAAGTTGAGAACTGGGCCAATATCCAACAAAAACCTAACCGACTTAAAACTCAGTTTCCCTTGGAACTATGCTTAATATATATAAAGCAAAAAGTCGTGTGGCCGCCGTTGCTTGTAGAAAGAGAAAACCAATCCGAAGAATTATTGTGCAGTATATCTGGTATAGACTCCCTCTCTCAACTCTCTTTCTCTCTTAATTTCCGATTTTACTGCTTTTATTTATGATTTAATTGATCTGATTTATCTTATTTTGGTTTTCCAGTTTCTGTAATTTTTTTTAGTCTTTAGTCTTTTTATTATTCAGTCTTTCTTTCAAGAGATTTGTGGTGTCATTGATGTTGGTTTATCAGTTTTTGTTTGTATTTGGTATTTTCTTTTTATTATTCAATCTTCCTGCCAAGAGATTTGTGGTGTTATTGATGTTGGTTTTTCAAAAAAATTTTGTTTGTATTTGGTATTTTTATTACTTACTCTTGTTGTCAAGAGATTTGTGGTGTTGTTGATTTCGGGTTTAATTTATTTGTTTCATAATAAATCGTATAATTCTTACGGAGTATTTCAATTTTGCTGCTTTTATTTATGATCTGATTTATCTTATTTTGGTTTTCCAGTTTCTGTAATTTTTTTTAGTCTTTTTTTTTATTATTCAGTCTCTTTTTCAAGAGATTTGTGGTGTCATTGATTTTGGTTTATCAATTTTTGTTTGTATTTGGTATTTTTTATTATTATTCAATCTTGTTGTAAAGAGATTTGTGTTGTTATTGATTTCGGGTTTAATTTATTTGTTTCATATAATAAATAGTATAATTGATTAATCTCGAATTTCTTATTTCAATTTTGCTGCTTCTATTTATGATTTAATTTATCTGATTATCTTATTTTGGTTTTCCAGATTCTGTTCTTTCACTCATTCTCTATGGCGCATGAAGTTACCGCTTGGCAGTTGTTTTGTTCTGGTGCAGTTGGGTTGTTTGTGGCTCAAATTTGTTTGTCAGTAAACTATTTCTCCCTTCATCTGTGTTTTTATTCTAACCCAGGCTCTTAGCTTTTCAATTCACTAGCTCTCTATTATCTGCAGTCATTTTAATCATCCTGCAGAGCTTCCCTCCAAGCTTCCTGAGAAGCCCCCCTCCAGCGTTCGTGCCATGTCGGGCGAGCATTTGGGTCCCTCCCACCGATCAAACTAAGTCTATAATAACGGAGTAGCTTATGGAATAATTATATCATTGTTATGGGATAGCATCCGGTTTATGTTTATTACATAATTGGTGTTTATGTTATGTTTCTTGTTTTTTGTACTATATTCGATCGGTTCTGGAACAATTTGATCAGATAACAAACTATCTTTATGAGAATTTTCTGTGTCCCCTAAACTTTTTCATTATTTTTGTGCAAGAGTATCATTTTGAGGGGGTTGATTAGTTCCTTTCATTAGATTTAATTCATTCCAATGTTTTGTTTGGTTTGGTTAAGTGGATTTTGTTTTAGAGTTTGAACCTAATAAATTTAATTTTACTTATGAGTTGTGATATCACAAATTTTTATTTCAGACCGCAAGATCCGTCTGAAATAATAAGACGGACCGTTTTCTCTCACAAAATACCCATTTAGGAAGTGAGTGGGAAAGCACATGGGCTGTCCCACCACCCATGTGATTTCCACTTGTGAGAAGTCTTATTGTTTTAGACGTATCTTGCGGTCTGAAGCAAGACGGACTGGTTGTGATATAGACTTGGAGGAGTAAAAAACGAACACTGTGATTTCGGTGTTTTTAGTAAGGAAATTGCACTGTCCCAAAAGTTGGTTCAAACCCATGCAAAACACGACCTCGTATCTTACGCTGATCTTTCCCCGCATTTTCACTTGAAACCACCCCCGCATTTTCACTTGAAACCACCGAATACCCATCACGTATAAAGAGGGAGATTTCAGCCATTAGTAGATTATACAATCAGTTGTATACGGTTATATGGTGTAGAATCCGAGCTGTGTACTAAAGTTTTCGAGTTTTATTAAAAAGAATCTGAGCTATGTTTTAAAGTTTTTGAACTCATACTTAAATATAAAAAAAATAAACTCTAACAAAACTCAATAAAATTGCACATAAGCTCGGATTAATGTATAGGGTTTTACAATGCTTATTATACAACTGGTTGTATAATACTCCCTCCTATTCTACATAAACTTCCCTCTTTCCTTTTTCATTTATTCACAATACCTTCCCTATTTCCTTATTTAGTAAAGTTATACTTATTTTAATCACCTTATTCCACAACAATACCCCACCTCACCCCACAACAATACTTATTTTAATCATCTTATCCACAACAATACTTATTTAATCACCTCACCCACAATAATACCCCACAATACCTTCTCCTTCTCCAATTATCAAAACTCAATACAATAATTTACCTTATTTTAATCCCTCTCTTTAATTCTAGTGCCCCCATAAATAGGGAGGTTTATCTAGAATAGGAGGGAGTAATATTTGTGGAGATTTCACGAGAGACATTCTTTGCCTAATGTAGCACACTAGCACTTGTTGTGACACCCCAATACTCCAAGTGCCTTACCAGGACCACTCAGGTATAGGAACGTCACCATCTCGGTTACCCGAAGCAATGATAATCATAAGATAATAAAGAAACGTATTTTAAAAGTAACTATAATTTAAGTGATTACATGACTCAAACAAAACTGTTAAATGAAATACAAAGTACTCAAACGCTCTACTGATGAAACTATCAAAGCTACTAGACATCGTCTGACACAGCGGAAGACTTCTAACTGCAATGTGATAACTCATCCCAACTATCTCATGCGCATCAATCATATCTGCTCAATAACTGCTTACCACCCCCGAATGGATCACCACAGTTTTTAAAACATTTAAACTGGGTCAGTACTAATTACACAAAACCAATGCCACAATGAAACAAGTACACAAACTGTTCAAACAGCTCAACACAACCCCAGTCTCCATCTCCAATCTCCACACAACTGACTACACACTAAAGTGTTTAGCCCTGCCAGAATACCATCGCAACAGATTACTCCTCGCCGCCAGTTGGGGGACCGCAGCCGTTCCCATCTAAGCCCCGCTCATCTCCATCGAGCGATAAACCATGTTCATTAATGTGCACATCCCTTCTGTGGCGGGTTCCACAGAAGGCGAATCAAGGGCGTGAAGCCACTCCCCCAAGTGACTCCACTCAACCAGGGACGCACCCCGAAGAACACAGACAAATAAACAGTAATCACAATACAATCTCAACAACCGTTTGAAACAACCAACAATATGAAATCACAACCGTCTGAAACAATCAACAGTCACTAACTACAACACAATCACCACAAATCATGTAATTAATACTGAGTAGGGAAATCCTACCTGAAATAAGCCATCACCAAGATCGTCACAATCAGCTAATCATAATCATTCTTCAACGAAATCACCTCCTATAGACACACAATCATACAATCACAATCTACAACAACAATACTCCCCAAAACCCCCAAATTACCCAATTAGGGTTTTAAAGAAACTCAACGAAACACTACATAAATTATAAAAGGAACTTACTCCTGACACGACGATCACAACGGTGTAAAGAATAAGATGATCCGACCAACCAAGCCTTGGGATTTGCCACTAATGCGATGAATGCGAAGAACGTAACTTTCAATCTTCTCTAGAAAGGTTTTAGGATGATAAAAGTGTTTAAGAAAAGTGACGGAACCTTTTTATATTAATCCCGCATTAGTAACAAAACCCGTCAAAATAAACCCGTAAAACACACTTACTCGATCGAGTAACTAACGTACTCGATCGAGTGCCCCTTACTCGATCGAGTACCCTACAGGTAGAATACTGTTTCTTAAATCAAAACATGCTTACTCGACAGAGTAAGCCCCACTCGATAGAGTACCCAGAGAATCATAAAACCGTAGTATTACAGTCTTCCCTCCTTAAAAAGAACTTCGTCCCCGAAGTTCAACCCATACATAAAAACAAACATACTAACTCGGTCAAGACACAACAATGCTACTAAGAACTCAAAACAAAACCCCAACCTAAAAAACATGAAACCATGAACTCTTAACACCAACTCCACCAACTATTCCTACCTCCACACATCGCTCACGATATCGTATCAACTACATTATAATCTCTCTCGACACCAACTCCCGACACCACCAACTACTATCCACAAACGCTGCTAGCTCCGAAACATATTATCCATTAGAAAATCCAATATCAAGACATTCACAAATATCAAACGGAATGTTACATTATACCACCCTTAAAAGGAACTTCGTCCTCGAAGTTTACTCACACTCGTAACCTCATCCTCCAACTGTCAACACTATAGAACTCATATACATCATCATCCAACTGTCAGCACTATAGAAAATATTCTCACACTCCGAAGCATCACACTACTACAAGCACGACCATGACCTTTAACAAAATCAATCACAACACGAATCAATCTTTTATTCTACATCAAGACTCAAACTTCCAAATCTACTACAACCTGTACAACCATTAAACTCTCTTTGTCGCATCCTACTCCTGTTAAGATAAATGTTACGTCCTCGTAACTCACTAATACTAGATCATAGCTATATCTTCTCATTATCCTCATCACCACCGCATGTCAAAGATAACCACATATACTCTAAACACTTGCCATGCATATATTTAAGGCTCTCTTACTTAAACAATTCTCATACTTCAATTCACTCATCACACCACCTAACCTATACCTCAAAATCTTTAGCTTAACCAAAACTTCAATTGTTCCCTATTACTGCCAAAACGACATAATCCTCTATACATGCACCTATCTCCATACTCATAACTCACGATTCACAAGTTCTTTTCTTTCATTGCCGCTAAACTCATACATAACTTAACATGACACTAATTCCCAACACCCTACACTCACTATCTCAACGAAAGATTATGAACCACTTGCAGCTTTCAGATCATTACCGCACTTGCCATGACTATGTGCACCTATGCCTTATCTACAAAAAGATCAAATGTATTGTAACAACTTCTGACAACTGTGTCCCATCAACAGAATATCACCATACCATGACAACAACGAAAACATATATAACTCTCTTTCATATCATACGCTACCCTCATTCCCAAACTAGTAAGAAACATCAACAAACAAAACAACAGTCTACATGTTCAACCAAAACTCACAAGGAACAACAGCAAACAAAACAACAATCTATGTATAACTGGTATGTACTTCCGAAAACTCGTATCATATCACCCCGTATACTCCACCACAACCGGCGACGGCATCGCAACACCGCCACCAACAGCCGCACCGCAGCGCGAAAATATTCACGTCACAACACGAAGTATCGTGCCCGGATCACCACCCGAGTCACAACAACCACATCGATAGATATCACAACCACATAAAATTCCCATGAACACTGACTCAGTATAACTTCCCGGACAATAAAACTTACTCAGAACCGCTTTTCTAGATCACAACGTAACATATTATATGGAATAAACAGATAAGCACCTCATGAGCATCATCCCTACCATTTCACAGAATACACATGTGTTTTCAATACACATAAAATTATAACTAGCCAAGCCAGATCAATCAAATTATTACCTTTTTGAATATCATTCAATTAGATTAGCGTATCCAACATGCATTAAAGAACATTCAAATAACAACTTTATAATAATCACACCATACCACTTCTTGTGAGGTCCGAACCTCACACAAACATTTATATATATCACAGACCCGTAATCACATCCAACCAGTCAATCCTGATCACGTAATTTACCACCTGATAAAAGTTACCTCTCATCCGAGCTTAGCTCGTATATGTGGGGTAATATCCGTATAAGACCCTCTAAATTTAAGACTATAACGTAAATTTAGCATGCGATTATCGTCATAAAACATAAATACAATAGAGAAACGATAAGGAACAAGAATTAACCTCGGGTCCTTTATAGTGCGGCGTAAAGAAAGTAAATCAAACGAGATTCCTCCTAATTGTTGCACCCAAGACTTGTCCGAGATATGCCCTTGTGCTAGATGGTGTTCTCCGATTGCCTTGCAATATTGGGAGAACTTGTTGTGAGGTTTTCGAGATGTGAGATCTAGGTTTCAAGTAGAGAAAATGTCTCCAAAACCCTAGTTTTCTCGTAAAATGAATTGTCTAGGTCAAAAGGAGAGGGAGTCTCTCCTTTTGTTAACCTCGGCCAGCCGTGGGTTTGCATGGGGAAGTGGGCTTCCACTTCCTCTTAATTTTACCTCGTGGACCGGCTCATAAATTGCTAAATGTATATGACGCGGTTTATTATAAATCGTCATCGGTTATCGGCTATTAAAACATCAACTAATAACACGGGTTAGTTGAAGTATTAATACATGTCCGACAAAGACGATATTGTATAATTAATTCAATATACATTAATTAAATATAAAACGCTTATATTTAATTTTACGAATTAATTGGTTAATTCGCCTTAGCCCATGATATCTAATCCGTATTAAATATAATATCTCAACATCACATTTTGACTAATTACTAGTCAAATGACTGACTAATTGGTTAGTCAAATTTGGCATCTACATGACTGTATTTTCATACCGTCACATCTCTCGAACGTATCCTATAGGTGTGACTTTTAGGGACCAGTTGATCACCGCCATCCGTATGACAATAACGTCAAACTTATCTAGCAAGCCAACCGTTATTGATAAACGTGGATCAACCGATAATAATACCAAAAGTATGCCCTTTGATCCTTTTAGAGGTTTATAAGTCCTTGCACTAATTGTTAAGGACACCAACCCCAACAAGCTCCCACTTGTCCGTACAAGTGCATGTGCAATGACGTTATCCGCACTAACCGGAGGACACGGCCCAACAAACTCCCACTTGTCCGTACAAGTGTATGTGCGATAACCGATTCTCATATTCATTTAAAATTTCTCCCACTCAATGTAAAACAATTTGCAGATCCGGATCCACAAAGGTCGTATTTTACAATCGATCTGTATCTAGAGTGGTTTCCCCGACTAGAGAGTAACTTAACCGATAAAACGAATCCGTATCCGAGCATGGCCATGCATTTCGCCATTCTGACTCCTCGAGTGGCCCCGAGAAATATCGAGTACCGATAAAGGCTGAATATTTCCTTCAACTCGACTCCTTCCGATCTAAGCACACGCATGAAATGACCAGAAAAAATCTACTTGGCCCCTCGTTACGGATGACCGTGAGAAAGAAACCAAAGTCACCCAAAATCTACCTTAGTCTCAAGAGACAGTCGATAGTCAAAAGAATCGACTCTTAGGATCACCATGGAAGTCCTATCCACGACCGGGCACCGAATGTTATAAAACATTTAGGACTCCACGTCGATGTCACAAGTGTGTCCTACGAAATATCCGTATAAATCGCCTCTCGTGATTGGTCATCAACCGGTTGACTTATGGCTCGTTGAACCCACCATCAACCAACGTCACAAAATAATTGCCGAGTTATCAGCTCATGTGGGCAATTAAGGATCGAAAAGATATAATGTTCGTTCGAGTTCACTTTGTGGTGTTCAAAATTTGTCGTACAAATCCACATGACAAACAAAATATATATATAAAATATCAAAACGATGATGTCGTATAGAGTACAAGAGAGAATGAATCTGATCCATAAAAGAGTACTACAACTTAGGAACACGTTTAATTCCCATGGAATTAACGTGCCCTTCATGCTTATCTTGTCGTAATGCTTTAGTGAGAGGATCTCGCTATGTTATCATATGTAGCAATCTTTTCTATCACTACTTCCTTTTGCTCCACGTAATCCCGGATTAGATGAGCTTTCCGTTGTACATGTCTAGACTTGTTGCTAGACTTTGGCTCCTTAGCTTGGAAGATGGCACCACTATTGTCGCAATAGATGGTGATCGGGTCATTCGAACTAGGCACTACGAGAGAGCCCATGTAAGAATTGACGCATCCATATCGCTTCCTTTGTAGCTTCGGACGCGGCATAGTACTCGGACTCAGTCGTAGAATCTGTCAGTAATATTTGTTTCGAACTCTTCCACTGATCGCAGCGCCATTAAGAGTAAAAACGAATCCCATCGAGATCTCGAGTCATCTCGATCCGTTTGGAAGCTAGCATCTCGCAGAACCGGTTGCGCATAGCTTTTGATCGCCTCCATAAGTCAATGCCCAATCTTTAGTCCTCCGTAGGTACTTAAGAATGTTCTTGACAGCCAGCCAATGTGGTTCACCTGGATGCTGTTGGAATCGACTTGTCATACTCAATGCATATGCCACGTCAGACGTGTGCATATCATGGCATACATGATTGATCCTATAGCCGAAGCATAAGGAATCCGTGTCATGCGCTCTTTCTCTTCCGGTGTCTCTGGTGCCTGAGACTTGCTCAAATGCACCCCTGGAGCCATAGGAAGGAACCCCTTCTTGGAGTTGGTCATGCTGAATCTCTCTAGGACTTTGTCTATGTAAGACTCCTCGATCGAGAGATAGCATCCGTCGTGATCTATCTCGATAGATACGGATGCCTAGAATTCTTTGCGCCTCTCCCGGATCTTTCATCTGGAAATGGTTTTTCAACCATACTTTCACCGAAGTTAAGAGAGGTATGTCATTCCCAATCAGGAGTATGTCATCGACATACAATATTAGGAAGACAATCTTGCTCCCACTCGACTTGATATATAAACATGGTTCCTCGACCGATCGAGTAAATCCATTTTCTTTAATCACTTGGTCGAAGCGATGATTCCAACTCCGAGATGCTTGCTTAAGTCCATAAATGGAACGCTTAAGTTTGCATACTTTCTTAGGATGTTGTGGATCGATGAAACCTTCGGGTTGTACCATGTACAACTCTTCCTCCAAAAAGCCGTTTAAGAAGGCGGTTTTCACGTCCATTTGCCAAATTTCATAGTCATGAAAAGCGGCGATCGCTAAGATAATCCGAATGGAACGCAGCATGACTACGGGTGCAAAAATCTCATCGTAGTGCAAACCTGGCACTTGGGTGAAACCTTTAGCAACTAGTCGTGCTTTATAGATATCTTGTTGACCTTCCACAGAATGCTTTATCTTGTAAAGCCATTTGCATTGAAGGGGACGAACCTTAGCAGGTAAGTCAACAAGATCCCACACGTTGTTCTCATACATGGAGTCCATCTCGGATTGCATGGCCTCAAGCCATAGCTTTGAGTCAGAACTAGTCATGGCACCTTTATAGGTTGCGGGTTCACTACTCGTTTAGAGTAGAACGTCATCTATGTCATGTTCCTCGACCATACCAATGTATCTGTCTGGAGGAATAGAGACTCTTCCCGACCTCCTAGGTTCCTCAGGAATATTCACCGCAGCCGGGATTGAAGGAACAGGTGCCTCCAATGGTTGCTCGGTGTTTGGTTCTGGAATCTCCGACAGGTCGAAGGTTCTATCACTCTTTGCATTCTCAAGAAATTCCTTCTCTAAGAATGTCGCACTGGCCGCAACAAAGACACGTTGTTCGGTTGGCGAATAGAAGTAATGACCAAGTGTTCCTTTAGGATAACCTATAAAGTATGTCTTGACCGATCGCGGGCCGAGCTTATCCTCGTGTCTCCACTTGACATAAGCCTCGCAGCCCCAAACCCGTATAAAGGACAAGTTGGGGACCGTTCCCTTCCATAGTTCATATGGAGTCTTGTCAATGACTTTAGACGGACTTCGGTTAAGTATTAGAGCGGTGACAGTAAGAGCATAACCCCACAATGAGTCGGCAACACGGTGTGACTCATCATGGATCGAACCATATCAAGTAGTGTTCGATTTCTCCGTTCGGACACACCATTCAACCGAGGTGTTCCAGGTGGAGTTAATCGTAGGGCAATCCCACAAGTCCTTTAGGTGTTGATCAAACTCGTGAGAAAGATACTCGCCACCACGATCCGAACGCAGTGTTTTAATCTTTCTACCTAATAGGTTGTACCTATTATTCGGTATTCCTTGAATTTTTCAAAGGATTCACTTTTGTGCTTCATTAAGTAGACATAGCCATATCTACTTAAATCGTCCGTGAAAGTGATGAAATACCTATAGCCTTCTCGTGCGGTGATTGACATAGGTCCACATACATCCGTGTGTATGAGCCCTAATAGGTCAGCAGCGCGCATTCCAACACCTTTGAAGGAAATCCGAGTCATCTTACCGATGAGACATGATTCACACGTGCCAAATGATTTAAAATCAAAGGCCGAGATAGCTCCATGTTTGATGAGCTGTTTTACGCGTTTCTCATTAATGTGTCCCATACGGCAGTGCCATAGATACGTTTGATCTTTGTCACCAACCTTTAACCTTTTATTCATTACGTGTAATATTTCCGTGGTCTGATCTAAAACATAAATTCCGTTCATGGAGACTGCCTTGTAGAATCATATCGTGTAATGAGAAAATGCAAGTATTATTTTCTATTACAAATGAAAAACCAAGTTTATCAAGTGCAGAAACTGAAATAATGTTTTTCGAAAAACTGGGTACATAATAGCAATCATATAATGATAACTCAAATCCGCTAGGAAGCTGGATCACATATGTTCCCCTCGAGACGGCAGCCACTCTAGCTCCATTCCCGACACGCAGGTCAACCTCACCCTTTACGAGAGGTTCGAGATTTCGGAGGCCCTGCACATGATTACACAGATGAGAACCACAACCAGTATCAAGTACCCAAGTTCCATAACTTGCGTGGTTAATCTCAATCATATGAATAAAAGTAGAAGAAGAGGAAGACATACCAACAGGTTTAACACGACCTGCCTTTAAGTCCTCATGATAAACAGGACACGTGCGTCTCCAATGCCCAGTCTTGTGGCAATGATGGCATTCCATGTTTTCATTCTTGCTCTTTGTCGCGCCTGATGAGGTGCTCGACTCACCAGGCCCACTCTTACCTGAACCCGACTTCTTGAACTTCGCCTTACCTATCGCTAGGTTTGCTCGAGCTTTGCCCTTACCCTTTCCCTTGTTTGTCACAACGAGAACATCTTGTTTCATGCTCCCACCGAACTTCATGTCCTTCTCGGCCTGCATACGAGGAGGGAGTGCAGTTCATGGGGAGTTTTCTTCAAATCATTCATATAGTAATTCGCTCTAAATTGCGAATAACCATCGTGGAGTGAGTGAAGTATGCGGTCAATAACAATGTTCTCGCTGATCTTACAATCAAAGGTCTCCAGCTTCTCGACATTCTCAATCATGCTGAGAATGTGTGGGCTAACCGGTTGGCCCTTTCGAGTCTCGCATCAAAGAAGCGAGTGGTATGCTCATAGGTCACGATTCTCGGTGCTTTCGAGAATTCCTTGGTGAGCGTGGTGAAAATCTTGTTTGCACCATGGGCTATGAAGCGTTTCTGCAAATTGGTTTCCATTGCAAAAATAAGTACGTTTTTAATCGCACCCGCTTCCATACAGAAATCATTAAACTTGGTGATTTCAGAAGCTCTAGCCGTGGGACCGGGTTCACGGGATGGGCTCCAAGAGATATTTGAGCTTCCGTCGGCCAGCGGCAAAGATTCCGTAATGCCGCCTCCCGGTCCGCGAAGTTTGATCCATCATTCTTGATCGAGTAGACCGATTCATCCGATTCATGAAGATCCGAAGCCGGGACTCACGGTCCAATGTGGCACTTGGCATTGGGTTATCAAGTAGAACCAGACCATTTGTTATTTGCAGTTTAATAAAACGTGATCTACACTGAAAAAGAAAGAAAAACAAAACGAAATAAGCAACTCATCGAGGTGATTTAAGTCTATTTTAAAATTCATTTTAAACATGTAGACTCTCGCACTTGCATAATTGATCTCCCTCAAGAATGATACAAGTGATCCCAAGACTCAATTTCGGTAAATTGATAAGCCAACTGTTTAGCTAATTCTTCCGGAAGAACTCTTGGTCGATAGATTTCCGTAAATCCTATCTATAGTCCACCACAGTCACAGGATCGTACGAGTGACCATAGTGTTGAGATAAAATAGGTCAATCGGTTCCAACTTACCCGACGTAGAAGGGGTCATATTATGCCTACCGACGAAGAAGGGACTCATTGGAGTTTGACCTATAAAGACCGTTCTCAATTTTTGTTTATACGAGGAAGATCCCATCAACTAAATTATAATTCATATTAAGTGAACGAATAACTAGCGTCTGCGTGAATGAATTAATTTGGGTGATGGCTTAAAAAACGTGTGACATACGAATGTCAAAAAAAACTAACTCGTGACCTCTATATGTGTCAGTTTTCATGCAATTATTAGGTGGTTTGGTTTTTAGGCGGAATATGATGCATATTATCGTTACGAAAAAAAAATAAAAAAAAATAAAAGAATGCAATACGTAAATAAAAAGGTCCTAGTGTGGCCTATCCTAGTATAAGAACATAATACAACTTTGGAATCCACCGTTGGACCCGAAAAGCTTGTCTTGATGTTCCATCTTGATCCATGTAGCGGGAGTGAGCACCTGGTCTCCGTCTTTGGTCTTCTCAAAAGAATACAATTAAAATTACAAAATATAAACCTAATTACATTCTAATAAAAACTGTAATTATAAGTGAAAAATCCAAAACGGAGATACGAGATCTCAAAATACAACCAAGACCGTGTTCCATCATTACGGTAACACGTTCTACTAAGGCCACACTAAGTTACAACTGATTGCAAAATTAAATACGTAATAAGAGGCATTCACAAGCATTCAAAATGAACGATAAATAAAATGCATCAACTAAAAACAAATTCATTCGTGACATAATTCCGTAATTATGTTAAATTTATCCAAACCACCTTTTAATGATTAAAATTCATGTGATAAAACCGCTTCTATCATTTAATTTTAATCAATACAAATCCGTTACTTTAAATACGCTTTAAAATAACTTAATGGTACGTGTGTGAACCGTTTCACAATCATAGCGAGTGTACAATATCCGTATAATGTACATTTTGTAGCCAAAAGAAAATTTAAAGCAAAAAGAATAAATTTTCAAAGTCAAAATAAAACCCTCGATCCAGGGACACAGTGCTCGATCGAGGAACGAAAAGGGCTCGATCGACGAATCGCAAGTCGATCGAGAGGTGTGCTAATCAGGAAGTACTCGATCGACAAAACTGGTAGTCGATCGAGGACTTATATCGACATCGCTCGATCGAGTACGAGGACTTCTCGATCGAAAGCGTGGGGTTTTAAAGCAGGTCGATCGAGTACAAAGCAAGGACTCGATCGAGTAAAAACATGTCGAGAAAAACCATTCGATCGACTAAAAACATGCTCGATCGAGGGAAAAAGTTTCTGAAAACATAAAACCCTCGTGAAAACATTTTGACAAAACAAAATCAATTGCAATTTTGATCAAAAACGCATCAAAAACAATTTAACAATTGACAAAACTTGACATGTTGCTGTAATCTCCGTATAAAACAACAATATGCATAAAAACAAATCGAAAACAAGATGATAAAACCGTGTAAAACATGTCACGGTTTCAACAAGAACAAAACCGAATCAGCCGTGTATACATGGCACGGAATTCGAGACAAAACAATCGTTTCAAAATCGGTTTTATGAAAAACACATGGAAAAATTTACGTGGCCTCGCTCTGATACCACTTGTGGGGTAATATCCGTATAAGACCCTCTAAATTTAGGACTATAACGTAAATTTAGCATGCGATTATCGTCATAAAACATAAATACAATAGAGAAACGATAAGGAACAAGAATTAACCTCGGGTCCTTTATAGTGCGGCGTAAAGAACAGAAATCAAACGAGATTCCCTCCTAATTGTTGCACCCAAGACTTGTCCGAGATATGCCCTTGTGCTAGATGGTGTTCTCCGATTGCCTTGCAATATTGGGAGAACTTGTTGTGAGGTTTTCAAGATGTGAGATCTAGGTTTCAGAGAGAAAATGTCTCCAAAACCCTAGTTTTCTGTAAAATGAATTGTCTAGGTCAAAAGGAGAGGGAGTCTCTCCTTTTGTTAACCTCGGCCAGCCGTGGGTTTGCATGGGGAAGTGGGCTTCCACTTCCTCTTAATTTTACCTCGTGGACCGGCTCATAAATTGCTAAATGTATATGACGCGGTTTATTATAAATCGTCATCGGTTATCGGCTATTAAAACATCAACTAATAACACGGGTTAGTTGAAGTATTAATACATGTCCGACAAAGACGATATTGTATAATTAATTCAATATACATTAATTAAATATAAAACGCTTATATTTAATTTTACGAATTAACTGGTTAATTCGCCTTAGCCCATGATATCTAATCCGTATTAAATATAATATCTCAACATCACATTTTGACTAATTACTAGTCAAATGACTCGGACTAACTGGTTAGTCAAATTTGGCATCTACATGACTGTATTTTCATACCGTCACATCTCTCGAACGTATCCTATAGGTGTGACTTTTAGGGACCAGTTGATCACCGCCATCTGTATGACAATAACGTCAAACTTATCTAGCAAGCCAACCGTTATTGATAAACGTGGATCAACTGATAATAATACCAAAAGTATGCCCTTTGATCCTTTTAGAGGTTTATAAGTCCTTGCACTAACTGTTAAGGACACAAACCCCAACAGTATACCCCTCATAACATATTCTCCCATTCGCATATCCATCACCCTCTGCCAAATGTAACCATACCATTAATACTCAACTACTAACAACCGCCTCATATAACCACATCTTATACTCTCTCATAACCATACATATCAATCTGGTCTCTACAAAATCAACCTCTTTAGAATTGCTACCTTTCTAATATACCATCACCCTTAACCACTAGTCACAAACCATAACACTACCTCTGTCCAGACATCAAACCTCTTACACTCATCTCTAAACATCACGATTTCTTTCCTATCTTTGGTTAACATCCCAAATAACGAATATCAAATCCATCAACAAAATTACCTCAAAATTCTTCCCAATACTATCCTTAATTGTATCATCATCTAACTCTCTACCAAAATCTCATATCATGCAGATATTCTACCAACTTCTTACTTTCCTTAATTTCTCAAAACTCAAGACTAATCATGTTGTCCCGAAACTTCTA
Organism: Silene latifolia; assembly: GCF_048544455.1. Lineage (NCBI taxonomy): Eukaryota > Viridiplantae > Streptophyta > Magnoliopsida > Caryophyllales > Caryophyllaceae > Silene > Silene latifolia. The sequence continues at coordinate 48,896,653 of NC_133532.1, read as the reverse complement.
TATAACCATTAACTAACATCCTCATGATTGGTATCACACATCTCGACGACTCCTTACCTCTATATCACATAACTCCGGTCAACATTTTCCTAGTTTTACTCCCCTCATTCTTTTCTTTTTCACTCGACAAAATCAATTACCCATAAAACTCCTTATTACTTCTTCCTAACTCTTTAGTGCTCCGATTACCTTCTCATTGCTCCAAAACTCAAATCCCATTATTTCTTATCGATATTATCTCACTCTTCCTTACCATGGATCTTCTCTTATAATGCTATCACTCTCACTTATCACCAATCAATCTACACGGTCAGTCCACTCCATCTCGTTTTTTTTTCAATCCCAAACTCATTTCATACTGTTAACTGCCCAAGAAAATCACACATTAGTTCCACCTCTTGATAAACCAAATTCCCAAACTCACGCGCTATCTGCAAACCCACATCGCTGCATAATTCAATCTAAGCTCTTTATACCCCATTTCTTTCCATTTACCTATAACGACCTTTCCATTACATATATTCTTAACCAACTGAGTGATAACTACCTCTCTTCATAATCCTTAAACATCCAAAGTTACCACCATATGCGTCTCTCATTTCAATCTTTCATTCTCACGTTCCATAAACTTACATCACCCTTTGCCCACATTCACTTACTTTTACATTACTCAACACACAATTATATCACTCATCCCGTCTCACAAAACATGCTCTATGCCTCAATTAAGCCTTGCCAATCTTCCTTTTCTTTTTCCTCTATCTATCACAACCACATATAACTCATTTCCTCTCCACCGAACTCATACTCACCATATGTGCCACTCACTACACCATAAGATTGGGTAACTTACGCATCATGCTCAACATACATATAAAACAATGCATAAAGAAGCAAAATAATACCTTTGAATTAAACATAATATGCAACGAAATCAAAAGATAAGCATATGACCCAAAATAGGGGTCACTAGATCGAGTACAGGCTACTCGATCGAGTAAATGACTTACTCGATCGAGTAGGTGAAAGTCAGAGACACGTATTAAAAAAAAAAAAATACCAGGGCTACTCGATCGAGTAAAGAGTACTCGATCGAGTACCAAGGTGCACTCGATCGAGTGTGTGCCACTCGATCGAGTACCCTACGCATTTCTCAGCACTGTCCAGTTTTCGTAAAATGGTCATAACTCACTCGTTTCTTGGTCGTTTTGGGCGTGTGATCTATCGTTAGAATCGTAAAAGAACAAGCTATCACCTCCAATTGGAATCACATCAAAATCATATATACATCTCAAGTTATAACAGTTTAAAGACAACCTCTCTATAATCGAAAAACACAACTACTTGATTTTACTTCCAAACAACTTAAACGACAACAAGGTAAACAAAAACAACCCAATACTCATAAAACAAGTAGTCCCAATCACAGGTTACTATTTTCGAAAGCAAAGCAACAACATTCATCATGCACATAATTTATTTAACTTGCCAATCATGATTTACCCACATGCTTTTATCCTATCACTTTTCGTAAACAAAATCACAAATACATGACATCAAGTCCCCTATTCACATGTTACTAACATAACAACATTATAAAATAACTTCCATTATATAACATGCTTAATCATAAATCATATTATCATGCAACAATTATTCGTCTTTTTCCACCAATTATTCATGCTCTTACTCAAACTTTCAGCTACATAAACTCGTACAACACTACCAACAACATATATATATACATAACTCTATGTATAACTCCAAACAAACCAACTTTCTTTCCATGTTTTTATAATGTCATATCGTAAAACAACTATCATGCTTTCAATCAATAATGTATAAAATCACTTGTGGACAAGGCCCTCGGGAACTGCGTCCGCGGGATCCACACTAGGCATAATCGACTCGAGGTTCTTTCGAATCGAATTAAGACCAATTAGAGTCGCCACCAAGTTTTTTGGGAACTTGGAACCGTTCAAGTCAACTTTACACCTTTCATCGAAAAGCATAAAGCCAATCGACTACGAGTGATTAAAGATAAAGACTTGTACCCTATATCACTCGATTTGAATGACTCTCATAATCCAATGGTATTTAGACGGATCCACAAACCATAGATCTTGAGTAAGGGGTGAGGGTACGTGTTGGGAAGCCCATAAGGACACCCAACCCCGCCCGTCAATAACGGCCTCTACTAAGTCAAGTATGGATTTCAAACAAGGTCATAGCTACTACGATATATGATATGCAAACATCGTTTTAAAACCCTAACATGTGAAGTTTCTACGTCGATTTAGATGCAACTAAACTAACTTTGTCAAAGTTGTAATTTAGCATGTGGGTTGATTAATCTAACAACATACAAAACAAAGCAAACAAGGCTTAAGGGGGAATGGGGGAGCCGTGGGATCTACCTATTACAAACCAGGCATTTCATGCCGACACAACGATAAATTAAAGATACAACTCGATCTAAATACAACGCTATACACAAAACCGTACACGACACATCACACGGCCAATCGGCCTAGAAAAGCGTGCACAAGAGGGGTGGCCCACGGCTTACATGACTCACGGCCTTGGGTCACTCCTCGTGATGTGTGCTTTCACTTAATCTCATCGAATTAGACATAGGGCTACGCACCAAAGCATGCATTAGCATAAACCGGGCCATGTTGCTTTAAACAACATGCGATTTACTACGCTCTTACATGCATTGGGACACAACCATCTAACCAAACAAAACTAAGGTTTTTGAAAGAGGTTTTGACTCGATAAAGGGAAACTAACTTGAAAATTACAACTCGATGAACAAACGATAAATTACAAGTTATAAAGCGATAAAGAACAAGCGATTCATAAAACGGACGAAACCAGAAGGACCAAAAGACACGGCCAAATCACGGCCAAACCAAACACGGCTACCCTAGGTCCTAGGTCAGGTTCATTAGTTAGATCAAATGATTGCGAAACGAACTCGAAACAAATTAGAAAACAAGTTGAAAACGACGTTGATCGGTTGAGATGATGTCGCGCAAAGGGGCATTCTACACGGCCTAAAAGGGGTCAAGTTAGGTCAAACTCGCTAATTAATTTACTCATCGAGTGTCAATAAGAAGGTGCTAATCACGCACTCTCATACTAGCGAGAAATTATGTGAAAGAGAGATGCATTCGATTGAATTACAGAATTGTTACTTGATTTTAAAGCTTATGTCGAAGCCACCTATCGTGTCTAATTAGGTTATTAAATTGATCTAATGTCATCTAAATAAGTTATATGTTAACAATCAGAAGTCATACTAACATGTGACGGGTCCTAAGGTGGGTCGAATTGGCCGAGACAAACAAAGGGTAAAAAACGAGGAGCGAAGTTAGAAATTCGTTTTATTTATGCCCTACCTTGAACACGAGGATATGTAAATGAGACGGGGGTGTACGACCGACTGATGTAGCGGTTTCTTTTCCCATCTCAAGTCAACGCGGGTGTTCATGGTGGTACTTTAATTCATACTCAGACTAAACTAGTTTCATAGTTAATTTAAACGATAAATAAAAAGCGATAAACGAACAAAACAAACTATAAGAAAAACAAACATAAAAACGAAATAAAAAAAGGAGAAAGAGGAGGATTTGATGCACCCTCAACCTACATGTATCGTTGACACCGTCTTGGGTCGTAATCGATGGTAGATTTTATCTCGAGACGCCGTCGTCGACGAAGAAACAAAGCAAACACGCGTTTTTATCGAATCTGGACAGCAACTTTCAAACAGCGATTTCTCCCTCGTTTCACGATGAAAATTCGATTTAAAAGATGTTTTGAAAACTAGAAAGAGAGTAGAACAGAGATCTTAGAGCAACCCCTGCTCGTTTTGAGTTATTGGGCACGAAAAACGAGCACAAACAGAACTGGACAGACAGGAACAAACCGCGAAAACAGAGTGTATAACACTCTGTTTTTCGAGGGATTTCGTGTACTCTCAAGGGCAATTTGGCTCGTAAATCTTTGTCTAATGTGTATATGGATGTTATATGGTTAATTAGGAACAAGAAACTCGAGTTTTGATGGAGGTTTGAAGGAGGAACGAATTGTTTTCGAAGAGGACACACAAACTGTTTCAGTTTGGATGTCGGTTTTGTGGAGGGTTTTTGAGAGGCAATTAGGGTTTTTTTCTGAGGTTTAAAGCTTGTGAGTGAAGGTAGGATGTATGGAGAACTTAGAGGAATGAATGTTTGATGAAGGGTGGGTATTTATAAGGAGTTAAAGTAGGGTAAAAGGGAGGAGAGGCAGACGGGCTCGGCTGAACATAGCTGCTGTCCAGCAGCTTTTGGGGGGTTTTCTAGGGTTTGTTTGGGGGTTTTTCTTGGTGATTAAGGTAAGGTAATATGGGTAGGATATTAGGGTATGGGTTAGGGTTAATGGGCACGGGTTTTGGTGGTATTTGGAGCGGGTTTTGGGCTCGGGATTGAGCTGCAAAACAGGGGGGGCTGTTTCGTGTTTTGCGGGCTGTTGGGGGGTGTTTGGGGCATGATTTGGGCCGTGGTTATGGGGTTCGAACTGGGGTTGGATGGGTAGTGGCTTAGGTTGATTAGTGTGCTCGATATTCATGCCAACTCGTAAAGAAAACGGGCTCAAAAACCGAGCGAAAATCGAGCTCAAAAACTTGTGGTTGAAACGAGTTCTTTTCGATTTTTAAATCGATTTTTCAAATCAATTAACACATTAAAATAAATGATTTTTCAAACCAAATATACTCATAAAATGATTTTTTAAACCAAATATTTATTTTATTTTCAATAAAATAAACTTGGGAAAATAAATTCAAAATAAAATAAATTAAATTGAAATCACCTTAAAAAAGACTTTAATTTAAATATAATTTAAATTAATAAAATGAACTCACTTAAAAAAACATTAATTTAAATATCATTTAAATTAATAAAATACTTCATCGACGACGCCCATTCTACATCGTAAAACGAGCTCCAAATAATGACAATGACAACTAAAGAATACATGTGTCCTATCATCATCGGGTGTTTGTCGGGTTCTCTTATAAATTCCAATATCGACGGATACGGGTATCTACAGAGCCCCCACTTTGACTGAGGCTTGGACAAGGCGAAAGTCAAAGTATACCCCAGGTCCCTCTCGACCTGAGGATTCTTCGGGTCGTTTATAGTCCATTAGACTTGCGTATATAAGCTACTTGACCATAAGAAGAGATCATACCGAAACTTCGTTGGGGATTGACTCTTGCTTCGTTGTGTCAAATTATCGTCATTGGTCGTCGACCCATAAAATTGCATATATGGTGAGTTGAGCCTTATCCTTAGGCGCCTACGTATCCGTTTTTGACGGAATCAAACCCGCGTCGTAGTTAAGAATCGCGACACATGCCCAAAGTTTATCATCTGTTGGCGTATGTCCAAAATTCATCATCTCACGACATTTGCCCAAAATTTATCATCTCTGGCACTTGTTCGAATGGGACGGGACTTTCCAAGGAGGTTGCCGCCGCTTTCATCATTTGCTTTCAGCTACGGAATTCTTCCATTTCATACTCTTGTATTGAATTGAATTCTTGGTGGATATCATCCTTTACATCTTGATAATGGTCTCTGAAGCCAACGGCTTCAGAGTCCTGAATTCTTGAGTGGCTCTAAAGTCGAAGACTTTAGAGCCCCCAGCTGAAGCATATCCTCGCTATATTTGAAGCACAAAAAAATGTAGAGCAATAATTATCACATAAGCATATTTGGATCATCGACCTTGAAATTGGATCATTTAAAAGATTGGGTCATCGACCCGAAAATTGAATTTGAAAATTTTGAATAATTGGGTCATCGACCGAATTTTAAATTTGACATCACTTGGAATGTTGGGCCATCGACCCTTCAAAAATTGAATTTGAAATTTTGAATTTCGAAAGATGGGGTCATCGACCAAAATTGAATTTGAAAATTTTGAATAATTGGGCCATCGACGCGAAGGTATGTTGGGCCATCGACCCTTCGAGATTGAATTTGGAATTTTGAATGATTGGGCCATCGACCCAAAGATTGAATTTGAAAATTTTGAATAATTGGGCCATCGACTCAAGTTTCGCTACTTGGATCATCTATCCATAATTCGCAAAAAGTTTTTGGAATTTTGAAATTTTGAAATTTTTGAAATCGAACCTTGATGGGTGAGCATGAAACATGACACGGACACTGACATGATGACTCGTGAACAACGTGTGCGTAGCCCGCCACCGTAAAACAAAAAAAGAAAATAAAACCGTAAGTGTGCACGAGCTTTAATTCAAATATGGACTTTCTTTGGGGTAGAAACGTAAATTGGCCAATCCGGCGCACCAAAAGATGGCAAATGGGAATCAGAAGGTCGTCGAACTTGGGACGAAGATATCGTATGGCATGGTCGTGCTCCCGAGGGCACATGGGAATCAAGATCACTTGGCATTGACATGGTGGATTAAACTCACGGAGCAACAACGTTGGCTTCGCCCGGACATTAAACACAGACTGATTTTATGAGAACACTTAGACATCACACATCACTCTTGTTGGGAACATTCTGTCACTCTTCTCCTCGCCTCCTTTCTTTTCAGCGAGTTTTCATCATTTCTTGCCACCGCCTTCTTTCTTTTCAGCGGGCTTTTACTATTTTTCTTCCACGCCTTCTTTCTTTTCAGCGGGTTTTTCATATTTTCTGTTCCCAACACAAACCCACATCTATGTGACTCAAAGATCTCTGCCTAAACGTTAGATAAAGCTCATTCGAGACTTGATACTATTCATCCGAACCTATATCCTTATCCTAGTCTACATCGAGTGCTAAGACCGACTCAAACAAAGGTGGCTTCATTTGGACTTGGTTAGGACCCGTAAGAAACCGACAAGATGACAACTTGGTTGATGAGTGGATTGAATCCCTTATTCTGAAGGACTGCCTACGTATTCGCGTGGAGCGAAATCAAATCCGACGTAGTTCGATCAAGGTGCATAAACTTGGCATATTGATTGTGTTTACACACTCGAAGGTTTCACCTAAGGTATCATGTCGTATCCCATTCTAGCCTGTAAGGTACCGTTAAATCCCGTGTTTGGGGTTAGGTGTAAAAGGCTTGGATCTTTTGAGATGTGGAGCTTGGTAATAACAAGTTGGAATGGTTAACCATCATTCTGAAGGTTTGTTTTGTGGTGCTAAGGCCAACGGGTTATGGCTTACATCGTGGTTGGAAAAGGTGTCTCGGTTTTGACAAAATCCGAGTGCAAATGGGTTGAAAAACAAAGTGGGTTCAAATCTCCATATCTGGACCCTAAAGGCTGGGTGTAACAGCACAAGTGGAATGATTCTCAAAATTCCTGACTATCCCCTCAGAATCGTCTCAGGAAGGACTTAGAGGGTAAAGAGGTCACTACTTAAGCTTTTGGGCTTCGTCCATTGAACCTCAACTATGGGTACTTGACTTGAATTCCGGCTTCCGTAACTTTGACATCCAACCAAAAGCATTCTGCAATAACTTCAACATCTTTTTTTCTTCTTTTTCTTTCTTTTTTTTTCTTTTTTTCTTTTTCTTTCATCACTTTTCTTTTTTCATTTTTCTTTTCTTTCATCCTTTTTTTTCATCTTTTCATCTTTTCATTCTTTTTCATTTTTTTTCTCTCTTTGAAAATGATCTTCTATTCATTCTCTTAGTCACAAATGGATACACCTTGAAAACTGGGCTTCGCCAACTAATTTGGGTAAGAACTAACAATTCCTTGTTAGAATGGGTTGATATCTTCTCTCTTCGAGATGGGATGATTTTGTTGGGGAAAAGGCTTGCCTTCCATCATCGATAGGGGAAACAAGGAGCTAGTCCGGGTTTGTCATAGAATCATCTAAAATCTTGTCACAAACATTGGTTCAGATGGAGGTTTTCTACCACCAGACATGGAATAGGTAAAGGAATCAAACACTGGATCCTAGTGTACCTTACATTTTGAAACATGACATATTTCTACCCGAGGGATTCCTTTGAGTGTGTTGTGCGTTTTATCATATTTCGGAATGATTGAGGATTGGAAACAAGAGATATTTGGAAACGAAACTGTAACTTTTTATTGGAAAGACAAATGCTTGACAGACTCAAAGGAACGATTCCTAGGACACACCCTAGGTCATCGCGGAACAAACGACTCAACTTCAGGAAAAGAAAGTCCTAGACTCGACTCGACTAAGATAAGAAAACAGATCCCAACTCATAATTTTCAAATCTAGTCATGCGCTTTCCCTTGTTCAATTTGTCACTTAGATGCTCGGCTCGGTCCTTGATCCCTTTGATGGTCTCCGCCTCCATCCCGAGGTAGTCTCTCCGAGGATCTACGCCGATGATAAAGGTTGGTGAACCGAATTGTCTTTTATTAACTTCGTTAACGAGAGGAGTACATTCCAGAGCAAGACTCCTGACTTGAATTTCATTCTTGGGGTTTGGCAAGAATTCAAAGCAATCCACATATATTTTCCCGATAAACACCCATTTCAAGTGACATGGGCGGATAAGATGGGAATAATCGACATCGTCTTCGACAGAAACAAAGTTGGCGTGATCGCCAAATGGATTGGTGATGTTATTGGGTTTAACAGTTGGGATCGGGAGTGTTCCATTCTCAATCATGTCTTGGATTTCGTGCTTGATCGATAGCACCTTTCAGATCGTGGCCTTTCCCTTGATGAAAGGCACAGTAGGCATTTGGTTTATACCATTTACCTTGTTGATCAGCGGGAGGGTCCGGAGTTGGACCAATAGGCTTCTGTTTTCCTTGGGCTATGAGCCTTTGGAGAGCGTATGTATAAGTGCATCCGATATCGGTGAATGCCCTAGGTGTTTGGCGCTGCGACTTCTTCGATTGCCCTTCTAAGAGATTGATGGCTTCATCAATATGGGTCGTTGCTGGGGCTTTTGTCTTAGATGATGAGGCCCCTTGGTATCCTTTTGGCTTTTCAGCCTCTGCCCTTATGACATCATCTTCTACCTTTATCCCGATTCTTATCAATTTTTTGAAAGAGCCAAAATTCTGGTATTTCAGAGCATTGCGGTAAATAGGTCGTAGATTCTTTACGAACTTATCTACCATTTCAACTTCGTCAGGCTTCTTGGCTAACTTCACGCTTTCAGCGCGCCATCTCGCGAGGAATTCAGTAAAGCCCTCTTTTTCCTTCTGTGTCATTACTTCCAAAGTCCTTATGTTGGTTTGAATCTCAACATTGTCAGCATAGTGCTTACAGAACTCCACCGTAATATCTTCTAAAGTGGGGAATTTCTTAAGGTCAAGATTATAGAACCACGCCTTCGGGTGTTCATCCAGAGATTGGGCAAAAATTTCAGAGAGCATGTCAGCAGGTACTCCCTTCAGTGCTAAGTACCACTTATAGGCCTTAACATGGTGGACTGGATCTTCTGTGCCCTTAAACTTGGGGATATCACTGAGTACCATGTTCGTGGGCAACTTATCCTGAACTGGGGCATAGGCCCTAGCATTTTCGTAGTGGATGTTCTTCCCCTGAGAGAGTTTCAGACGGTCTTCAATGAATTTGAACCGTTTCTCCAGATCAGTCATAGGTGGGGTAGATGAAGAGGAATCTTCACCCAGCTTGGATTCGATCGCATCCATTCTGGTCATCATGAGGTTCACGGCCTCAGTGAGTTTGTTAACAGCATCTTCCATTGCTTGAAGTCGGGTTTTTGGCGGTCTTTCTACAAGAAAACCTCGAACCGAGTCAATATTCAAATGTAAGAGCCCCTGCACACTTAAGGACACGACACCAACTTGACTCAAACAAAGACTCGACTTGAGACGGATTAACCAAAGGTTCGACTCACGGTTGGATTTAGACCTCGATTCATTTTAGACTCGACCAAACGACATGACTCAAGCTGTTATAGCTCGATTCTAAACTGGACTCGGTGTGACTAAACCCGTGATTGGACCAACATAGTCCTTAGGTTCGAGTGAAACGTCCTAAAGGGCCTAGCTTGGACGTTTCTGTGGACTATCCTAAACCAAATGGTCGACCAACATGACTCAAAGCCCAAGAGGTGAGCTTGGGTGACCCAACAGGGTCGTGTTCTAGACTCTTAGAACGAAACACACCCGGCCTAACACGGCCATGACCTGGACACGACTTGACGCATTTCATGTTTGGTTGAGGTTCGAGAGGCATTTTGGATTGGTTTTGAAAAAAAACGAAAGATTGATTCGAAAATGAGATTTGAAATGGGCAGCATGCCGGCTATAAAAGCTTATTTTGGGCCGAAAATTCTAGTCCTATTTGGGCAAGATTCGCGTTTTTAAAACCATGCTATTTTGAAAGTAAGTTGTTCAAAAGTTCGGTTTTGAAAAGGACATGGGAAATTTCGAAAAGACTCGGGAAAACAATTTGCACATTGTCATTCTCATGTTACAAGGATGTATGCTCCTAGACATCTCTAAGTCTCGGCAAGTCTTCTACAAGAAGGTCTATGCCCTCCATCCTTTTGCGGTCTTATAGAGCAAGGTGTCTTAAGGTAGAGTACCTAGAAGATCGTCCCCACCATCAAGAACCACGCGAGGTGAAGTGGAAGCGAGCAATGTGCAGCTTCCTAGCATAGTGGGACGTCGCCCCCCACGCATCACGAAGAAACGCTGGGACGGCCCGGGCAAGTCCTTAAGGGTTTATGCATGAATCGTAGCACTATGAGTAATGTTTTACTTTCCAACACTTTCTTTTCAAGTTTCACCTCGGAGGAAAAGACCCTAGAAACAAAGTGTAACTAGTCCTCTTTTTCCCCAGAGTCGCCAAGTCGTGGACAAGGCCCTCGGGAGGCTGCGTCCGCGGGATCCACACTAGGCATAATCGACTCGAGGTTCTTTCGAATCGAATTAAGACCAATTAGAGTCGCCACCAAGTTTTTTGGGAACTTGGAACCGTTCAAGTCAACTTTACACCTTTCATCGAAAAGCATAAAGCCAATCGACTACGAGTGATTAAAGATAAAGACTTGTACCCTATATCACTCGATTTGAATGACTCTCATAATCCAATGGTATTTAGACGGATCCACAAACCATAGATCTTGAGTAAAGGGTGAGGGTACGTGTTGGGAAGCCCATAAGGACACCCAACCCCGCCCGTCAATAACGGCCTCTACTAAGTCAAGTATGGATTTCAAACAAGGTCATAGCTACTACGATATATGATATGCAAACATCGTTTTAAAACCCTAACATGTGAAGTTTCTACGTCGATTTAGATGCAACTAAACTAACTTTGTCAAAGTTGTAATTTAGCATGTGGGTTGATTAATCTAACAACATACAAAACAAAGAAAACAAGGCTTAAGGGGGAATGGGGGAGCCGTGGGATCTACCTATTACAAACCAGGCATTTCATGCCGACACAACGATAAATTAAAGATACAACTCGATCTAAATACAACGCTATACACAAAACCGTACACGACACATCACACGGCCAATCGGCCTAGAAAAGCGTGCACAAGAGGGGTGGCCCACGGCTTACATGACTCACGGCCTTGGGTCACTCCTCGTGATGTGTGCTTTCACTTAATCTCATCGAATTAGACATAGGGCTACGCACCAAAGCATGCATTAGCATAAACCGGGCCATGTTGCTTTAAACAACATGCGATTTACTACGCTCTTACATGCATTGGGACACAACCATCTAACCAAACAAAACTAAGGTTTTTGAAAGAGGTTTTGACTAGATAAAGGGAAACTAACTTGAAAATTACAACTCGATGAACAAACGATAAATTACAAGTTATAAAGCGATAAAGAACAAGCGATTCATAAAACGGACGAAACCAGAAGGACCAAAAGACACGGCCAAATCACGGCCAAACCAAACACGGCTACCCTAGGTCCTAGGTCAGGTTCATTAGTTAGATCAAATGATTGCGAAACGAACTCGAAACAAATTAGAAAACAAGTTGAAAACGACGTTGATCGGTTGAGATGATGTCGCGCAAAGGGGCATTCTACACGGCCTAAAAGGGGTCAAGTTAGGTCAAACTCGCTAATTAATTTAACTCATCGAGTGTCAATAAGAAGGTGCTAATCACGCACTCTCATACTAGCGAGAAATTATGTGAAAGAGAGATGCATTCGATTGAATTACAGAATTGTTAGTTGATTTTAAAGCTTATGTCGAAGCCACCTATCGTGTCTAATTAGGTTATTAAATTGATCTAATGTCATCTAAATAAGTTATATGTTAACAATCAGAAGTCATACTAACATGTGACGGGTCCTAAGGTGGGTCGAATTGGCCGAGACAAACAAAGGGTCAAAAATGAGGAGCGAAGTTAGAAATTCGTTTTATTTATGCCCTACCTTGAACACGAGGATATGTAAATGAGACGGGGGTGTACGACCGACTGATGTAGCGGTTTCTTTTCCCATCTCAAGTCAACGCGGGTGTTCATGGTGGTACTTTAACTCATACTCAGACTAAACTAGTTTCATAGTTAATTTAAACGATAAATAAAAAGCGATAAACGAACAAAACAAACTATAAGAAAAACAAACATAAAAACGAAATAAAAAAAGGAGAAAGAGGAGGATTTGATGCACCCTCAACCTACATGTATCGTTGACACCGTCTTGGGTCGTAATCGATGGTAGATTTTATCTCGAGACGCCGTCGTCGACGAAGAAACAAGCAAACACGCGTTTTTATCGAATCTGGACAGCAACTTTCAAACAGCGATTTCTCCCTCGTTTCACGATGAAAATTCGATTTAAAAGATGTTTTGAAAACTAGAAAGAGAGGAGAACAGAGATCTTAGAGCAACCCCTGCTCGTTTTGAGTTATTGGGCATGAAAAACGAGCACAAACAGAACTAGACAGACAGGAACAAACCGCGAAAACAGAGTGTATAACACTCTGTATTTCGAGGGATTTCGTGTACTCTCAAGGGCAATTTGGCTCGTAAATCTTTGTCTAATGTGTAGATGGATGTTATATGGTTAATTAGGAACAAGAAACTCGAGTTTTGATGGAGGTTTGAAGGAGGAACGAATTGTTTTCGAAGAGGACACACAAACTGTTTCAGTTTGGATGTCGGTTTTGTGGAGGGTTTTTGAGAGGCAATTAGGGTTTGTTTCTGAGGTTTAAAGCTTGTGAGTGAAGGTAGGATGTATGGAGAACTTAGAGGAATGAATGTTTGATGAAGGGTGGGTATTTATAAGGAGTTAAAGTAGGGTAAAAGGGAGGAGAGGCAGACGGGCTCGGCTGAACATAGCTGCTGTCCAGCAGCTTTTGGGGGGTTTTCTAGGGTTCGTTTGGGGCTTTTTCTTGGTGATTAAGGTAAGGTAATATGGGTAGGATATTAGGGTATGGGTTAGGGTTAATGGGCACGGGTTTTGGTGGTATTTGGAGCGGGTTTTGGGCTCGGGATTGAGCTGCAAAAAAAGGGGCAGTATTTCGTGTTTTGCGGGCTGTTGGGGGGGTGTTTGGGGCATGATTTGGGCCGTGGTTATGGGGTTCGAACTGGGGTTGGATGGGTAGTGGCTTAGGTTGATTAGTGTGCTCGATATTCATGCCAACTCGTAAAGAAAACGGGCTCAAAAACCGAGCGAAAACCGAGCTCAAAAACTTGTGGTTGAAACGAGTTCTTTTCGATTTTTAAATCGATTTTTCAAATCAATTAACACATTAAAATAAATGATTTTTCAAACCAAATATACTCATAAAATGATTTTTTAAACCAAATATTTATTTTATTTTCAATAAAATAAACTTGGGAAAATAAATTCAAAATAAAATAAATTAAATTGAAATCACCTTAAAAAAGACTTTAATTTAAATATCATTTAAATTAATGAAATGAACTCACTTAAAAAAAACATTAATTTAAATATCATTTAAATTAATAAAATACTTCATCGACGACGCCCATTCTACATCGTAAAACGAGCTCCAAATAATGACAATGACAACTAAAGAATACATGTGTCCTATCATCATCGGGTGTTTGTCGGGTTCTCTTATAAATTCCAATATCGACGGATACGGGTATCTACATCACTTCATTATCATCTTTCTCTATACATTCCCCATTCTCCACATACATACATCCACCGATTCATACCACACTTTGCTACAAAGATACACAATTCACAAGATAAACACATAGCGATCCTGACTCATATCCCATGGTGACCGGTTCAAAATTGTAGGGCGAGTTCGCGACTTTAGGATGTCTCCCAAGCCTTTGCATTAGCTCATACAACTTCTACCCCGGGTTCATTTTATTTTGACTCTCTAGATTCATTGGGTTCATTAGTTACAGGTTTCAGGATCGTCACTCTGATACCACTTTGTGACACCCTCATACTCCAAGTGCCTTACCAGGACCACTCAGGTATAGGAACGTCACCATCTCGGTTACCCGAGGCAATGATAATCATAAGACAATAAAGAAACGTACTTTAAAAGTAACTATAATTTAAGTGATTACATGACTCAAACAAAACTGTTAAATGAAATACAACGTACTCAAACGGTCTACTGATGAAACTATCAAAGCTACTAGACATCGTCTGACACAGCGGAAGACTTCTAACTGCAACGTGATAACTCATCCCAACTATCCCATGCGCATCAATCATACCTGCTCAATAACTGCTCACCACCCCCGAATGGATCACCAAAGTTTTTAAAACATTTAAACTGGATCAGTACTAATTACACAAAACCAATGCCACAATGAAACAAGTACACAAACTGTTCAAACAGCTCAACACAACCCCAGTCTCTATCTCCAATCTCCACACAACTGACTACACACTAAAGTGTGTAGCCCTGTCAGAGTACCCATCGCAACAGGTTACTCCTCGCCGCCAGTGGGGGACCGCAGCCGTTCCCACCTAAATCCCGCTCATCTCCATCGAGCGATAAACCCATGTTCATTAATGTGCACATCCCTTCTGTGGCGGGTTCCACAGAAGGCGAATCAAGGGCGTGAAGCCACTCCCGCAAGTGACTCCACTCAGCCAGGGACGCACCCCGAAGAACACAGACAAATAAACAGTAATCACAATACAATCTCAACAACCGTATGAAACAACCAACAATATGAAATCACAACCGTCTGAAACAATCAACTGTCACTAACTACAGCACAATCACCACAAATCATGTAATTAATACTGAGTAGGGAAACCCTATCTGAAATAAGCCATCACCAAGATCGTCACAATCAGCTAATCATAATCATTCTTCAACGAAATCACTTCCTATAGACACACAATCATACAATCACAATCTACAACAACAATACTCCCCAAAACTCCCAAATTACCCAATTAGGGTTTTAAAGAAACTCAACGAAACACTACATAAATTATACAAGGAACTTACTCCTGACACGACGATCACAACGGTGTAAAGAATAAGATGATCCGACCAACCAAGCCTTGGGATTTGCCACTAATGCGATGAATGCGAAGAACATAACTTTCAATCTTCTCTAGAAAGGTTTTAGGATGATAAAAGTGTTTAAGAAAAGTGACAGAAACTTTTTTATATTAACCCCGCATTAGTAACAAAACCCGTCAAAACAAACCCGTAAAACACACTTACTCGATCGAGTAACTAACGTACTCGATCGAGTGCCCCTTACTCGATCGAGTACCAAGGCTACTCGATCGAGTATCCTACAGGCAGAATACTGTTTCTTAAATCAAAACATACTTACTCGACAGAGTATGCCCCACTCGATAGAGTACCCAGAGACTCATAAAACCGTAATATTACACTTGTGGAGTCCAGTGACCGTTCAATTAATACCATCTTTATCATTAAAAGGTAATGATCTAGGTTACACATCCCCTATTTACTAAATGTATAGGCAAAATTCTAATTTTTTCTGCCTAAAACATATTTCCTAGAATAGTGTTTGGAATCCCCTATTTACTAAATGAATAAGCGAAATTCTAATTTTTCATGCCTAAAACATATTTCCTAGAATAGTGTTTGGAATTTTTAGCATATACTATAGATGTGGACTTAATAAGTTATAAATGAATATAATCTTTTGTATTTAAATATTTATAACATTCAATATTTCGCATTCTGCATAAATTTATCTCCGATCTTTTTAGGATAATGAAACTTTTTTTTAAAGAACTTATTTATAAGAAGTTGCGGCTAAAAAATATGGTATTGGTAAATATTTGTTAAAATTCATTGACTTTTTATTATAAAAATTTGCAGCAAAAAAATGTTACTAGTAAATATTTGTAAACTAACGTCATTAATTTCTCGGTAAAAAACAAAAAAAAAAATACTCATTTTATTACTTCTTACGATAAATTTTTATTTATTTCTCTAATCAAAATACATTAAGAAGAAACATGAAAAATAAGTGAATTGTCAATTTAAATTCTATAAATAATACACTAAAAAGTAAAACTCTATAAATACCGTGCATATATGCTCGGGTCTATATTAGTAAGTCTATAAATACCCATTCATTGCGCGGGATCTAAACTAGTATAAATATTACTTTTAAATTCATGATCACCTTATTTGACCTACACCATTTATCACCTAACTTTAACCAAATGTGTTTGGTGTGGTGGTTACTCACCTCATCCCTTAACCATGAGGTCGGGGGTTCGATCCCTGCCAATGGTAATGGAGCAAACTCTTTGGCCAGTCGTTTACCTCTTCGTGAGAGCACGCACGGCGAGGGGATTCTACACTGTTGTCGACGGTGGACACCCCGGTTTACACAAAAAAAAAAAATTATCACCTAACTTTCCATCGTGTTTGTGCATTGATTCTCTTGAATTTCGAAAATTATCCAAACTTTCCACCAAGCTGACAATAATATTAACAATACAATATCAATATTATTATTATTATTATTATTATTATTATTATTATTATTATTATTATTATTATTAATTGTAATATAATAATAATATTAATATTAACATTAACAGCAACAACAAATTAATAAATAATAATAATAATAATACTATTATTACTATTATTAATTTATTATTATTATTATTATTATTATTATTATTATTATTATTATTATTATTATTATTATTATTATTATTATTATTATTATTATTATTATTATTATTATTATTATTATTATTATTATTATTATTATTATTATTATTATTATTATTATTATTATTATTATTATTATTATTATTATTATTATTATTATTATTATTATTATTATTATTATTATTATTATTATTATTATTATTATTTCAGTTCAGCATCAAACGACTTTGGTCAGTTCTATTCAGCTTCATCCAGTTAAGTTCAGCTCCACTAAGTTCAGTTTAGTTCAGCTCTAAAAAGTTAAACAAGGCCTTACTCCGAGCTGTCTTAAAAAAGTTAAACAAGGCCTTACTCCGATATGTCTTTTTTTTGTTTTTTTTTTTGTCGTCATCGAGTCGGGGTTCGGGTTACAGAAATCTCGGATTCTAACGGATAGGGGTTACTCGGTTGGGACGAGTCACCCCGGTTGGTTCAGACCGGGAAGTTCTAGTTATCTATTTTTTTTA
This sequence comes from Silene latifolia, assembly GCF_048544455.1. Taxonomy (NCBI): domain Eukaryota; kingdom Viridiplantae; phylum Streptophyta; class Magnoliopsida; order Caryophyllales; family Caryophyllaceae; genus Silene; species Silene latifolia. Next base: position 48,879,056 of record NC_133532.1, on the reverse strand, counting down.
TAAGGTAAGAAAACTAGGTTGATCCTCTAGGGTAGGACTAATAACATATCTCATCCTTTCGAATGAGTGAGGTAAGTTGAAGTCACTAGCTTTCAAACCACCTCTAAAGAGTTGGACATTCATGTCCAATAGAAGTCATGAAGTCAGCAAACTTGTTGGCTTCACGAAAGCAATGTTTAATTATCCCTTCATCGAACAAATGAAGGTATAATTTCACAACCTTGATAATAGTAGAGATTTCCCAAGAAATGTGCCAAATACTACGGAGTGAGTTAATAACACATAAATTATCACCTTCCACAATTAACTTGGAGATTCGTAAGTGTTTAGCGGCTAAAACACCTTCTTTTAAAGCGAGAGCTTCCGCAACAAGAATACTATTAGTTCCACACTTTTTTGTTCCTAACACAATGACTTTCCCATTATGATCTCTTATATAATATCCTAAAGAAGCTTTATTGCCTTTTATTCTCGAACCGTCATAATTTAGCTTTAGGAAATCGTTTCTAGGTTTCTCCTACTAGATTTCTTCCTTACTAAAATCGATTTTAGTTGACTTGTCTTTTTTAGGGTTGTCAAGATCCTCATGTCTAGTCTCATTCCACATCTTAATGCTATTATTACATAAAATAATAATTTTGCCGATATTGAAATAAACATTTTTAAAGATAATGTCATTTCTATAAAACCATACATTCCATCAAATAAAGATAATTTTAATGAAGTCATCTTTTGGATTTAAGGCTTTGAGATAATTGAGTTTCATAACAAAACTTTGACTTGTAGTATTATCATAATTCGACAAGAAAATGTTAAAGCTACTAATATTCATGTCTTGGATGACAAAACCAATCAAAGGACATTCGTAAAAGAAATGATTTTTGTTTTCAATATGATGGTTACACAAAACACAATTAGGTGAGACATTAATATGACTTTGAAGAAGTCTGTCTTTCATTGGTAGGCCATCAACACAGGTTTTCCAAAGGAAAAATTTTAACTTTGGAGGAATATTCAATTTCCTAATCGAGTGAAATTCACATTTTTCAAGACTTTGATCAAACAAACCTTGTGTTAACCATGTTGCTGTTTTTGTAGAAAAATTTCCATCTACGGATAACCCCCAAAGGAGCGTATGCGGAATATCATTATGTGGCAGTGGAATGCTAGTAATATGATTGACAATATCGTTGTTTAGTAAATTGGATAATTTATAAACATCCTATTGTTTATCAGAACTTATGAAATCTTTAACCAAAAGATTAAGATCACGGGTACTCTCATGAACAATATTGCGGGTAATTGGGTGTGAAAAAACCCAATTGTCAGTCCAAAATTTAATATTGCTACCATTCCCTGCCTACCATCTCAACCATTTTCTAAATAGAGCCCGAAGGCTCATAAGCTTACGTCATTGCCACGAAGAGACAGAATTAGGTTTATGATCAAAGAGTGAACAATTTCTCAGGTATTTTTTAGTAATTACTTTGACCCATATGCTTTCTGTTGGACCATATAGATAAATGATTATGTTTTGATAATAACAAGTATGTACTTCATACTATATATATATATATATATATATATATATATATATACACACTCTTGCTCGTAATCGTTTGTTTAGTCTTCGTTAGATTGACTTAGATTACAAGTTTAGCAAGTAATGTTATAGCATTCTTAGCTATAACATTGGAGATTTGTGAAGCATCATTCAAGTAATGTTATAACAGCTTGAGCTATAACATTTAAGATTCCTAAAGCGTCATAGTAACTGTAACAAGTTTCAAGTATGATGATCACTCAACCAAAAGACTCGATCAAGTCTTTAACAAGCTCAAGACCACTACTACAAATCCAGGCAACTACAACGCTCCTTTAACAACGCTTATTCACGAAAATCACCATAAGACGTTGTAGAATGGATGGCGTGAATTTTACTAAACTTAATTTCAACGGTTATGTATTGTTAACCGTTGTTATTGGTTTTAACAACAGGTCAAACTTGCACAACCGTTGTTAATATAAAAACTAATAACAACAGTTTACTCTGTAATACATTATAACCGTTGTTAATAATTTGGCGCAGAGTTAGTGAAAAGTAATTACAACGGTTATATATAAACCCGTTGTTAATACTTTTTAACAACGGTTTTCTAAGGACCCGTTGTTAATATATTCTCTAATGACAACAGGTTTATGTGTAAAAACCGTTGTCAATACTTTCCATAATATAAACCACACAAACACAGATCAGCTACAGCCACAAACACAAACCTAACACAAACACAAACACACACTTTCTCATCGTCTCTTTCTCTCTTTCTCATCGTCGCTTTATCATCTCCGTCACTGTTGTTGTCATCGTCTCTTACTTTCTCTAATTATTAGGTAAATATCTATCGCTTTATATGCATGGTTATAGGTTTTGTCATCTCAGTCATTATTTTATTTCTCTAATTATTTTATTTGTATGTGTTTTTATCGATCATTATTATTCTTTCTCTAAGTATTATTCGCTTAATTAGTTTTGTCACTGTTGTTTTTTTGCGTTTATTAGCTTGTAAAACAAATTAAATAAAATAAAACAAAGAAGAAGACGATGGAGAGGAATGCATAATAAACTTAATTAATTAATATATAAATATAGAGCTGGCAAATAATGACACGACACGAAAACACGATACGAACCCGACACGAAATTAACGGGTTTGGGTTGAGGCTCAATGACCCATTTATGTAAGTGGGTCGACACGAACACGACACGATATTTAATTGGGTCGGGTTTGGGTTTAGCTCTCTAAACACGAACCCGACATGAATGACCTGTTTAATAAATTAATCCTAATTTTTTTATCTTTCATCACATAAATATACTTAAAACTTTCCAAATATTGACCTGACACGAAAACACGACCCGAACCCGACACGATATTAGCAAGTTAGGGTTGAGGCTTGATGACCCATTTATGTAAGTAGGTCGACACGAACACGACACGAGATTTAAACGGATCGGGTTTGGGTTGAGGGCTTTGTGACCCGTTTACATGTGACACGAACACGAACCCAACACGACCCGATCTGTTTGCCAGGTCTATATAAATACATAAAAAACGAATTACATTGCTAAAAATGCAATTCTTAGATATGCATAGAGAGTCTTATTCTCTTCTAAGATATCCATCCTCTCCTCCTTTGCTATTTGTAGGTTTCGTTCCGCAGTTGCTATATCGTCATATAGCTGCATTATCTGCTGCTCTGTCAAGCCATTTTTTTGGCGTCCTTGAGTGCGATCCGAGCTTCCTCAAGGTAGCTCCTGAATCTGCTCTCGATGTCCAGCAACCGGCGGATGAAACTCTTGTTGTACTCGGTCATAATGCATGTATTACGGATGGTATCATTCATTGTTGAAGGTAGTTTGGAGTTTGTTTTAAAGATTTAGGGTTTGGAGCAGTTTAGGCTGGCTATAGTGAGATAATAGAATGATTGTTGAGATAATGCATGAATTTATACTTAGTAATGTGTCGTTTCAGTTGTTTTTTAATTAATATATGTTTAGGAAGTTGTGCCATCATATCTGCTTCAAATCTTATAACCCTTCTCATTCCATATATTGTCCTTTCATGTGCAGGGATTTGGCGGTAATAATACATGCATCGGAATTATAAGGGGCAGTAATAATGCATGCATCTAGTAATATATAATTTTTTTTTAAATCAACAACAACGGTTTTTAAAAAAAAATCGTTGTCTTTAGTTATAACAACGGTTTTTTCTACTATAACCGTTGTTATAACTTTCCCACCAAAATTTAGTCACATTTTTCACAACGGTTTTTTCTACTTTAAACCGTTGTTAATAGTTTTCACAACGGGTTACTTAGAAAAACCAATCGTTGTTAAACCTTTAACAACGGACGCTTTAACAACGGACGCTTTTTTATATAACAACGGTTTTTAACCGTTGTTATAGCCTGTATCTGTAGTAGTGGATGAAGAGCTTATGATCAAGATAAAAGAGAAGATCCTATCACAGAAGATCTCACGGAAGGTTAGCTAGTATAGGTCTTCATCTAATGACGGTATCTTAAGAAAGAATGTTGGGAAAGTAAAGTTATAGTTATTTTACCTATAACTTTACTTACCAAACTTAAAGTTATAGCTGTTTCTACTATAACTTTGGGTAGCAATTTGATGGCACGATTTTAATAGCTTTAAAATCATTTTTCAAAGGTTAAAATTCTTTAAACATATTTCAAAATCATGTGTGTGTATAGTAGAGATGAAATAAGGGTTGTTATAATGGATAACTTGCATTTCTCTATTGGTTAGTAAAACGGCTTATGGGTCGTCATGCTACCTAGGGTTTGCTAGTTTATTTTAACCTAACCCTAATCCAAGAAGAAGGATTTTCGTCTAAGTGGACACGGGCCTAGGGTTTCGGCCGTTGGCTTTGAACCGTTAGGTTTTACAAGTTCTCTAGAACAAGTAATCTATCTAATTAAATCTAACTTATATTTTTATAAGATATTTTCATATCTTAAATATATACGTGATTTAATTTGTTTACTTATCTGAAAATCTTAAAGATATAGTTTTGGAAAAATAAGATTTACTTTTATCTTATTTACTTAAACTAAAATATCTTGGATTGAATTAGGAAAGAGGTAGAAATTCATTTCTTGCGAAATAAACTGCCTACCTCATGACACTTCTAGGGTTACGTGCAAAACCCTAGTCCCCTCCTCTACTATAAATACATATGATCATTCTTCATTTTAAATTAGCTTTTCGAAATATCAAATCTCTTGCAAACAATTTTGAGTTTCATTTTAATCAGTTATTTTATTGTTTTGCATTTGGAAATTCTTGCGAAAAGTCGTGCTCTTTAAATTGCTTATTTTTCTTAAGATTACGTCATAAGATAATAGTACTTTATATTGTTTCTTACTCGTTCAATTGTGTGAACACTTAGAAGAACAATCAAGTGCTTTCTTAGTAACTTAAGATAGTCAAATCGAATATCTAGTGATATTCAAATTGAGTTATAGCCAAAGTTAGCTATACGAGTTGGATTGATAATTTTGTAATCCGGAGAAAGGTACTAAAGTTATTAATCGAGAATAGTGGACGTAGGCTTCGACATGTGAAGCTGAACCACTTCAAAACCGTGTGTTTTTGCAGTTTTCGTTTTGTTTATTTCTTTACGTTCTTAATCACTTAGTTAATTATTTAAAGTTTAATTAATAAACTTTAAATAATTAATTACCTTGATATAAAATAAAAAGTGGGCATAAGTTTTTTAAATACTCAATTCACCCCTCTCGAGTATTTCGGATGTGATAGACTTTTCAATTGGTATCAGAGCCTCGTGCTCTTGATTGCATAACCGCAAAGAGGCTAGATCCGTCTATCCTTTTATCTTTTTATTTTATTTTTATTCCGCTGCCTTACACGTGTGAAATGGATTCCAAGTATCTTAAGTGTGCCATCTTTGATGGGAAGAATTATGGACTTTGGAAAAACATGATGACACACTACATAAAAGGACATGATTGGGAGTGCTGGACGATTATTAAGAATGGACCACACAAAATTCTGGTCGCATCTTCGGAAGGCACTACCTATGAGAAAAAGGAAGATGACTATGTTGTCATGTTGAGGCTGATTACAAGAAGGCTGAGAAAAACTCGAAAACAATAAGCTTGTTGCAAAACGGCATGACATCAATCGAATTTGATCGTTTTTCTTCTTTTACTTCGGCCAAGGAAATATAGGATGGTCTTGAGTTGGCCTATGAAGGAACGTCAACTGTTGGGAAATATCGCATTGACTTGCTGATTCAAAAATATGAACTTTTTAGAATGGAAAAGAATGAATCACTTGATAGCATGTCAGCACGATTTTCTACTATAGTCAATGAGCTTAACAATCTTGGAAAAACCTTTAGCTCCGAGGATATTGCTAAAAAAGTACTTAGGAGTTTAACCAAGAAATGGCGTCCCAAGGTCACGGTTATGGAAGAAGTCAGAGATCTCACTTCCCTTCCTTATGCAGAACTTATTGGTGCTATCATGGCTCATGAGCTCGTCTTGGAAGACGATGAGGCCGAGGTCAGTAACAGTAAGAGCATGGCTCTACAAGCTTCTGCTAAAGAAGAAGAAGATGCTGAAATAGAGGACAAAACGGTCTTGTTTGCTAAACGATTTAACAAACGCATTTTTAGAAATAAACAAGCAAAATCGTTCAACAACAATAACAACAAGTCCTACTATAAGAAAACTTCAGAGTCTAAGAATACGTTTTCTAATAGAGGATGCTTCAAGTGTGGAGAATCCGGTCATATGATTAAGAATTGTCCCACGTGGGAGAAAATCAAAGACAAAGCAAAACGTGAGAAGACCAAGAAGGAATTCAAGCAAGTGATGATGGCATCATGTTGGGGAGATCTCGACACTGAGGACGACGAAGCATCCGAAGAAGAAGAAGTTGCTAACCTATGTCTAAGCAACGTAAGTCTTGACCTATTTTAAGACAGTGATAAAGATGGCAAGGACTCTCACTGCTGCTTTCTAGGAGATTCCGACTCAGGGGAAGAAGAAGAGGTAAGCTATCTTGAACTTAAGAAAAGTGTTAAGAAACTATCTAAGAATGCTTTGATTGAATACTTTGAGCAATCTCTTGATAAGTGTCATGAACAAGAATTGGAATTGAAAGATTTGAAAGAACAAATTCTCGATATTGCAGAAGAGAATCATCTTCTTAAAGCAAAGGCCAAAAAGCTTAAATCTAAAGTTACTGCTAATATAGCTACAACTTTAGATGTGATAAATGCTGAGACCTAAAACTCAGCTTTAAGCATCTTCAAGCCAAAGTTACAGCTAGTGAAGCTATAACCTTGGAATTGAGGAAAGTCAAAGAGCTTCTTGAGTCAAAGGCTACGGCTAAAGAAGCGGTGATCTCAGATCAGAAGAAGGAAATTGAATCTCTAACTCAGCAATTAAAGGAATCTAAAACTGTTCTATCAAATAGTAAAAGAACGCATGCTAAGATGGTGACTTTCATGACAATTATGAAGAGACTCATCCCCCCAAGGTCGTAGAGTCAGACCATTCCAAATGCAACAAAGAAATACAGTCCCTAGAGGACTTACTCTTGCATGCTAGAAAGGTTCACGAAAAATGGGAAGGTAGCACACGTGTCCTAAATTTCCTGACTGAGCAGTCAGATAATAACATGAAAATGGGATTAGGGCACGAGTGCTATGGTCATAGAGATCACTCTAAATGCAAATCAACCCCATCCGAACGAGATTTCAGAAGGAGAAAATATACTACCAGAGTATTTGATTTGTAATTACTGTGGTCATACTGGACATATCCAAGAAAACCGTGTCAAACATGCTCAGGATTTAAGTAAATGAATCAATTTTATTAAAGCTTCTGACACTGTTCTCGAGGATAATGAATTTATCCCATCTGAACACAGTAATAATGAAGAACGCAACAATGATCATCGTTGGTTCTATGATATGAGTTTCGACTTTAAGAAGGCTACTAAGTCAAAACAAACACCTAAACCTATCTAAAGAGCCCTTCAAAACCAAAGCCTCCCCAAAACAACCTGAAAGACCACGTCATGAGGAAACCAGAAATCAACCTAAGACAGTTCCCAGAAAAACCGTTTTACCTCCAAACCGTAAAGTTATTAAGAGGATTTGGGTTAGGAAGGATATGGTCTTTAGAGTGACTAACGTTAAAGGACCCAACTTAGCTTGGATACCTAAAAACTATCTCTAAACATTTTGTAGGTTGTAATGAAAGAAAATAACTTATGGTACCTTGATAGTGGATGTTCAAGACACATGACTGGAGATGTAAATTTATTTCTTTCACTTGAGCCCTTCGATGGAGGTAAGGTCACATTTGGAGATAACAAGAAGGGTAAGATCATCGGTGTCAGTAAAGTTGGAATATCCTCTTCTCATGCTATTAGTGTAGACACCTCATTTCTGCACCTCCCGCAAACCACCCGGTGATGATTGGGCCGCATGTTTGATACGCGGAACGATTTGTGACAGTTCGTAAGATTATCGTCAAGTGTTTGCTCAAATATTTAATGTCAACCTCTTAGTTGTCATCTACGTCCTGATACGGTCGTTTTGGCAGTAATTAGAGTACATTCGGAGTCCGGGTCAAAAACCGTCTCCATTTCTGATAATTGTTAAATCCCGAGTCGAAATATTCGGAATGTTCGGATATTTCTATTCCATATTTCACAAATTTTATCTTTTGGCAAATAATATCCCGTAATATTCATAAGATAATCGAATTATTTCCGTCCTACCATAACTCAAACGCGGAAATCTTTCTTCAACAGAGGAAACCTCCACAGGGGAATAGACGCAGAGTCTTTGCGCCTCTTCCAAGAGACGCGGTGGGCTGCGCGCCTCTTCCCAGGCCCTTCTTTGCATGATTTACGTATCTTTTTCATATCTTTCCGAGATTCACTTCTAAAGATTCTCCGAAACCCTATTCCTTCACGTGATTAGTATAAATAGGAGCTTTCGCTCCTCATATTTCTCACGCGAGTGTCCGCCCTTCTCTTCTCCCTTTGCATTCTAGACTTCGTTCTTACTAATTGGCGCCTACGTGCTTGGACTTCCGACCACGTAAGCTCGGATCTTTCCGGGTACCAGCCTCTCCGTTGCATGACCGACCAATTTGACCAACTACACTCAATCAACTTTAATTAATCAATCGTTTTCCTCTTACGAGGGCACTCTCTTTGCATTCGCGTCGAGCATTCACTAGTTGATATCTTAGTTCATCTCGTTCCGTCAACATGTAAGTCTGAGGGTGTAATAATTCTCTTTATTTATTGTATTTTATTTATCGTATCGTCTTTGTAAGGTTTATGTCGAAAATACCGTTAAAACCGATTTCTAAAACCCTTTGTTAAAACCTGTTTTTGCGGATTTCCGATGAAGAGATGACGTCGAGAAAAGACGCAGAATGCGCCTCTTCGAAGGAGCGCAGTTCTGTTGCGCCTCTTCGTGAGGCCGCGCAGATTCTCGCTTCTTTTCTTCTTCCTTGTCCTCTGCAATTCGCTTTGTTATTTGTTCGTCCGTTAATTCTTTGATATAATCGCCGTTGATAATTCACATGTATATTGTATCATATTAATCATCATCATTAACTTGTTTTAATCATCATAAGTCCGACTTAAATCCTAAATAATCCATATTTACGGGTTTTCGTCATTAAATTCAAACCGGATTTCGAGAGATTCAATTTGTTCATATTGGGTTTCTGGGATTCGTCATTGATATAGTTTTCGTTTGTTTATTCACATGTTTGTCGTATATTCGTTGTATATTCATCATGTTTAGACTAGTTAATTAATTTCAATAGAGGACTCATTCATTAACATCGCTTCATCATGTAATTAATTCGTTTACATCCGTCTCATCCGTGTTTTATCGCTTTTATGACCATCATTCACATGTAATTAATCTGTTAATCACTTTCATCCGAGTAAATATTATCAATCAATCATTAAATTTACCAATCGACATTAACGGTTTTGTTCGGCTTCACGGCCGAGAATTCACCCTTGGAACAGACGCAGCAAGAATCTGCGCCTCTTCAGCAGGGCGATCTCTGCGCTGTTCAGGATGAGTTCGCCTCTCGAACTCCTTTTTCGCCTTTGACGTAATTAATTAGGCTACGTATTAATTAACTAATATCCGTATTATCACCTTCTAATTCCTGTTCGTTAATTTATTTTATTCTTTTATTCTTTTAATTCTTTTTTTCTCAAATCATCCGTTTTAGCGGTATTTTCGACATAAATCGCCCATTCCAATGTAATTATTGTAATTTATAATCATTGTCTTTCTTTTAGTGTTTGTATGCATTCACATGTAAATGAGCATTAAATCCAACTTCGACCCAATTGTATGCTAATTACGTGTCAACCGACTTAGTATTAATTCTCACATGCTAGGATCAAATCTATGGATGTTGCATTGCATGCATATAGCCGACGATATATCAAGTACGAATAACTTCCCTAATCATTAGTAGAGGCCGCTATCGAGGCGGGCGGGATTAGGTGTTCGATCAAAAGAGCTTCCTAATACGTACCCTCACCCCTTACTCCAGATCTCCGTGAGCACCCGTGTTCATTGGCATCCACGAGAGTCATTCTAGACATAGAATGCTAAGGGTAACGATTGCTTAGTGTTCATGTCACTACTTTGTGTCTTTACATGACACGAGGTATTCGAACGGTTCCAATTTCCCATAAAAATTGGTGGCGACTCCATACAAAATGCAAACGCTTGTCCTGTTTCTCACCAAGCGCCCCGTGGGCGGCCCATCGTCCACGTTTGGCGACTCACTGGGATAATACACTTACGTGTAGCCAAGGGTGAAACTTGAACAAGGTTAGGGAATAATTTGTACAAGACAATTGTCGGTTTTCATAACTCGGTCTTCCTAGATCGTTTATTCGGCCTTCCTAGGCCCAACCCAACCCATTCGACCAATCGTCCCGTCTAAACGGTCCTAATTCTTATTTGGGCCTAAGGATGGATAGCGATTGACGTCATCCATACCATGATGCTTACTCTTGTTTGTATCAAGGGCCTTCACTACTTGAGGAAATGGACTAGGAATCGGCCTTACTCTTGTTTGGCACGAGCCTCTCAACAGACTTCGGGTTTGATGGTTCGGTATGGCAACCCACCCTTTAAACCAAAACCCTTCTAAATGCACTCAGCATCCCGTTATAATGCTTGTATAAATGTGTAAACCTTACGTGATCACCACTTCTAAACGAAACCATGACGAATTTTCAAAAAAAAAAAAATCAAAATCCTTATTTTCAAACAAGAATTTCGAAATAGGCCTTTAATTAGCGCAAAATCCGGTCAAAACTCTGTCCGTTTATCGCGTCAAAATTCGGGCCACAAGCCCATTTCAAAACCTCACTTCGAGTCCACTCCTACAACTACACTACAGTTGACTAGGACACACATTTTCAAAGACCTTGTCTTTCTTCAAAACTCACTCAACACAAGTGGCACACACCCACTTCACGAGTCAAAACTTTTCCTCTTTTAGCAAGTGTGATAGAATGGTCGATCGTGTTTTGATTCGTCGCCGATCTCTTATCCAGTTTCCAAGATGCCCGGATCAAGTGATGAAACAAACCTCCAGCAAATTCAAGAGAGTAATGATCGAATCCTAGCCGCGCTAGCCCAAATGCAAATCACTCAAGAACAAACCTATGACCGCCTTGAACTTATCGAAGGCCGTATCTTTGATGTAGAGGGAAGGTTGCCTCCCTCTAAAGGTGAAGTACTACGTTTCTCCGATGACGAGTCTAAAGATGAGAATCCAATCATAGGGACAACGCGGTGAGAAAAGACTCCAATACCTAGAGGAGCAATTGATGTACCTTAAGGGGGATGACATTTATAGGGAAAACAATCGCAAGTATGAAGCCGTCAATTCCAAATTACCAACTAACTTTAGCATGACGGATATCCCTAAGTTCAAAGGACATGAGAACCCTTTGAACCACATCCGTGCCTTCAAAGATTACATGTCTATCAAAGGCATCAAACCCGAGATGTTCTTAAGGATCTTTCCTTCATCTCTTGACACCATCCCGAAGCAATGGTTCTACACTTTAGATCACAAAAAGGTCGCTACTTGGGAGGACGCCGCAATCGAGTTCTCGAAACAATACGCGAATAATGCCGAGATCCAAGTCAACATGCGTACTCTAGAGGTTCTTACCCAAAATGACAAAGAAGGATTCACCGACTTCCTAAGTAGGTGGAGGAAGACTAGTACTCAACTAGTTGAACGCCCGGATGAGGCTACTCTCGTGGAAAAGTTCGTGGATAATCTCAAACCCATCTATGCCAGTCATTTGAGATATCAAAACATCAAGACTTTCAAGGACTTAACCGTACTAGGGACACGAATTGAAGATGACATCCGTAAAGGACTCTTGTCCAAAACGGTAGGTCGAGGATATCAAGGGCCCACAAGTCGTTCATACGGCTCTACTAGCAAGACCGATGAGGTTAACCTTCTCGAGCCATCCAAGAAAACTACCCCACCAAGGAAGTTCACAAACCTTGGGGATACGTACTCCAACGCTCTAAAAAGGCTAATGAAACAAGGTAAACTCCAACCCATTGGACCTACTCCCGAACCCGAAAAGAAATCCAAGTTTTGGGATGAAAATTCATACTGTGAATACCATAGGGGCAAAGGGCACGACACAGAAAAATGCTACAAGTTGAAACACGTGCTTCAAGATATGATTGAAGATGGTCGACTTCCAATTCCACCAGGAGGTAAGCCCAACAACACTCAGAATCCTCTTGGAGTTCTAGTGATTACAAGTGACGAATCTACCTTAGATTGCTCACACCTCATTTCTCCCACCGAAAATGAAATTCAAGCAATTGAGAAAGAAAGGCTCTACTCTACTATCTCCCCTACCATTTCCGACTTCATCACATGGGCAAGGAGTGTAGATAGACAAGTGTGGGAACTAGAAAACATGGTAACGACCTTACGCAATCCTAATGCAATACCTAAAGAACGCGTACCATTAATCTTCTCTCAAAATGCCACTATGCAAGAAGTAGTCACCGTGGTTGATAAACTAGTCGATCAAATCATACGACTAGAAAGTGATATCATGAGAATGAAGGAACTAGCTGCGGTCAATGGGGTTTGGGCCGATGATGAAGAAGACGAATATCTCATTGAAAACTCCTTAGTCAAGGAAATAGTCCAAAATGGTGAAGACCAAGATGTGGATCACCTAACTCGTTCGGGTCGTCCATATCAAAGCACTACTCAAAATGGTCCAACCAACGTCATCACACCAAATGACAACGAAGATGACCCCACTGATCATTTGCTCAAGCAATTACAGAAAACCAAGGCTGATCTTTCAGTCTGGCAATTAGTGGCGAGCTCATTTCCACATCGCCAAGCTTTACTGCAAGCTTTGGCCAAATTGAATGTAGCACATAACTCCACTCCTGAAGATGTAGTCAACTTGGTCTTCCAAGAATCACCTAAGCTAAGTAATCCTATTACTTTCTCGGATGAAGACTTGCCACCTTTTGGCGCTAGTCACAACCTTGCTCTATACATCACCGTCATTTGTCTAAAGAAAAATGTGCCAATGACCTTGGTAGACGATGGCTCCGCGGTCAACGTCATACCCCTCAAAACGGCATACAAACTAGGCATGAAAGAGTCGGATTGGACTCCTACCAATCAAGGTGTACGTGCATATGACGGTACACGACGAAAGGTGGTAGGACTCGCTAACCTAACCATAGCCCCGGGACCAATCGAACGGAAGGTTAACTTCCAAATAGTGGACATCGAAGCTTCATTCAACATACTTCTGGGAAGGCCTTGGATTCACGCTTCCAAACGGTAACATCCACCTTTCATCAAAAGATCAAGATTCCACTAAATGGCAAAGTAGTGACGATCACTTCGTCACCCATCAAGGCCATAATCGAAAAGCAATCAAACAATCAAGTCCTTGCGGATCCCATATACGAACTTGGGGGCTTCCAAAGTGTGAATGTCATAGAAAGTGAGTTGGCACCTCTATACTATAATCCCTACTCTAACTTGGTGGTCAACCACATACTCAAATCCCAGGGATACTTCCCTGGAATGCCTTTAAACCCAATTCGGAAGAACACCTTCGCACCATACAAGGAAGGCAACTCGACAAGGATACCACTTGGACTAGGGTACAAACCCACAAAAGAAGAAGTTCGCGAAATGCTTGCTCAAGTCCAAAATCGCAAGCACGTGGGAGTCCAAATGAGACCATATCTCCCCACTCTAAATGGGTACTTTGTCCAAGAAGGAAGTTCAGAACCCTTTCATGGATTTCCCGAACCTTGGCATTATCTTGAGAGGAAGTTAGCCGGAATCGAGATCTTTCACGATTGCTACTTCATTCCTCCCGAAACGGTTCCTACCGTCAAAACCCGTCAAGCACCTTGCTTGACGAACAAGTGTGAGCCTATTGTTTGGAGAAGATCGATTCATTAGGGCCGCGCAGGATGAGATCATTACTATGATACTTCAGGACGATCGCTTCAACCCCACCGCGTTGATCACGGAAATCGACACAAAGCAGCAGAAAGGGTGGAGAAAATCTATCAAATGGACCAACAACCAAGGAAGGCTCTTCAAGCTCACCACTGGAGAAGGAGAGATGTTCAAAGGAGAACCAGAAGACGACGAGTTCGAGTCAGAGTCGGAGTCGGAGTCAGAGTCTAGAGGAGTCATTAGAGAGTCTACTCCTGTTGTCATCCCCACTCCCTTCGTTTCTCCTAGCTTAGCCTCGAGTAGTCACGGTAGTTCGGGAAATGTCCCAACTACTGTCCCTTTGCCGCCACTGACCATGGATCAGTTGGCTTCTTTGTTTCAACTTTACTCAAATCTTAATATGAATAAATCGGGTTTCGCTTACTCTCTGTGTTCTTTCGAGTGCAGTGCTGTTTATGATGATACCGAGGATGACCAAGACCCGGACTTGACCGAAATACCTCCCTACGTAGCCAAAGAAATATTACAAGAAGGGGAAGGGGGACCAGTAATAGAAGATACCGAACCCATCAATGTTGGAACCGAACTAGAACCCAAAGAACTTAGGATAGGGACTACCTTGAGCTCTACCGAAAGGGCTGATTTCATAGACCTCTTAAATGAATTCAAAGACGTCTTCGCTTGGTCCTACAAAGACATGCCAGGGATCGACAGGGATATCGCCGAACATATAATTCCGATTAAGCCAGGTTTCAAACCTGTGAAACAGAAGCTTTGACGAATGAGAACAGAATGGGCTCTAAAGATTAAGGAAGAAGTGGACAAACAATTCAAAGCCGGGTTCATCAAAGTTTCCGAGTATTCTGACTGGGTAGCTAACATAGTACCCGTGCCCAAAAAGGATGGGAGAATCCGTGTTTGCGTTGACTTTAGGGACTTGAACAAAGCGAGTCCAAAAGATGACTTCCCTCTACCTCACATTGACATATTGGTAGACAATACTGCAGACCACGCATTACTATCCTTCATGGATGGATATGCGGGTTATAACCAAATCAAGATGGCCATGGAAGATATGCACAAGACCGCATTCGTCACCCAATGGGGAACATATTGCTATACAGTAATGCCATTTGGATTGATTAACGTCGGAGCTACATACCAACGCACCGCAACTACACTCCTACATGACATGATGCACAAAGAAGTTGAGGTATATGTAGATGACATGATCGTCAAGTCCAAGGAAAGAGAAGGACATATTGCAAACCTTCGCAAGTTCTTCGCAAGGCTACGAAAGTACAACATGAGACTCAATCCTCAGAAATGCACATTCGGGGTAACATCCGGAAAACTCTTGGGATATGTCGTTAGCCAACGCGGTATAGAAATAGATCCTTCCAAAATCAAAGCTCTGATTGAAATGCCACAACCCCAAACAGAAAAAGAAGTCAGAGGATTCCTGGGAAAAGTACAGTACATAAGTCGATTCATATCGAAACTCACAATGATTTGCGAGCCTATCTTCAAGAAACTAAAGAAAACAGACCACACCATGTGGGACGATGATTGTCAAAAGGCGTTTGACCGAATCAAGGAGATATTGGCTAAACCGTCAGTGCTCATGCCACCGCAACGAGATCAACCTCTTGGTTTATATCTCACAGTAACTGAAACCGCCATGGGTGCCATGCTAGCGCAAACTGTAGGAAGCGAAGAAAGAGCTATTTACTATCTAAGTAAGAAGTTCTTGGAATATGAGTGCAAATACTCGCAACTCGAAAAGACATGCCTCGCTCTTGTGTGGGCAACGAATAAGCTACGTCACTACATGCTTAGCTACTCCGTCAAGATATATTCCAAAATGGATCCAGTCAAATACCTCTTCGAGAAACCCGTCCTCAACGGACGTCTGGCAAGATGGACTCTGATGCTCTCAGAATTCGACCTTAAATATGTGCCACTGAAAGTTATAAAAGGTCGCACCGTCGCCGAATTCTTCGCAGAAAATCCCATCAACGACGCACAAACCATAGATACTTGGTCATTTCCCGACGAGGATATACTCCAAACAGATGTAGACTCCTGGGACCTATACTTCGATGGAGCATCAAACTTACGAGGATTTGTGATAGGAGTGTTGCTCATTTCTCCTGAAGGTGAGCATACACCGATTGCTGTCAAACTCGACTTCGAGGTGACAAACAACGCCGCAGAATACGAAGCTTGTCTCATTGGGCTACAAGCGGCAGTAAGCTTAGGTATCAAAAACCTCCGAGTACATGGGGATTCATCACTGATCATCAACCAAGTTACAGGATCCTGGAAAATCCGAAGCGAAAGCCTCGCACCCTATCAAGCTAGGATAGACCAAGTCGCTCAATTCTTTGATCACGTAACATACCTACACCTACCTCGGGAGGAAAATCAATTTGCAGACGCTCTTGCGAAACTTGCATCTCTAATAAATATGCCAGATCACATGATAGACATGCCCTTGTGTATCGAACGACGGTCAGAGCCGGCTTATGTCCATCAAATCACCGATGAAGAAGAAATCGCACAGGAACCCTGGTTCTAAGCAATCCTGAATTTCAAGCTTAATGGTACCTATCCACCGGATATGGACAAAAGGGGACAACGTGCTATACGCCTATTAGCTTCCCAATACATTTTGATGCAAGGAGAATTATACAAAAGAACACCTCTTGGTGTAGTCCTACGTTGCCTTGATCATTCACAGGCACGAAAGGTGATGGAAGAAGTCCACGACGGAGAATGCGGTCCTCACATGAGTGGGCCCATGATGGCAAAGAAAATCACACGCTTAGGGTATTATTGGACCACAATAGAATCCGATTGCATCAAATACGTGAGACATTGCCACAATTGTCAAATCTTCGGGAATGTACAACATGTCCCTCCTTCGTTGCTCTACACGATGACATCTCCTTGGCCATTCTCTGCATGGGGA
Organism: Silene latifolia; assembly: GCF_048544455.1. Classification (NCBI taxonomy): domain Eukaryota; kingdom Viridiplantae; phylum Streptophyta; class Magnoliopsida; order Caryophyllales; family Caryophyllaceae; genus Silene; species Silene latifolia. Next base: position 48,861,964 of record NC_133532.1, on the reverse strand, counting down.
ATTGACATAATCGGGAAAATAACCCCAGCCGGAACAGGAGGTCACTGTTTCATTCTAGTAGCAATTGACTACTTCACCAAGTGGGTAGAAGCGGCTTCCTATACTGGTCTTACGGCTAAAAATGTGGCCAAGTTCATACAAAACAACATCATCTGTCGATATGGTTACCCACATGAGATCATCAGCGATAATGGGTCACACTTCCACGCCGAAACTGAGCAATTGCTAGCCAAATATAAGATTAAGCATCACCACTCTTCGTCCTATAGACCACAGACTAACGGCGCGGTAGAAGCGGCAAACAAGAACGTTGTCACAATTCTCAAGAAAATGACTGACAACTATAGAGATTGGCCAAGCAAGATACCCTTTGCTTTGTGGGGGTACCGTACATCTGTCAGGGCGCCCACTGGGGCTACTCCTTTCTATTTAACCTACGGCATGGAAGCCGTACAACCAGTCGAGCTAGAAATACCATCCTTACGTATTCTACTCGAAAGTCAAATCCCTGAAGCCGATTGGAAGAAGGATAGATATGAAGAACTCATCCTCCTGGATGAGCGTAGGCTACGTGCCTTACATAATGTCCAAACATATCAAGCCCGTATCAAGCGAGCTTTCAACAAAAGGGTTAGGCCAAGAAACATCAAAGAAGGAGACTTAGTACTCAAATCGGTTAGAGCTCTTTTACCCGTCGACCCAAGGGGAAAATTCAAACCTAATTGGGCCGGACCATATCTAGTCAAATCCATACTCCCAAGGGGTGCGGTTAGAATCACAGACCTAGATGGGAATGAGTTTTCAAATCCCACAAACCTTGACCAACTGAAACGATACTATGCCTAGCATAGGACCACACGCGCCTCGCGTAAACCCAGGTGTCGCTCTTGTGGCACTAAATAAACGGCCCCTGGCCAAGCTGAAATAAGCTAAGTGTCACCATGCTCTTGCATTTTGACAAGTTTGTCGTCCTCATATCATCAAATAAACTAAATTCGCACCTTGAGAACAAGCAAAAGCTCAGGCTTATTTTCTATGTTCATTACAAGCTCTTGCTTCGAACAATTATTCTTTTACATTTACTTGAACTACGCGCAAGGGTTTGATTTCGCTTTTTTAAGTGAATACGTAGGCAATCCTTCACATGATTCAACCCATTATATCTAAAATGTAAATAGAAGGACATTTGCATTGCATTTGAAATTCGACAAGAATAATAAAAGAAAATCACGACGGTTTCATAACCATTTAACCTTTTTATTCCATTTGCTTTCTAATAATAATAGTACGTTACATAATAAAAATAGAATAGGCTAGGATTCTAGAAATCCCTCCTTTTTATTACAACAATAATAATAATAATCAAATAATAAATAAGGACTCGGGCTATTCCTCCATCTTCCCCTTGCCCTTGTCATTCTTGTCATATTTCTTGTCACGACCTCGAGCCGGACGCTCTTGCACCACTTCAGACCTAATCACCAACGGTCTTTCTCGAGGCCTGACTCTTCCATTCTTGCCAACCACCATTTCCGCAACAGGAGTAGTCTTTGATTTCTTCGAAGGATGAATGACCTGAAATCCAGCTTCTTCTTCTCCTCTCGTCGGATGCTTCTCCTTCTCTTTCTCTCCTTCGCGCACCTTGTAGTCAACAGGCTCGCGTTTCCTCAATCTTTCGCGTTCTTCCGAAGTTGCGGCCTTTCTCCACTCTCGATAGGAATCCGACACCCACAAAGCATTGGCGGAGAAGCTCAAGAACCACATGTTTCTTTGGGCCCATTTAATGGCCCACTCTCTTTAGCTCTCGGTGGTAAGCGCTACGGCGATGCATGAACGGTATCAAGCCTCGGGATAGTCCGCTTTTGCCCAACTTGCCTCATCAACCTTTCGGGAAAGATGCATACCATGAACTCCAATCCCGGAATGCGCACGGACCTAGTGGGATCCAAAGAAGACACTCAAAGGATGACTTGAGGTGCCACCACGGTACGACCCACCTAATCAACGGGCCATCATCATTCTTGACTTGTTCTTCCAATAGTCACGGACCGAGTGAAATCCACCATGTATAACCGCGTCCTCATCGCAATCATACGGGAATGATAGGAAAGTGCATGAACCGGGGGCTCGGCGGTCGGAGCGTTCCATAAGCCAAACCTACCAAAAAGGTATTAGACACCAAAAAAAAAAAAAAAAAAAAAAAAAAAAAAAAAAAAAAAAAAAAAAAAAAAAAAAGAAAGAAAAAAAAAGGGTGTCTTTTACCCGTAAGATAACGGGACTCCCCAAAAGTGGCAGATCGCGGTTGGATTTCCTATTATCCAAACCCAAGATAATCTCCCCTAAGCATAAACAAGCGGGCTCTGTGACTCCATTTGCTCGATAAGACCCAAAAGACGGGGATCACCTCGCAAATCTTCATCAACGTGTCCGTGGAAGACATACACATGCAACAAACAAAAGCCAAATGCCCTCCTCCCCGGCAACATAGGAAACAGTAGGGTCGGCCCTGTTAATGAATCGGTCTACAAAGTCCAACATTCTCACGCCTTTCGGGGTAACTAGGCGATCCACCTCAAGTCTAGTCAATCCGAGCAGGTCTCGAATTTGCTCTTATACCCTTGTGAAGTGGAAGGAATGGCGGGTAAATGCTCGGGGTCCCACCCACCAATAGCGACAATTTCTTAGGAAAAGGACAAATATCACCACCTGGGAACGCGAAAACATGATAATTTGGGTCCCAATAGTCAAGGCAAGCATCCAAGAACGGTTTTACAACCTTAATGAGTTTCAAACTCAATAGAGACCCAAGGTTATGAGCACCCATGTCGTGCTTCTCAATATTCGAGAATTCATTAGTCCATTCCTTCAAGCGGATCTCCAAAGTATTCATGATGACAATTTTCTCTTGAAAATTTATTTTGGGAGTTTTTATGTGGATTAACGGAGAAGAGACGGAAGAATTATATGATTTAAAGCTTCGTCGACGCTTCTATTTATACTAATTGCTGTTTCCAAAAATCCGCCAGAAAAGACCGGCTTGGGAACAGGCGCAGCGCCTGCTGCGCCTATTCAAAGGGACGCACTCATCTGCGCCTCTTCCCAGTGCTCACTTTCTCGTGATTTCGCGTTTGGATCTTTCCTAATTCTATAACGAATAATTTCCTATTCCTACGGGATTTTATTTTGGTAAATACGAGCAGTTTACCATGTTTCAAGTTTCCTAAATTCGCGGACACGCATTTCGAGGCGACGTCGACACCTTCGCCATTTTCATCGCACTTAATTCTTTTTTTTTTAATTCATTTATTTATTCTTAGGAAATAAATTTCATTTTTTTCATTTTTAGAAAGTAAATTTCATTTTTAGGAAATAATTTTCTTTTGTTTTCATTTTCAACGAATTTCAATATTTTCATTTCTACACATGTAGATTTCTCTTTTTTCTTTTTTTAGGGGGTAACCCTCCCTACCGTCCGGTCATTTCCGGCAAAGTTTTGCATTTTTTGTGCTCTTTTGAGTCTCTTTTTGCGCTAATTAAAGGCCATATGTGTATAAAATGTATGTTTTTGCGTAATTTCCATGTAAATTTTGGCAGCATGACGGCGTAAACCGTTGTCTACCAAACCTGTTCAAGAACTAACCTGCAGGTACAAGCAACACAACCCAGCAGCAAAGGCACTCATGCCATCATATATACAAATGTACAAGCAAACTGGGGGCTTGCGCCCCGAACAAAGTCCAAAAGTCCAAGCAAACTGGGGGCTTGCGCCCCAAACAAGGTCCAAAAATGTTTCAAAATCAAATGTCCAAAATGTACAAGTCTGCGAAACTACACAAAACTACTGCTGGGCGCCCTCCAACTCGGCAACTCTTGCCGCAAGAACGGCATTCTCGGCATCCCGAAACTCGAGCTCCCTCAACAAGCGAGCCGTCTCCTCCCGAGACTGGGCCAACTCTCGCTCCAGCTCGCGGTCACCCTGTAAACAAGAAATTGGCTCATGTCAATCAATTCAAGCAAGATCAAAAAACCAAAAATCAAAAGAAATCAAATGAGATTCATACCTGACGACCTCGACCACCGACGAGTGCCTCGACAGCAGTAGCTCGCAGCCGGTTGGCCACCCTCCATAGTGCCACGAACCGAGACGGCGCAACCTGCATTTTCAAAAGAAATTCTCAGCAAATTGAACAAGTTCAATCAAATGTGTTCTTACACCAAAGTTATATAAACAAGAGGCTCACCCTCCGGATCAGATGCTGCCAATCATCTAGGCCAGCATCCGTCACAGCTACGTCGAAGTCACGCAACTCGGAGATCGTCGTCCTCCCGGTCGCGTCAGTGTACTCAAGAGTCTCGGGGTACTCTGGGGGCTCGATGCCCGCCGCCTCAACCTCCTGCAAAGACAAATAGCTCTCGTTAGCCGACGATCTTTCGTCACAAATCCGCTAAAATCAAATCAAACGAAAGTAAAAGATACTCACCACTACCGGCCAGTACGCCAACCTCCCATAGAGGAACGCCGAGTAGTCCTCGCCAGGGAGAAGAAGGTCGTCACCACTGGCACCAGCCAAGTCCGCCTCCCTCTCAGCCTCAGAAGGCTCCCTAAACATCGTCCTGGGAGGATCGACGGGAACCGTCAACATGTCCCGAGAGCACTGACGAGCCAACCGCTCGCCCAGATACCACACAGGACCCATCGACGTCCACAACAAAGACTGACCTACTCGGGCTCCTAGGTCGAAGGACCTCAGCGACAAAAGGAGGCGCTCTAGCGTACTCCGACCAAGGTCTGGGCACCCACTGCGACAATATAAAGGCAAAGGTCATTCCTATGATCAATTTAAAAGCAAAGTATAAGAAGAATGAATGAATACAAATGGTATACTCACGCTGCTCAGCTGAAGAGCGTTCACGTCCCGCCGGTAGACATTGTGAGAAGAACGCTTGCTCTTCGTCCGGCACATGACCCAATCCCTCACCACGGGATAGGCCCTCTCCAGCGGCTCCTTCCTCTTGGGCGCGAGACTCGGGAAGTAAGAGTACACCCACGCCTGTAAAGCAGAATAATCAATGACGATCTTTCGTGATTCGATACAGAAAGGAACTTGCTTTGATCTGAAAAAGGAAGGTTCATACCTCCAAAGAGAGCCTGTGTCCGACACGGCGCCGGGAGAAGTCCCCTTCTCCATCAACTCCGGACGAACCATGGCCCTTATAAAGCGGATGAGGACCGCAAAACCAGTGATGACCCGGTCCCAACGCCCTAGGGAACTCGGGTCGAAAGAAAGGGAAGGAGCTTCGTCGATAGCCTCTCGCCCTTGTCTCCGAGGTAAATCGAAGACAGGAACCACCAAAGCCACAGACGAGCCCCTGCTCGCTCACCAGAGGAGGAGGAGGAGCTGTCTCCCTCCCGGCCGATCGTCACCGGGCAGCGCGGGGTCTTCCCGCAAAGTAGTCTCGGACGTAGGTGCGGGTACCAAACCCAAGATCGCAACACCTTCGGCGATAAGTTCCAGCCGATCAATCTCCTCGCCTCGGCCGAATCCGCCTTCATAGCAGTCTCCGGCCACACCATCTCCTCGGTCCCACACGGCAGACCAGAAATCATGCCGTAATCCTCCAGAGTAACTCCCACCTCACCGAAAGGTAGGTGAAATGTGGAAGTCGTATCCCAGAATCGATCCAAGAAAGCGCGGACCAGGCTAAGGTTGGCCCGCAACTTCCTCTTCACGATATCCCTCCAGACTTGAACCAGAGGACCGAACGCTCCACGCTCGATCATGGCCCTCTCCTCCGCCGACAGCCGCTCGTAGTGCTCCATCGCTGTCGTGTAACCCGAGAACGACCTAATGTTCCCGGCCTCCTATTATGATTTAAAACAAAGCTATCTTTAGTTTTGAATGAAATTCGAAAGAAGTTTGGACAAAAAAGAATGAAAAGGAATAGGTAATGAGTAGTGAATTCTTATTTACCAAGCTCTTCACCGTCCTGTAGGACAGGTGACCCTCTGCAGCCCACACGAGGTGCCTACTCTCCCAGGTCTCAGCCCACGCAGGAGCTCCTCTTAGCTGTCGACCTCCTCGCCCGACGTTAGCCCGTCTCGGGGCCTCCTCCTCCTCGGCAGCCTCCTCCTCGTGAGCATCGTCTCCAGTGGCCATCACCGCAGCAGTGAGGGCCTGCTCTAAAGCCTCCTCAACCGTAACAACGTCTATCTCCATGGGAGTCCTCCCAGAAGTAGAAGCCTCATCACCTGCGACATTAAAGTAAATTCAGGCCGCGTCACATGACGACAAGCCTTTGTTAAGGGATTTTCGAGCCTTCAAAGCTCTAAAACTGCCCTTTCCGGCCATCTTTGGCCATATTCCCGCCAACCCAATCACTCATGTGATAAATTGGGTCAAGTCAAGTCCAGTTCAAGGCCTAGTTCCAGGTTCAAGTCGAAAATTCGGCAGCATTTCGCTATAACGGTGATTATGCCCTAAAAAGGTGTCCTGAAAAAGTTGTCACGAACCAAAATTCCGAGATGGTAGAAAGTTTACCCATCATCCAAGGATCCCAAATAACAAGTTTCATCGCAAATGGGCAATCCTAAGGCTATTTTCGAAGCAATTTACGGTCTAGCTGTAAAACCGTCTCAAAATTCATTCAAAGGCTCAAAACTCGATGAAAATTCGAAGCAAACACATGGTTATGTTCCTAACATCACCTACTATCCATTTCCAGCATCAATTTGGCAAAGCAAATCCGTTTGGGGGAAAAGCCCCAAATTTTCGATCAAAAGGGTCAAAAACCCTAAATCTCGCGGCTCAAAATTCGACAAATGCAGGAGATTAATGCAAGATTAAGACACATACCTCGATTAGTCATGTTTAAAGCAAGCTTTTGAATCAAACCTTGACGGAAATGGTGAAGATTTGAGAGAGAAATGCAAGAATTATGTTTCGAAATAATGAAACACAATCCTTCTGATTTCGCGTTTTTACGCTGAAATAGCCAATTTGGGGAAAAGACGCAGCAGGCGCTGCGCCTCTTCCAAGAGACGCAGCTCTTGCTGCGCCCCTTCCTTGTGTTCCCTCCATACGGATTTTCAAAAATTCGTTATAAGTTCGTTGTTTGTGGGCCCATCTTTGGTGCGCCTCTTCCTCGATGCTATTTTGCTCTTTTGGACGATTTTCTTTCGTTCCGGCCCGCATTTCATCAGCCAGCAGTGGACTATGGCATATTATTATTCATTTTCTCCAGCGCAGCAGTATTTTGCAGTATTGCTCACTCAAGATTTCTTCCATGACGATCAAGATGTTCCTAGTCGTCAAAATATTTGTCCCCATCGCAGCGGTATTTTGCAGTATTGCTCATTCAAGATTTCTTCCCTTGACGATCAAGATGTTCCTAATCGTCAATATATCTCCCCAACAAGAGTCCGCTTGAGACCGACGCAAGCAGATTCAACCTCCAGTTTCGCAAGAGTTCGCTTGAGAACGACGCAAGCGGATTCCCCAGCAGTTTCTACTGACGTCCTGCTGCTTTCAATATTTCTTGTTTCCCCGCAGAGTTCGACCAAAGTTCCCTGTGACCCCTAATGCCTTCAGACACCAAGTTATCTTCAGACCAAAGTGTTTTTGCCGAAGCGTCTTCAGTCCCGTTTCACCCAGGGGTATCTCAGGTATGGTCTCTTCTTATGGCTGGCGAGCCTCCTTACGTAGTCTAATGGACTTTAAACGACCCTCCCCAGAAGTCGACAGACTCTAAAATGTTCCCGACGACAGGTCCTTGGTTCAGACCCCTTGAGCCGCCTCGCGTCGCCATAGACGTCAGGTTGTAACCTCTGATTGACCTGATGGCTATACTTTGACTTTCGCCTTGTCCAAGCCTCAGTCAAAGTGGGGGCTCTGTAGACACCTCATTTCTGCACCTCCCGCAAACCACCCGGTGATGATTGGGCCGCATGTTTGATACGCGGAACGATTTGTGACAGTTCGTAAGATTATCGTCAAGTTTTTGCTCAAATATTTAATGTCGACCTCTTAGTTGTCATCTACGTCCTGATACGGTCGTTTTGGCAGTAATTAGAGTACATTCGGAGTCCGGGTCAAAAACCGTCTCCATTTCTGATAACTGTTAAATCCCGAGTCAGAATATTCTGGAATGTTCCGGATATTTCTATTCCATATTTCACAAATTTTATCTTTTGGCAAATAATATCCCGTAATATTCATAAGATAATCGAATTATTTCCGTCCTACCATAACTCAAACGCGGAAATCTTTCTTCAAACAGAGGAAACCTCCGGGAATAGAAGAAGAAAAGTCTTTGCGCCTCTTCCAAGAGACGCAGTGGCTCTCTGCGCCTCTTCCCAGTGCCCTTCTTTGCATGATTTACGTATCTTTTTCATATCTTTCCGAGATTCACTTCCAAAGAGTCTCCGAAACCCTATTCCTTCACGTGATTAGTATAAATAGGAGCTTTCGCTCCTCATATTTCTCACGCGAGTGTCCGCCCTTCTCTTCTCCCTTTGCATTCTAGACTTCGTTCTTACTAATTGGCGCCTACGTGCTTGGACTTCCGACCACGTAAGCTCGGATCTTTCCGGTACCACCTCTCCGTTGCATGACCGACCAATTTGACCAACTACACTCAATCAACTTTAATTAATCAATCGTTTTCCTCTTACGAGGGCACTCTCTTTGCATTCGCGTCGAGCATTCACTAGTTGATATCTTAGTTCATCTCGTTCCGTCAACATGTAAGTCTGAGGGTGTAATAATTCTCTTTATTTATTGTATTTTATTTATCGTATCGTCTTTGTAAGGTTTATGTCGAAAATACCGTTAAAACCGATTTCTAAAACCCTTTGTTAAAACCTGTTTTTGCGGATTTCCAGTAGACAGACGTCGAGAAAAGACGCAAAGAATCGCTGCGCCTCTTGAAGGAGCGTTAGTTCTGTTGCGCCTCTTCGTGAGGCCGCGCATTCTCGCTTCTTTTCTTCTTCCTTGTCCTCTGCAATTCGCTTTGTTATTTGTCCGTCCGTTAATTCTTTGATATAATCGTCGTTGATAATTCACATGTATATTGTATCATATTAATCATCATCATTAACTTGTTTTAATCATCATAAGTCCGACTTAAATCCTAAATAATCCATATTTACGGGTTTTCGTCATTAAATTCAAACCCGGATTTCAGAGATTCAATTTGTTCATATTGGGTTTCTGGGATTCGTCATTGATATAGTTTTCGTTTGTTTATTCACATGTTTGTCGTATATTCGTTGTATATTCATCATGTTTAGACTAGTTAATTAATTTCAATAGAGGACTCATTCATTAACATCGCTTCATCATGTAATTAATTCGTTTACATCCGTCTCATCCGTGTTTTATCGCTTTTATGACCATCATTCACATGTAATTAATCTGTTAATCACTTTCATCCGAGTAAATATTATCAATCAATCATTAAATTTACCAATCGACATTAACGGTTTGCGGTTAAACTTCACGCCGAGAATTCACCCTTGGAGAATGACGCAAAGAATCGCGCGCGCGCCTCTTCCAGGGCGCGATCTCTGCGCTGTTCAGGATGAGTTACGCCTCCGAACTCCTTTTTCGCTTGACGTAATTAATTAGGCTACGTATTAATTAACTAATATCCGTATTATCACCTTCTAATTCCTGTTCGTTAATTTATTTTATTCTTTTATTCTTTTATTTCTTTTTTTCTCAAATCATCCGTTTTAGCGGTATTTTCGACATAAATCGCCTATTCCAATGTAATTATTGTAATTTATAATCATTGTCTTTCTTTTAGTGTTTGTATGCTTTCACATGTAAATGAGCATTAAATCCAACTTCGACCCAATTGTATGCTAATTACGTGTCAACCGACTTAGTATTAATTCTCACATGCTAGGATCAAATCTATGGATGTTGCATTGCATGCATATAGCCGACGATATATCAAGTACGAATAACTTCCCTAATCATTAGTAGAGGCCGCTATCGAGGCGGGCGGGATTAGGTGTTCGATCAAAAGAGCTTCCTAATACGTACCCTCACCCCTTACTCCAGATCTCCGTGAGCACCCGTGTTCATTGGCATCCACGAGAGTCATTCTAGACATAGAATGCTAAGGGTAACGATTGCTTAGTGTTCATGTCACTACTTTGTGTCTTGACATGACACGAGGTATTCGAACGGTTCCAATTTCCCATAAAAATTGGTGGCGACTCCATACAAAATGCAAACGCTTGTCCCGTTTCTCACCAAGCGCCCCCGTGGGCGGCTCGCTGTCCACAATTAGTGATGTATATCTGGTTAGCAGTCTCAAGCACAATTCACTGAGTATCTCTCAATTATGCGACAAAGGAAATAAAGTTGTCTTTCATTCAGATTCTTGTCGAATAATAATTGAAGGAACAAGTAGTGTTGTGCTTGAAGGTCATCGTAGAAGGAATGTTTATATGATTGATCTAAATAATATTCCTACTAATTCATTCACGTGCATGAAAGTAACGACAGATGATCCGTGCCTTTGGCACAAAATATGCTCACATAAATTCAACAACGTTGAATAAGCTAAGGAAATGGGATTTGGTTGAAGGACTTCCCTCAATCAAATTCGATCAAGAAACATTATGTGACTCTTGTGCTCTTTGCAAATACGTGAGATCATCATTCAAACCCAAGAGAATGGTAACTACAATGAACCATTGGAGCTCGTACACATGGATCTTTGTGGCCCAATGAAGGTAAGAAGTAGAGGAGGATCCATGTATGTCTTCGTTCTAGTTGATGATTATTCCAGATATGTTTGGCCAATATTTCTCAATTCAAAAGATGAAACTTTCGAAGAGCTTAAAGTTCTAATGAAGCTTGCCCAAAATAAGTATAAATCTACATTAATCTCCATTCGTACGGATCATGGCACCGAATTTGATAACCATGTATTTATAGAATATTGTCGGAAGAACTATGTTGGGCATAATTTCTCGGCACCACGAACCCCACAACAAAACGGTGTTGTGGAACGTATGAATAGGACATTGGAGGATATGGCATGCACTATGTTATTGTGTAGTGGACTACCTCGTAATTTTTGGGCTGAAGCTATTAGTACTGCATGCTATGTTCATAATCGAGCTTTGATTAGACCTATTCTCAGGAAGACTCCTTATGAGCTTCTTAGAGGATGAAATCCTAACATAGCACATCTACGTTGCTTCGGGAGTAAATGTTTTGTCCATAATAAAGGCAAAAATAGATTAAGCAAATTCGATCCCAGAAGTGACGAAGCTGTGTTTGTCGGTTATTCTAATCATAGTAAAGCATATAAGGTTTTTAATAAGAGAACCCTATGCATCGAAGAAAGTGTTCATGTTGTTTTTGATGAGAATAACATGTTTGACAAAGCTGAACAGGATGAGGAAGAAAATTTGAACGAACCTGATTTTCGAATATCCAGGGATGATCTTCCAGAATTGGATGAAGAAGATAAAGAAATTGAGGAACAAGTGATGAACAAAGAAGCTCTTCGAATGATAAAGGAAAGAGAACTGAGAGTTTAGTTGATGATACTAAAACCTCTTCTCAATGTAAGCAATTGGAGGATAAAGTTATAACTGATGAAGCTATAACGTCAACTTCAAATCAACGAACAAAGTCCAATGTTATAACCGATTCTGTTATAACCCCAGACTTGGATTCAGGGGGAACAAGGCTTGAACCCCAATCATTCGAAGAAGACGAAACTAGTTCAGATGAAGATGTGCCTCCCGTTTCTAAGAAATGGAGATACAAGGACTCTCATCCAATGGAAACCATCCTAGGAAGTTTGAATGAAGGTGTTCGAACTCGTAGAAGACTTAACAACTTCTGCTCGTTCTATTCTTTTCTTTCAACCATTGAGCCAATAAATATCAAAGAAGCACTTACAGAATCAGACTGGATCGTTGTTATGCAAAAAGAGCTTCAGCAGTTCGAACGGAACAAAGTTTGGCATTTGGTTCCAAGACCTAAAGACCGAACGGTTATTGGTACAAGATGGGTTTTTAGAAACAAGCTGGACGATACAGGAGTCATTGTACGAAATAAAGCTAGATTGGTTGTACAAGGATATAATCAACAAGAAGGAATTGACTATGATGAGACCTTCGCTCCTATAGCCAGACTTGAGGCTATTAGATTGTTAATAGTGTTTGCTGCTCATAAAGGAATCAAACTTTATCAAATGGACGTTAAGACAGTATTTCTTAACGGTTATTTGAATGAGGAGGTTTTCGTGGAACAACCTCCAGGATTTCTCGATAGCACGTTTCAAAACCATGTTTTCAAATTAGATAAAGCTTTGTATGGTTTGAAACAAGCTCCGAGGTTGTGGTACGACAGATTGTCAAAATTTCTTCTTGAAAGTAGTTTTAAAAGAGGATCTGTCGACAAAACTCTATTTCTGAAAACTGGGGATTCCGATTTATTGGTTGTGCAAATTTATGTTGATGATATTATCTTTGATTCAACTAATGATCGTTTATGTAAGTATTTTTAAGAATTAATGACCTCAGAATTCGAGATGAGCATGATGGGAGAACTCAAGTTCTTCCTTGGACTCCAAATTCAATAAACTCCTGAAGGAATCATGATACACCAACAAAAATACATCAAGGAGCTAATCAAGAAATTCGGTATGGAAAACTCTAATTCTAAACCTACTCTTATGGGTACGGATAAGAAGTTGACCTTGAATGAAAACGGTAAGTGTGTCGATGAGACGACTTATCGAGGTATGATTGGCTCACTTCTTTATTTAACTGCAAGTCGTCCCGATATTATGTTTAGTGTATGCGTATGTGCTCGGTTTCAATCATGCCCTAAAGAATCGCATATTATTGCAGTTAAGAGAATCTTGAAGTATTTAATTGGTACATCTAAATTATATCTGTGGTATCCTCTTGAGTGTAATTTCGATCTCATAGGATATTCGGATGCAGATTATGCAGGTTGTTCACTTGACAGAAAAAGTACTTCCGGCATAGATACATATGTTGGACCGTGTATTATCACGTGGGGGTCAAAGAAGAAAAATTCCGTTGCATTATCTACACCTGAAGTAGAATACATTGTCGCTGGATTGGTATGTTCTCAACTTTTATGGCTTAAGTAACAGTTATGTGATTACGGTGTTAATGTTGGGTGTATACCTATTTTATGTGATAACACGAGTGCCATAATTATATCTAATAACCCGACACAACACTCACGTACTAAGCATATAGACATTAGACACCATTTTCTACGTGATCATGTAGATAAGGGCAACATAAGACTGGAATTTTGTAGTACAGAAAAACAATGGGCTGACATTTTTACCAAAGCATTGGCTAGAGAACGTTTGAGACTTTACGGTTGGAAATTGGTTTAATCGGTGGCAACTAAACTTGTCACAAATATTTTATTCTTCGTATGACTGACTAGTTTTTGACGAGATTGTATGACTGTGTCCGTATTTTTCATTGCAAGTTTATTTGTGTCAAATGTTATATTATATTATGAGAATATTCCTTCTGCTAGTCATGTATATTTTATGTTTTATTATGAACCATACAGTCGGTAATAAATTATTCATGTATATTCTTTTTACCGAAATTCCTCATCAAATCTTTATCTCTTGCCAAAATTTTCATCTTATCATATCTATAAAAGATTCACCCTAACCACTTATATTATTCTTATGGTAAGTAAATAAAAAAAAATCATAAAACTTACCTACCTAATCCTACACGCCACTTCCACCTTTCCTAATTCAACACAAACACTTTTTACCATATTTTGTCTTTATACACCCCATATATACCCCACCTCATACGGTCACAATCAAAACACAACACCCAAAAAATTTTCCCCAAAATTTTTCTACACTCAACCTCCAAAATCAAATCACCATCATGACACCTCCCTCAACTCGTCTTCACTCACCCTCAACTCGGTCCACAACTCGGACCGGGTCCTCCAAATCACCATGCAACAAAGCTTATGTCCCTATCAAAACTTCCTCACCTCAATCAAACCACAAGCCTACCAATCCCGATCATAACCTGGTTAATCCTAACTTAGAAGGGAAAAGACGAAAGCTAAATAAGGGTAAGAAAAAGGTTGTCGTGTTTGAGACTTCGGTGGAGGAAACCGAGATTGTGGCTAATTAAGAAGTTCATTAAAGAGCGATGTTCTGAGAGTATATGCCGAATGCAACATCATCGGGTCTTGATAAGGTTAGACTTACCGCGGATGAAAGTGTTGGAATATGTGTCCTCCGACAATAATGCGATCACAACTGTCGATCATGATGATCACATGTTTAAGTCTCATTTTAAGAATACAATTGGGAAGTAATATTTTACTGTCAACTGGTCCACACATATCGGTAATGATTGGCTGACTAGAGTTTGACATTACTGTCGTACGACGGTGGTGATCAGTTGATCCCCTTAGGTCATACCTAAAGGGTAACACTCTTAATTGATTATTTAATTGATCGTATGACGATACGGGTCGATTAAATTACTAAAAATTAACGGACGATTTTGGAAGTAATATTTACGTGTCTCATTATAATTTGATTAAATAAGATACGGTCTAAGTGATCGAATTGTTTTATTACTTAGATGAAATTATTGTTTAAGGAAACAATTGCATTTGAATGAATAATTATTTATAAATACAAGATGTTGTGATTTATTATTGGTAAATTATTTTGGTACAAGTAATTATGAATTACTAAGTCAATTTTGTTTATGACGTATTTTTATTAATGCGTTGATTTTTAATATGTTAAAAATACATAACAATTTTACATGTCATGTAACATGTGATAAATTGACAAATTGACAAAGATAAAATGGAGTCTGTTTTATCCCATTTGGACCGAAATATTGGGGTGGTTTAGGATTAATATTGTGTTGATTTATTAAGTGGAAAACATAATCATTATTCCTAAACCTAGCCATGCAAACCTAGTGCCTCTTGTGAAGAGCACCTTGCTCATGCATTGGCCCTCTTAACCCCTCCCCCCTACCCGGTTTTATGAAGAGAAAACCATGGGTTTTTCTCTATAATTTTTACCATATACACTACTTGAACACTAGTGTATTATTCATTCATTCATCAATCAAAAATAGAGTTTTTAGAGAGATAAAAATTCTTCTTCCTTCTCCTTCTCTTAAACGAAATAAAGAGAACAAAATAAAGATTTTTGGGTCAATTTTATTTAAATTAATATTGTTCTAGTATTAATAATATTAATTTTATTAAGTAGTTACCTTGGGTATTATTCCTTGGGAGGGATTCTATACTTGAATCCTTGTTCATCCATTTTAGGAAGCTCAAGAACAAGTGAGTAGGAGAACTCACTTGTGCCCAAATAATCCGAAATCTTCAATGTAAGATGATGATTTCTTCCTTATTCTTATTATTGTTTGTATGCATAAGATCAACATTTAATTTTATGACTAAATTAATTTGAAACATATATGAATATGTTTAGTAATGAGATATAGATTTCTAACAAGCGGTATTAAGAGCCTTAGGTTGTTTGCATGCAAATCGGTTATAGTTTTTCTGAGTTATACGATTAACATATAAAACTTATAAATTTGTGTTATTATGATATATCACGAAATAAATTTTGCATGTTAAAGTTTCTGATCTTAAAATGTATTTAGGATATTTTGGTTAATTTATGGATTTTTATTGTTCATTTTATATAATAATGGCATTAAAAATGTGATTTTATGATAAAAATGTCATTTTCGGACTAAAATTAGCTAAACTTCGAATTTTCCAGTGGGTTCTGTATATGTTTTCACATATATTATTTTTAGATGACCTGTAAATTTTCAGATTTTTTGTAGTTTTTATGCTCGAAATATGGATTTTTCATGATAAAAATCGAATTTAAATGAAAAATAGGTTAATATGAAATTAATTTCGAATCTGGTCATATAAATTTAGTATGTTGTCCCATGCAATTTTACAAGATGTGTTTAAAATAATAGGCTATAATGAAGTCTTTATGCATGATTTATGAATTTTTGATGAAAAATAGCATAAATAGTGACTTTAATTAGTGAATAATTGTTAAAACATACTTCATGACTAAGGAAAAACGTCACATGTTGCATTTTATTACCCATTTCAGATCTAAAATTGAAAATTTGATAAATATAATTTTTCTCATATTTTTATGATAATATTTGATAAATCCGATAAACCGCAACATTGTTTTTCCCGGTAAATTTCGATATTTTTAACCTAAGTTTTTTTAACATTATGAGTGTCATGGTATTTTTCAAGAATGTTCATAAGTTTAAATTTCAAATTTTGAATTTATTTGAAATTTTTGTGATGTATTTGAAGTTTATAGCATTTTATTGTAATTTTGAGTCCATTAATGAACAATTTTAAGAAATATAAGTTAATTATAGTCAAATAGTTAGTGGAGACTAATTTTGAGCCCTAAGTTGGTTAGTGTAATTAGCTTGTGCATAAATATTATTTTATGTAATTTATTGTGATTTTAAAAGGTTGAATCACGCAAATCCGTAAAAACCGATTAATATATGATATTGGCTCCTTAAAGGCGATTTAGCATAAAATTGGGCATGTTCATACATATTATAATGCTGTATTTTATTTATGATTGTCATAATTTTATTTTATGTATTTTTTGAATTATGTAATTTTACTTAGTATGGCCTTAGTTTTTTTTTTTAATTGGTATTACCCGAAATGTATGGGAATATCGATTCGGTTGTAATTTATTGTGATCTCGTGTCACCGTTTTGTAATTTAATAGATTTATTTTATTTTAATTACAAATGTATAATAGGAAATTATGTAATTTGTTATGTAATTTATTTATTTCGGAGTTCCTTGAAGACGGTGTCACTCAAGAAGGCGATACATAAAGACGGTGTTACCTCGAGATGCGTGCAAAAATCGAAGTTCAAGGGACCAATGGAGTTGGTTTCCGAATATGTAATAGTTAATTAGATTTTCTATTTTAGGAAGGCCATACTAGGATTTAATTTATGCTTTGCATTTTATTTATATGTTGCATGCATCGCTAAATTGCCATAACTAAAACATGCATTGTCATTTTAATCGAGTTTATCGACCGTGTCAATTAGAATTGTCAATTAGAATTATCGTAGTTCACCGCTTTAATTCACTTAAAACGTGATAGATAATAAATTGACACGACCTCTCGCTAAAATAAACAATTGAGACTTAGCCTTACCAAAAAGTAGAAACCATGAAAACTTATTTCGTGAGGGAGTGCACTCGGCCACACCGGGGTACAAACCTTGTTACGTAGGGGAAGTGGGTGATAAATGTTTATCCACTGAATTCATGTTGATAAGGGTTTCATCGGCCACACCGTGCCCAAGTTAATGTGGGTTTGGATCATGGAGACATTTATTCGAAATTTGGATTGAACTCAACAAAAATTTTTGATAAGGGTTTCATCAGCCACACCGTGCCCTTGTCGAATGTGTTTTGGGCTAAAGATAAATGTTAATGTAATTTTATCGACCAAGAGTTCTAAAAGTAGAATCGATTAAAGCGTTAATCCACCGAGTTATATTGATAAAGGTTTCATCGGCCACACCGTGCCCAAGTTAATATGAATTTGGTTCTTGGAATCATTTATCTAAGTTGGGTAGAGGTCACTAGATAAATGCTATAAAACTTGTTTAAATTAAATTTTTTACGAGTATTATTATTTTGAAAACGACATATGTTTTATTCCTTCTATATTTTGTTTTGTAGACCACTTTTATTTCTCATAACAAATGGCCACTCCAAACACCAACGCCACACCTCACACTAATATTTCATGGCTCCGATCCTTCATGAATCGATGTAAACTTGAAAAGAATGGGTCAAATTTCTCCGATTGGGATGCCCAACTCAAATTAGTCGCCCAAGGTGACGACAAGCTTCGTTACCTCACCGAGGCCTCTCCACCCGAACCTAATGCTAGGTCGAGTGCCGCTACTAGGGAAGCATATGAGGCTTACCACAAGGAGTCCGCCGCAATGAAAAATGTGTTGATCTTTGCGATGGAGGCGGATCTCCAAAGGAGAGCCTTTAAGATGGGCACCGCTAATGAAATTTATTCCAAGCTTGTGACAATGTTTTCACAAACTCCGCGGATTGTCCAATATGAGGCGGCCGCGGTATTCTTTGATCTCGACTTTAAAGAGGGCCAAAAGGTTAGCCCTCACGTGATCAAATTGATGGAGCTAGTCGAGACCTTGAAGATTCAAAAGGTTGAAATCCCCAAAGAACTCATTGTAGATAGGATTCTACACTCCTTATCCAAAGTCAAAGCGTATGTTCAATTCCGGGTGAATTTTAACATGCAAGACAAGGACGTGTCTCTTGAAGAGTTGCACAAGTTACTTGTGCAAGCCGAAAGAGACATGGGGTTAAATGTTAACCCACCTAAGGATATGCTTAACATAAGCACCAAAAGCAAGGGGAAGTTCAAGAAGAATGGGAAGAAGGGTAAGAAGCAAGCTCCCACTTTCACCAAAGCTAAGACTTATGAAGCTAGCACTTCCAATATCAAGAAGGGTCCTCTTGATAAATGCCATTATTGTAATGGTGTTGGACATTGGAAAAGAAATTGTTCCAAATATCTTGGTGACATTAAAGCTGGAAAGATCACTCCAGTAGGTAAATGACTATCCTTTCTTTTATGTTTCTAATTCAACTATGGTATTGTGATAAAAAGTTGTGATAATGTATCCCCTTTTTATTGTAAATAGGGCCTCCACCAAGCAAGGACAAGGGAAAAGAAAAGCAAGCTTGAGAAACCATCAAGAAGCTAGGAGTAGCTTCCATGAAGCTTCGCTTTTTATTGTCTTATTTTAATTTATGTTTCGGATTTTTAGAACCTTTTGATTTCCGTGTTCGACATGGAGATGTTTAATCCTTTCTAAACAATTGTTGTATTTTGGATAATGGTGGCTTGGTTTGCAACCCAAGTCACCCGTTTTATCGTATTTTATCCTTGTTCTAAAAATTCGTCTTTATATGCTTGCTCATAGAAACATATGATCATTCACTTAAAGTGATCTAATGGACAACTATAATGATGGGATTCATTATATGTCCACAAGCTTAAGGCTTGTGTATGATCAATTATAAAGTGATATTGAGTTGATGAACTCACTTAAAGGAATGTCAATCACCAAGTACAATTATCAAATCTAAAACAATTAGTCAACCTATGAGATAGTACTCCTTTGAGAAAATGAAGACACAAAGAACACCAAGCAAAATTTGTGTACTTGTGTACATGAGATCTATGCAAGAAAGAATGATTTGTATACCTATACAGATAGTATACTCGAATAGATGAGATCTATGGTTTCGAATAGATGATATCTACATGAGAAAAGAGACCAAGTGAACTAATCAAAAGAATATGTTCTCAAGATAACTACACGAGGAGACCAAAAGAAAGTTTTGGAATAAGAATGACTAAAGTAAAGTCTTAACAAGAGTTTTGACTAGTTTATGAACAACATTTGACCAATAGTTTCAATATTGATATTTACTTAAGAGCCTAAATGAATCAAAGTTGCATCAACCTAGAAAATAAATGAGATTTATGACTAAAAGTTGCAAAGATTGATATATCGATATCCACAAGAGCTAAGTAAAGTATTAACCATGCTAATGTCATTACTTAACCTCATTATAAAAATGAAATGGTTAAACCTCCTTCCGAAAAGGGTATTTTGAGAAGGACGTGTATTTGATATAATCCACATTTAAATAATGACATTGCTATGCATCATTACAAAATGAATGAGTTAGAGATTAAAATCTCTTTCCATAAGGTTAAGATTGAAACCTTTTCAAAAAAGAAATTTTGAAAGGATATGATGGGAACATATATGGTTTTATCTTAATAACTTAGCAAAGCAAAATATATTTCAATTCTTGAAATGTTTCGATTGAGTAGTCAATTGCGAAACATGTGGAATTAAGTGGGAGTTGGAAATTATCATGTGAAGACATGGAATTTAGTGGGAGCAATCATCTTGTAAAAGTTTATAACTCATTACTCATTGAGAATGACGAGCTAATACTTTCTTTCACAAAGAAGTATTTGAGTTTTCAATTCTGGATGAAAATGGACTATGATGAATCCAATCACATCATGAGATGTTGGATAGGTATTGAGATATACACACCGAATCAACGAGAAACATAGGTTATTCATGTCAATAAAAGTGGAATTGCCATTAGCACTCATGGTCATTCATTGAACCTAAGAATGGTTGATCACATGATTATTAGTTACTAATGTTTCCGCCATTAGAATAATCATGCACATGTCCAATAATGAATCATATGCATAAGAGCATGATGAATCATTGGCAAGCCATAGAAGAATCATAATGAATTCTCGAGGGGAATCCGATGAGCGATTTCAGTGTTGGACAGAACACTCTGTTATGTGTCAAGAGGTTGCACATATTAAAGTTCGAACAAGCGTAAGGATTTATGAAAATCCTAAGCTTTTCAAGCTAAAAGGAGAAATAAGAAGTTAGGAAAGATACTTAGTTGAAGTAAGAAGTTACTCAAAACTAATATTTTCTAATATGCTAGGACTTGTGAAAAGTGCTAGGCTAATCATCTTGACAATTGTTGCAAGACTCTACAAAACATATACCTAGTGCATTGTGAGTGGGTAGAGTACTTGATCAGTGCAAGTAATATCATTCACCACAAATTCGTTGGTTATGTGATAAACAACCAGAAAGTTCTTTCAAAATAAAGAACCCAGACCTAGGTTGGGAACCTATATGTGTACTTGGTTAAGTTCATGCTATGAGAGATAACATGAATGTAAAGGATAATGCAATATGAGAAGTTTGAACACATGGACACATGGTATATTAAACTTCTATTGCAGTCGACTAGTGTTTACACACTTACGATATGCATCACAAGGTTGTAATATGGTATTGACTACCTGAATGTGATGTCGACATTTGTCGTTTGAGTTATTATTAACTCACCTTATACTTTGTTATATCCAAACGGGTTGTAGAGACAATTGAACCCCGTTAAAGTGAACACGGATTAGCATTGTATTCGCCCATAGTTACTTACATGAGGTGACGTCTCGAAGTGACTAGAATGTGATGCGATTGATGGCAAGTTCAAGTGCCATGGAGTCATGTGTGATGACTAGTCGATCACATAGGCAGACTGTTAGGAACACCTTTTCGGGCCTTATGACCGCTTATAGAGTTCTGGCAAATTTATATAGCCTGGTCGTGGCGAGAGCTACTATAGTATTCTAATGAGTCGATTCTTTTGACTAAAGACTATTCGCCTAAGATGGCGCAGTTTCAGATTAACTTTGATTTGTGTTACTACGACCTTCGTAAATGGGGTCAAATGGGCATATTTTGGGTTATGATGGCTGTGGCTAGTCGAAGGGAATAAGTGCGATAGGAATTGTCCACTCCTAGTCAGGGTTATAACAATATCTCAAGGCCACTCGAGGAGTAATGAACTGGAAATGCGTGGCCACGCTCGGAAGACATCTATGGTAGATAAATCCGGTCAATCAGTTATTCTCTAGATCGAGGAAACCACTCTCGATATGATCACTTGCAAGTACGACCTGAAAGACACCTTGCATTGAGTGGGAGATAGTAATAGGACAACAGAATTGGTGACGCACACTTGTCGAGGACAAGTGGGAGATTGTTGGAATATATGTCCTCCGACAATAATGCGATCACAACTGTCGATCATGATGATCACATGTTTAAGTCTCATTTTAAGAATACAATTGGGAAGTAATATTTTACAATCAACTGGTCCACACATATCGGTAATGATTGGCTGACTAGAGTTTGACATTACTGTCGTACGATGGTGGTGATCAGTTGATCCCCTTAGGTCATACCTAAAGGGTAACACTCTTAATTGATTATTTAATTGATCGTATGACGATACGGGTCGATTAAATTACTTAAAATTGACGGACGATTTTGGAAGTAATATTTACGTGTCTCATTATAATTTGATTAAATAAGATACGGTCTAAGTGATCGAATTGTTTTATTACTTCGATGAAATTATTGTTTAAGGAAACAATTGCATTTGAATGAATAATTTATTATAAATACAAGATGTTGTGATTTATAATTGGTAAATTATTTTGGTACAAGTAATTATGAATTACTAAGTCGATTTTGTTTATGACGTATTTTTATTAATGCGTTGATTTTTAATATGTTAAAAATACATAACAATTTTACATGTCATGTAACATGTGACAAATTGACAAAGGTAAAATGGAGTCCATTTTATCCCATTTGGACCGAAATATTGGGGTGGTTTAGGATTAATATTGTGTTGATTTATTAAGTGGAAAACATAATCATTATTCCTAAACCTAGCCATGCAAACCTAGTGCCTCTTGTGAAGAACACCTTGCTCATGCATTGACCCTCTTAACCCCTCCCCCCTACCCGGTTTTATGAAGAGAAAACCATGGGTTTTTCTCTATAATTTTTACCATATACAATACTTGAACACTAGTGTATTATTCATTCATTCATCAATCAAAAATAGAGTTTTTAGAGAGATAAATATTCTTCTTCCTTCTCCTTCTCTTAACCGAAATAAAGAGAACAAAATAAAGATTTTTGGATCAATTTTATTTAAATTAATATTGTTCTAGTATTAATAATATTAATTTTATTAAGTAGTTACCTTGGGTATTATTCCTTGGGAGGGATTCTATACTTGAATCCTTGTTCATCCATTTTAGGAAGCTCAAGAACAAGTGAGTAGGAGAACTCACTTGTGCCCAAATAATCCGAAATCTTCAATGTAAGATGATGATTTCTTCCTTATTCTTATTATTGTTTGCATGCATAAGATCAACATTTAATTTTATGACTAAATTAATTTGAAACATATATGAATATGTTTAGTAATGAGATATAGATTTCTAACAGAAAGAACCCGAGTCAACAATGTTATGCGGTATGGTATTCATGGTGGTCGGTCTTACTCTGAAAAATGGTATGGGAAAATCGAAGCTTTACAATTTTTCAAGGATTTCTTGAACTTTCAAGAATGGAAGAAAGTTAGCTCCTTTGTTGGTTCGGTTTATCCTATAGAGGTAATCCAGTTTTACTCTTCGGTCTCCGTAAGAAATAATGTGTTGCATGCAATGGTAAATGAATCTGAAGTCAAACTCTCCCTTGCCGATTTTTGTACTCTGTTTTCGGTCCCTGATGATGGGATAGAAATAAACCCGAGTGCGGAATGGGGAGATGTGACGGAGGAATAAAAGCTTAAAATTAAGAAGTCTTTTGATGTTGATGCTACGGGGTCGAGTAACATGCTTATGAGGTCGTTCACTCCGAAATTGAAGTTCTTTTTAAATTTTCTTTGGAACACGGTTGTCCCGAGGAGGGGTGGTCGTGATAAGTTGTCAAGCTATGAGATGGTGTTGGTGTCAAAATGGCTCGAAGGGTCAAAAGTTAGTCTTCCTCGTCTTGTTTTTCATCGAATCATTCAAACAAGCATTTCCGTCACCAAGAAGAAATTATATACTACTTTAGACTTGCCATATGGGATGTGGGTCTCTCGGCTTTTAGAACAAAAAGGGGTGGTCGGGTCTTCTAGCTATGGTGTGTTGGTCAAAGATGAGATGTGTGACACTCATCTTAAATTGATGAAAATTGGAGCAATTGGACCCGATTTAGTGTTTTTGGCAAAGGGTAATATGGTGGAAAAATCGTCGGATGTGGTGTCGGTTGTGGAGCAAAAATTGGACTCGTTTATAACGAGTATTTGTGAAAAATTGGATGCTCAAAATAAGTTGTTTGCGAAGTTGGTCTCGGGTTTGGGTCAAGACAAGAATGGGGCTTCGGGTTCGAAGGGTTCGGATCATGCCGAGGTCTTGTCTTTTGCATGGGTTGGAAGCTAGGGTTGATGCTATGGCTAAGGATGCGGCTAGGGCGGCTAAGGAGTGTGTCCGTCATTCCGGGTCATTAGCCAACTTAGCTAGTCAAGGAGGGGTAATTTGGCGCGAAGGGAAGGCTATGCATGAGGACATGAGGGTTGTTTACGAGGCTATTAAAGCCTTGTCATTGAAGGTGCTCAATTTCGAGACGTGCCTCACGGCACAAGCTAACCATGTTCGCTCATGTATTGATCGTCTTGACTCTCTTGAGTTTAGGACCCGTCCCGGTTATGTGAACCCAAATGTCGTGAAACGCGACTATCCTTAAGCCCGCCACCATCTTTTCTTTATTTCTCTTTTTATTAGACTTTATGTTTTTGGATTATTGTCTAATTTGGCCCATTTTGGCTTGGTCTCCCATTCGGCCCATTCGGCTTTATCACTTGTTATTTTATTCGGCCCATTGGCAATTAGACTACTTGGTTTGTAGTAGACTTATTTTATATTTGGCATGCTTATCGTAGATTACTTTCTCGTTTTATAATCTTTCTTTGCATGATTAATACGTGTCTCGATCTATATTATTCTAGTTGTTTTATGTCTTTTCTCGTATTTTCGATGATGTCAAGAGGGGGAAGAAAGTTATCGTGACTTAAGTATTTGCCTAAGCATGCTCCTTGTCAGAACCTTTAATCTCTTAACGTCCTTAGATCCTATACTTTGTATATAAGTGATTTTTCTTGCGTTCGACTGACTATGATTTTTAAAGTATTATGTTGAGGGGGAACTTACACTTAGTCACAAATCGTAAGAGACTTGTCATCATCAAAAAGGGGAAATTTGTTCGACCATATAGATAAATGATTATGTTTTGATAATGACAAGTATGTACTTCATATTATATATATATATATATAGATATATATATATATATATATATATATATATATATATATATATATATATATATATATATATATATATATATATATATATATATATATATATATATATATATATATATATATATATATATATATATACTTGCTCGTAATCGTTTGTTTAGTGTTCATTAGATTGACTTAGGTTACAAGTTTAGCAAGTAATGTTATAGCATCCTTAGCTATAACATTGGAGATTTGTGAAGCATCATTCAAGTAATGTTATAGAAGCTTGATCTATAACATTGAAGATTCCTAAAGCGTCATAGTAACTGTAACAAGTTTCAAGTATGATGATCACTCAAGCAAAAAGCTCGATCAAGTCTTTAACAAGCTCAAGATGAAGAGCTTATGATCAAGATAAAAGAGAAGATCCTATCACTGAAGATCTCCAGGAAGATTAGCTAGAATAGGTCTTCATATAATGACGGTATCTTAAGAAAGAATATTGGGAAAATAAAGTTATAGTTATTTCACCTATAACTTTACTTACCAAACTTAAAGTTATAGCTGTTTCTACTATAACTTTTGGTAGCAATTTGATGGCACGATTTTAATAGCTTTAAAATCATTTTTTAAAGGTTAAAATTCTTTAAACATATTTCAAAATCATGTGTGTGTATAGTAGAGATGAAATAAGGGTTGTTATAATGGATAACTTGCATTTCTCTATTGGTTAGTAAAACGACTTATGGGTCGTCATGCTACCTAGGGTTTGCTAGTTTATTTTAACCTAACCCTAATACAAGAAGAAGGATTTTCGTCTAGATGGACACGGGTCTAGGGTTTCGGCCGTTGGCTTTGAACCGTTAGGTTTTACAAGTTCTCTAGAACAAGTAATCTATCTAATTAAATCTAGCTTATATTTTTATAAGATATTTTCATATCTTAAATATATACTTGATTTAATTTGTTTACTTATCTGAAAATCTTAAAGATATAGTTTTGGAAAAATAAGATTTACTTTTATCTTATTTACTTAAACTAAAATATCTTGGATTGAATTGGGAAAGAGGTAGAGATTTATTTCTTGCGAAATAAACCGCCTACCTCACGACACTTCTAGGGTTTCGTGCAAAACCCTAGTCCTCTCCTCTACTATAAATACATATGATCATTCTTCATTTTAAATTAGCTTTTCAAAATATCAAAAGCTCTTGCAAACAATTTTGAGTTTAATTTTAATCGGTTATATTTATTGTTTTGCATTTGGAAATTCTTGCGACAAGTCGTGCTCTTTAAATTGCTTATTTTTCTTAAGATTACGTCATAAGATAATAGTACTTTATATTATTTCTTACTCGTTCAATTGTGTGAACACTTAGAAGAACAATCAAGTGTTTTCTTAGTAACTTAAGATAGTCAAATCGAATATCTAGTGATATTCAAATTGAGTTATAGCTAAAGTTAGCTATACGAGTTAGATTGATAATTTTGTAATCCGGAGAAAGGTACTAAAGTTGTTAATAGAGAATAGTGGACGTAGGCTTCGACGTGTGAAGCTGAACCACTTAAAAACCTTGTGTCTTTGCAGTTTTCGTTTTGTTCATTTCTTTACATTCTTAATCACTTAGTTAATTAGTTAAAGTTTAATTAATAAACTTTAAGTAATTAATTACCTTAATATAAAATTAAAAGTGGGCATAAGTTTTTTAAATACTCAATTCACCCCCCCCCCTTCGAGTATTTCTAGTGTGATAGACTCTTCACTTTCCTTATCCATAAAAAGTTTCCATAAAAGTTTCATTTGAAGAGCTTTATTAGCTTCTTCCGAAGATTTTATCCCCAGTCCACCAACCGATTTCGGTAAACAAACTTTATGCCAACCAATCAAATTAGGGGAGCGCTGAGAAGAATTCTTATTCCAAAGAAAGTCTCGATTAATCTTATCTAATCTATTATGGATTGATGAAGGAATGAGGAAGCTTTGCATTTGAAAAGTTCCCTTTCGCGGCTAAATTAGCATTTACTAGATCTAGTCTACCTGCTTGCGATAATGAATTCGCTTTCCATTTCAATAATTGAGTGCATGAAGATTGAATAATATTTTCAAATGTATTCTTAGTCACTCTGTTGTCAATTATTGGACATCCTAAATACTTACTTAAATGAGCTTCCTCTTTCATACGAAGAATACCCCTAAAAGATTTTCGAAGAGAGCGATCAATATTTCTAGTGTATTGAAAAGTAGATTTGTCAAAGTTAATAAATTGTCCTGATATCATGCAAAATTTGACTTAATAGTTCTACAACTATGATTAGAGGCTTTAACGAAAATGATAGTGTCATCCGCAAAAGTAAGAAATGGAATTTTCTCCACCCCATCTCTAATTCTAATACCAATATCACTAGAGCTAAGTTCACTATTTTTTTTGTAGTGATCTTGTTAAAGTTTCGGCGCACATAATAAATATGTACGGCGAAAGCGGGTCTCCCTGTTGAATACCTCGAGCGGGCCTAAAGACATCTCCTGGTGTTCCATTTACTAACACTGAGAAAGAAGCCGTTTTTATACATTCCATAATCCAAGAAATCCGCTTAGAATTAAAACCCATTTGCTTAAAAATTTCTTCAGTAAAGTTCTATTCTAGTCGGTCGTATACTTTTTCCATATCAAGTTTAATCGCAATCCAACATCCTTTGCCTTTTTTTGCGTTTAAACGAGTTGAAAATCTCGTGTGATAAGAGAATATTATCTTGAATGAAGCGATTAGGTGTAAAAGCACCTTGACAAGGGTGTATAATCTTATGCAAAACACTCCGGAGACGATTAGCTAGTATTTTTTGAAATAATTTTATAAATTGTTGAACACAAACTAATCGGGCGAAAGTGGTTTGCTGTTTGAGGATTGTCAACTTTGGGAATCAATGCTATGAAAGTATGATTTATTTCTTTTAGTAATTTATCAGAGTGGAAAAATGCTAAAACTGCTTTAGAGACAGAATTTCCTACAATATCCCAATATTTTTCAAAGAACTCGGCAGGAAATTCATCGGGACTTGGACATTTATCAGCCGCTAAACTAAACACAGTATTTTTAACCTCTTCCATACTAATACTACTAGTAAGAAAGTTGTGGTCTTCATATGTAATTAAGCTAGTAATAGACTTAAAATCCTCATTTTTGTCAACGTTACAAAGTTGGTTTTTTGTAACCTTAATTTTAAATTCATCCGATATTTCTTGTTTAATAAGGTCTTTATCAGTAATACAAGCACCATCCTTATTAATAAACTCCTTAATGCCATTTCTACCGCGTCTAATCGCGGCATAACTTTGAAAAAAACTTGGTATTGTTATCTCCAAAATTCACTTTGTTATACGAGATTTTTGTTGCCAATAGACACGCTTATAGTCAAGTAGTGCATCACGCTTTTTCAGCTATCTTAATTGCGCGTTTTCTAAATCGGCAATATGAGAAGAGCCTATTTGTTGTTGAATATTTTCTAACTTTTTTTCAGCAATTGAAAGTTGTCTAAAAATATTTCCAAAAGTAGACTAATTCCATTTCTTAGCCTTTTATTTTAAAAATTTGCATTTTTGAGAAAGACAAAACATATACGATCCATGAAACTGATATTGCCAACAACTTTCAAACCAAAGTCACAAAAAAGCCCCTCCTTTCAAACTTATGTGGACTCTTCAGAATGATTTCAGTAACAGCTACTTTTCTGTAGGACCGTCTTATACCATAAGACGGACCCAATAAGAGTCATTAGCCCAAATAAGTTTTAGTGAAAAAAAAGGACAAAAAAAGGAAGAAAAAACAATCTTTTAAGTAGAGTACGTGGGACAGGGAGTTGAAGACATGAAAACTTAAATTTACCAAGGGTCCCACCATTCTTGTATTTTTTTTTTTTGACAAACTAGCTTTTATTTTACGGAATATTAATCATGGGCTCATGGAAGGATTATCAATTGATTTTTACCATAAAAGAGTAAGTTTTTACAATAATATATAAGATAGTCAAATAAAACTTTCGCCAATTAAACGTAAATTATTGATAACAAATGGCTGGAATTAAGGTGTAATTTCTTAATACAAAGCAAGAAGTCATCAACATTAAAACCAAAATAATTAACCTATAAACTCAACTTTACAACATAAAAGCACAAGTAACAAAGAATAGAGCTAAATATCAATACTTATAATATATCTCATGCTTAAAATTTACACAAAAATTTAACCTTGAAGTTACTAGGGTAAATCTTTTAGTTCTTAAGTCATAAAGCTAAGGGTATATCTCTTCTAATAACCTTTGAATTTAAATTAAAAGTCCTTGTTTTTAAGTTAAAACAAAAGAATATCTAACTTGAAACTATAAGAGCATCTCCAATGGTTCATCTAAAGGACCTATTTGCAATATTTGCAAAATAAGGAGCTTGTAGCTTACCATTGGAGATTCAAAAAATTGGCGTGGCTTTCAAGCCATGTAGCTTGATATTTTAAAAATAAAAATAATTTTTTTTTCATTGGTTAAAAGCAATACTGTGGGCCCGTGTAAGCTACAAAGTGTTGTAGTTTATCATTGGACGAATACGTAGCTGACGAGCGATGTAGCTTAAAAAGTCGATGTGGCAAATCAAGCTACACTATGTTGTAGTTGTCCATTGGAGATGCTCTAAGAGCAAGCCCAATGATTTGACTTAGGGACTTGCTTGCAATTTTAAAAAATTGCAAGCTAATGGCTAAATCATTGAAAGTGTATGTATAGATTAGTTTTGTTTAAGCAACTAGATTCATTAAGCTAGTTGCTTAAATGGATCTACCACACGCAAACAACCAATAAAAAGTTAGTATCTTAAAATGTGGGTCCAATCTAGCTATTGAAAAATTAAGCTAAGAAATGCATTACTAGCTCAAAAAATTTGTAGATTAAAATTTAATGTGACAAAGGTAAGCTAGTAAGAACTAGCTTACCATTGGACTTGCTCTAATAGTGTTAGATATATATTAAAGTTTTCACATTAAAATAACGGTCTTAAAATGAATAGTTTTCAACCATAAAGCTCTAGTTAAATTAAAAAATATGCTAAAAGAACAAAGACACTTTCTATGTCATAAAAAAAAAGCTTGGTTTGGGGCTTTTTATTTTCTAAGCCTAGAGTTTGAGTTTAAATTGTGAGTATAGATATTAAAACATTTACCCAATTCAAAATAGCTGTTTTTCAGACTAAAATGTCAAGTTTTAAGTTAAAATTTATGAGTTGTCTAATTAGAAACCGGAGTTTTTACATTCAAGGCCAAGTTTTCAATTTTAAAACCTAGGAATTCAACTTAAAAGACGGAATTTTTAAGTCGGTATAAATAACCAATATGGGAATCGAACCACACCTTGTGTTTACACACGCTCTTCCATTTGAGCTAATCGGCTCTGATTTATCTAAAAAATATACTCTATCCATTTCCTCATCTTCTTCCATTTGCATTTTACACATTCCTTAAAAGGAACTTAATACGAAGTATATTATTTTCAAACGGCTTTGATTTACCGTCGAGAAATCTTTATAAACTATGGGTATAGTTTACAAGGTACTCGTACTATAAAGCGGTAAGAAACACAAAGCTCGATCATCAACGTATTGAATGAGCATATTTAATTTATGGAATCAGCAATAAGTCAAAACATGATTTGATAGTGATATAACGTAAAAGACTCTACCACAACCATAATCTTCAATATTTTACAAATAAATTAAAAAATTGAAGAGCTCCATGATCGAGTGATCGACAATGGTTTTACTTGATGTATTTTACTGCCATCTTGTAACTCTGCTTGAAGGAATTAAATTTTCATACGAACAAATCAAATTATAAATAAATTAAAATTTGGAAAAAAAAAAGCTTTAAATTTTAACACAATTATGGATGAACATTAAACATTAGGGCAAAAAACAAACCTTGTTTACCGAACTATTCTTGACAATGTTGGTGGAAGAAAGAGCTATGGGCCAAACTATTACTCCCTCATATTCACTATATTTTTCCCCTTTCCTTTTTGCACAAGGAATAAGAAATCGATTTTGGACCACACAAAACACACTACCCCACATGTATTTTAATTTGGACCACACAATTTAACCCAAAAATGGAAATAGGGAAGAAAACCCGAATAATCCGAATAAGGAAATAGGGAAGAAAATGGTGAATAGGAGGGAGTAGATTGTTAAAAAAAGTGGAAAGTAGTTGCCATATTGGTAAAAAAAAAGTGTGAATTGTAACAAATTGGTAAAAAAAGTATAGATTGGTGACGATTTGGCCAAAAAACTTTTATTTTAACTAATTCTCTATTATTTGATCTATAATTGACCAAACTACCCTTTCCTAAGTAGTAAACTGAAAAAAAAAATTAGATATTTGTTGTTCGCAACTCAATTATGACCCCAAATTTAAATCGAACCAATTTTACCCGAAATCAATCCAACTTTCTTAAACATGATACTTCTCCAATCTTAATAATTCAACCAAAAATATTGAGATCCATAAAAACCTATATGAAACTGATTTAGACAAAAACTACTAGTAAAAATTGACTTATAATATCTCACTTAAAATGGATATGAATTGTCCGACCCATCTTACAAACATACTATATCTTAACTGGGATATCCGAAATCACTTAATTGTAGAGGTAATCATTGTCGGGTTGGGTCGATGCTTCAAAAACCGATCGGAAGTATAAGGCGGGTTAGACTATGACAGTTGTTCGGTTCTACTAAAGAAGTTTAATACTTGTAAGATGAAATATAATATATTCAGAAACAAAATTCGAAACATAAAAATAGTCTTAAGATGGAAGATAATTTCTAGAAAAAAAAGTCATGCCCTCGGTCCTAGAAGTCTTCGTCCTCCATAGCTTCGAGAAGGCATTTTGGTCAAATTTACTTTTAGGAAAATTAAATTAAATAAGGTGGTAGTTTTTTGTTCAATTTGTCACATTTCATTATTTTTTTTATCAGTTTGTCACATGTTAATACTTTTTTTTATCAATTTGGCAAACATCAACAACTTTTTTTTACCAATTTGGTTATTTGGCCGATAGGTATGAACTGAAGTTAAAGAGTTGGAGTATGATGCTTATAAAAATTTGTGGGGAAGATGAAAGTTTAAATTTAGAAACTCACAATAGAAAGATGCGGTAGGTTTTAATATCACACTAGATTTCAAGCTCGGGCGTTGCCCGGGTAATATCGTATATAGATACAAATTATTTCATGTTTATATGGCGCTTAAGCAACAACCGTATACAAATGGATTTCCGAATTTTTACGAAATCAAACTTGTTTTGTTGTTTTCAAAATGGAATAGTATTAAAACCGTCATTGCAAAAATTAATGAATTACTAAAAGACTGGTATCTATTTATTTAATTAATAATACTCATGTTTTGTAAAGTAAATAAAGTCGCATAGACTATTATTTATTCAAACTCAAATTTTTCAATCAATCACTCCCTGTCACAATGTTAAATAAGTGAGACTACTTATTTTCTCAAGTTGTTTTCCTATTCTTAATAACTAATTAATTTTTTAATTGTATTATATAATTTCTTTTCTTGGTTCATAAGGAGTAAGGACTCTATCTAAAACTATTTTCAAAATCTGATATTCTGACAGAAATAGTATTATATCTACCCTTATCTGACTACAAGATATATAGAAGTCACAATTTTTCATGCTCTACTCCTACTATATCATACACTCTATGATTTCATAAAGTATTCTAATGGTTGATTATCCAACATTAGTGTTGTCGATTATACTTCAGCGAAACTACATTTTATTTTGCGTGAGGACATTCTTGGGGTAGCTATTTCTCGTGTAATAGCTAATTAATTTTCGAAGTTCGCCCCTCACTTATACTAAAAAAAGTAAAGTATTTCAATGGTATACAACCTCCACTAAATGATAATCACAGAAAATTTAATAAGAGCAAATTATCACATGAATTAAAATTCATAAATTCTCATATGCTTGCTAATAATTAGTTAAAAACAGTGGTTAATTACGATTTATGTTTTTATGAAAATTCTTCAAGCCTTCTGAAAATTCTTCAAGTTTTCTTATTTTCTTAAAAAAAAACGATTCCACCAATCAACAACTCTTTAGTCTTGTATACTCCTATCACTCTAATAACTCTTGCATGAAATCATGAAAATCCATCTTCCATAGTTCCATAAAACTCATCTTTCTCTATAATAATTTTTTTTTTAAAAAAAAAAACTACTATCTAATTCACATGGTATCACTGGTTCCGTCGTCACCTTACACTACCAAGCACCATCGCAATACCGCCTATGTTCTCTATTACACTCACATGTTCTCACCAATGCTCTGATCCAAAACAAACCCTCATTATAGCCATCATTGAACTGCACCACCTCTGCCCTATTGATTGGTTTCGAAAATTATCTCTTCCTTTTTCCGCTGCTTGTATTCCGTCTAGATCATGGCAATTACTTTAATTTAGCACATGGTATATTAGTATATGCATGTACTACCTATTATCAATGTAAGACATACAATTCTTAATACAATTCTTCCCCTTCTCATAAATCTATCATAGGAGACATGACGTGTATACGTTACTAAATTGGAATTTAATGCTTTCCGTGTTGAGTGTGGTCGTCAACCGAGAAAATCGTTATAGATATTACTTGGAACCACTGACTAATTAACGCTATGATAATGGTGTAGTTGTGCTACGATAATGGTTGAACAATGTCGAGCTAAAATGTAACTATGTTATTAAAATCGTAATTTTGTTTAGATAATGGTCAAGTCTGTGATTTATTAAATGGTGTAAAGGGAGTATTGAACAACTTGGTATATAATTCGAGATCTATATTATAATGTATTGTTTAAAATTAAAAGAGAAAAAATGATACATAATGTGACTATGTGAAAGACTTCAACAATCATGAAGTACTTATTTGATAAAAAATCAATTACTATAAAACTCTCAGATTAGTTGATTGGAAATAACTAATTATTTTATTAAATTTTTTATTATAAAGCTTCTCAATCCTTGATCTTTCATATTTGTAATTGCTCATGGGTGCATTATTCTCTTTAGTTTCTTTCTTTTACGTGCTACATGCATGAGTACCGAATGATGTAATTTTCTTCTTCTTTCGGAAGGATTGATATTTATGCAATTTTTTTTTTATCTTGACGCTGCATGCCTGCATTCACCATTTAAGTATATTTTGAATTTCTTAAATAGTACGCAGAATTTATAAGAAAAAAGGGAAGCAAAAGCCCCCTTACTTTTCATATGGTATTGAAAGTTGATTTTGAAATAGTTGCATAAATTCTCATATGAGACTGTTTCACATAAAACTTATATAAGACCGTCCATATAAGAAAATATGAGAAATTTTTCCATAACTAAGTCAGTCTTGGGTTCACTTAATATGAGACAATCTCACAAAAAACTTATTTTAAAAAAATAAAGCAATCATTAATGAAATTCGACATAATTGGACGAATAGACCATGTCATAAAACATGAATAACTAAATAATATGGTAAAATCTCACCATTCAATACTATCGAGAGTTATATATTACATTATTTGATCAAATTTCCGTAGGTAGTACTCCTCACTGCACAAAAAAAAAGATTAAACAACATTATTAACAATCATAATAAAATAAAAAATAATAATATTAAATTTACCATATACAATAACATAGCAATACACAACTACAGTACTTTCCTCAAAAAAAAAATATACAACTACAGTAAATCCATGACAATATGAGTATATGACATGGGAAGGGGAGGGAAATGCATAGGGGTAGGGGTGGTTAGGAGAGGGTTTCCTACATGAAAATTTTACATTAAAAATTTAACCGTGAAACATATATATAATGATACATACAGAATATACATAGTAATAGGGGTTGTTTGGTTGCCATAAATTTTGGAAAATGTAGGAATTAGAACATCTCAGGAACTCCCAATGCCTACATGATGTGGGAAGTTGCTTACCTACTCCCCCTTGGTCATTGGAAGTTCCTGTGAAATTTAATTCCTACATGAGCAACCAAACACTTTTCCGAAATTCACCCGAATTGGATGAGGGAACTTAATTCCCATGAATTGTATTTTCCTAGGAAAATTAAGTTCCTTGATCAACCAAACAACCCCATATAGTATCCTATACATACTAAAATTTAGCATTTAATTCCATGTGATACTAAACTCTAGTATTCAAAGTCTTACAATCTCTATCTTTTTTTAACTAACTGAATAATATACGTAGCTTTATAATTACGATATTAGCTATCTTTTAATTTACTATTTTAAAATTCCGATGGTAGTTTAACCAATGAAATCGCTCTAAAGCAATAGCCAATGAAATTGCACCAAAAGTTCCTCTTTTAAGTATATACTAGATTTAATACTCGTGCGATGCATGGGCCATTTGTAATATTATGTTATACAAACAGCAGGTAAACGTTGTATTTTCTGATACCATTACAAATTTCAAGTCCCTTATTTTAAAAGGCTCAATCCAAACTCAGACATTGTATTGATTAACCTAGACATTCTAATACATTTTATCGAGCGAGATGAGCAATTAATCTTAATTTCTACGTAGAATAAATTTAGAGTTTTCTACATGTTACCTTTTATTTAATACTATGTGCTAACCCTCTTTTGTCAAGTAGTTACAATAAAACTAAAGCAGAATACATAGATAAAAACAACAAATTTATCTTATAGGTATAAGTTGAATAATATTTAACTCGTTTTAATGTTAAGATGGATATATATGTCTTAAGGGAAAGACTAATTGGTAATCTCAATTTTGCATGTGACACCAAAATTTAATTAAAGTCGTAATTAATTGAACATACACTGATATGACATGACTCATATACGAAACTAAACATTCTAATTATCTCTCTGTTACAACACTATAGTAGAGCTCTGATTTAAAAACATTACGAAGTAATTCTTATAATGGATTATGTCACGATTAGCTAATCTTGACCGCATCTTTCACAAGAGGTAGTTTTGAGTAGTCCTTTGTGGGAATCACATTTTAAAAGTAATTTGAAAAAACACATTAATAACTAACAAAAAGAAAAAGAAAATAAAATTAACCACCTATTCTATGAGAGGTTTCACAATATTGTTTTTTTGGGTCACAATAGTGTTCTTGTGATGTAATACCCCATATTTTATATAATCGATTAAACGGATATTATTATATATATTAGTATTATACATTTTATATTGGTTGCATCGTAATATCGTGAATGTTATTAAGTCGGGTTTATATCGTATATGTTGAGTCGGGCTACATCACATTTTGTCTTTTGGGTCAAGAATTACCCATCTACATTTACCCAACGACCATACCCGTTTAACCCATTTGCCCTACTCGGAACATGTAACCACCATTTACCCTAAACCTAATCTAAGAGCCCCTCTCCCTCTCCCCTCTTTTCATTTTATCATTCATAAAACCATTTCTAAACCTAGAGAAAGGGAGAGGAAGAAGAATTGTCGAGCCTTTCATTTGATTGAAGATTTCTCATCGATTCCAACCTAATTCGATTTCCCTGTTTGTAAGTCGATTTCATTCCATTGTTTATACTATTTTAAATTGTTCGTCTTCAAAAAGTTTGAAAAGAGATTCCTGTTTATTTGATGTCTAGTTTATGCATATAAAATCTCGTAGTCAAATTCTTTATGGTTTGTCCTAGGTGATTTATTTATGAACATGTCGCTAAAAAGTCCGCGAATCTGATTTGGTTGTGGAAAATGATTTGAAACCCTAATTTTTATGTCGATTCAGTTATGAGGATTCTTCATACATCATTTTTGTATAGTCTATATGATAATAGGATTTGGAATTACTGAAAAATAATGTTTTAAACTCGTTTTATGAATCAATACTTTTTATGCGACGGTTTCTGTCAGTTTTTGGAAATCAGTCTGAAAACTCTTGATAAGTTTGGAATTTGAGAAAAACACGTTAGATATAATTTGTAGCTAAGACTTAGGGGGTTCCAATCCAATTGGCCTTGTATCAATTTGATTTTTCTGGAATTAGTTATGTATTTTATTCCGAGTCTGTCATGTGCTGGAAAATCAGGAAAAATCGTGTTTGTTCTTTAAGTTGATATTCCTATTAAGTTATGATGAGTCTAGGTTATGTGAATGATTATTTGATTGAGTAGGTGGTAATTATACATAATTATGTTATGTAGGTGATGGATATGTGAAGGATCATAATTGATTGCTTGTGTGCTTGGATTGCGAAAAGGTAGGGAAATACACTTGACTTATTATCGTTGTTGTTGAATTGTGTTGACTTGTTTGTGTTTCATATGACCAAACTGTGAACGTTGACGTGATTTGTGGTTGTTGATTCATGTTATGATTCATATCCTGGAATGTGCTTGACTGAATTGATCGTATTGAGTATATTATCACAACATTCGGTAACCGGCATGATTCTATGATTTACCAGTTCAATGATATACATATTGTGTTGCATTAATTTCTTGAGCATTCATATGCATTGGAGATGGAGGATGTTGTGGTGATGATGATGTTGTGATAAGGCCCAGGCGGGTTCTGCAGGACTTGCCCTGGTGTCCTGTGCGAGTGCGCAGATCGGCTACGGTCGATATATAGTCTAGGGGATCGGTATTTGGGTTGTACGGGTTATGAGATATGAGTTGAGATGGAGGTGGAGGTGACGGAGGAGCATGCATATCATATTTTGTTGTTTCATTGTATTCCCTACTCAACCTCGTGGTTGACCCTGTGTATTCGTGAACACTTGTGATGACCCAAATATTGGCGAGCGGACTTGAAGTTTAAGAGATAGGACGGGAGCTTGATGGGCGTGAGACACTGGATCAGAAGACTTAGTAGCTAGATCATCATTTAGAAGACTTTCACTTTTATTTATGTTAGTTCTTTGCAATTTGATGTAAAAGAGGTTTTGTAAAAATTAAGTTAAAGAAATTATATAATTCGCCTTGGAGTTTAATTTGTTATTCACTACCTCGGGAAACCGAGATGGTAACAGTTCGGTTTATTAGGGAATGTCTTGCTAAAGGCTCCTTCATAAATCGGGGTGTTACATGTGATATCTACCGTCTCACAGGAAAATTAGCGAGTTTTTATTCACCTTTGGTTTGTATTTTATTTGTACTTTTTTTTTGGTGTGTTATAAATTATGTCTCATATTATCGTGACATGGGCACCATTAGGCCATCATCATTCTCGTATGAATATCTCGTATAAATCGCCGCTTGATAGATTAGTACTCCGTAGTTCGGAGTTAGTACTACCTAAGTTATACGCAAAGGTTGAACATCTCGTCGTCGTTGGGTTAAGTGATATATAATAATAGAAAAAAAACATGAAGTAGTTTGGATACATAGGCAGAATATATAGTAAAATCATGTTTCAAACGAAATTGACGTTCCTCATATTGAGTTGTTCGAAATAGTTGGACTTTATTGCTAAAAAAATAGAAAAAAAACATGAAGTTAGTGGCTTGCATAAAAACGTGTGGAATGAAGTAACAAAAAATTTATTCATATAGATTTAAAGGATCAATCATATCATCTTCTTTTGCAAGGTTTTTCATGACTACAATTTATGCAAATAACAAATATGTTAAACAATAACTCTAGCTTTAATGAATCTCTTGTCTCTAAAATGCTTTATGCCTTTGTATAAAAGGAGAAAATATTCACGGGCTAAATTCTTTAAAAACATTCAAATTAGTAATTTTTCCCCTAGAACTTTAACTAATTAAATATGCTATTTCTATTATCTATAAAATGAAATATCTCGAAAAAAAAATTTTGGCTCCTGTTGGTCTGCTAGAATGAAAAGCACAAGGAGATATTCACTGTTGTAATGTTAGGTAGGACTCCTTTGCGGTCTTTTATCTTCCCGTTTTCATGTCTTCTTCGCCTTCCTCAATCAAATATTTTGAACAAACTAAACGAAAAGACAATTATTAAATTCTAATAACATGTAAACTTTATCATTCGAATCATATAAACATGAACAAATAATATACAATAACATGTTAAAGAATTTTCACACGACAAATATGATCAATATAAAATCTTACAATCTTGTGTAAATCATTCAAGTATATACTATGCCCCTTAACTTGAAAATAGTCTGCAATGAAAAAATGCTCTGCCCCTCTTTGTTTTGTTACAAAGGGCTAATTTATTATAATTAGCGATTATGTCGTAAATCTGGAAAAAAAATATTAAATCAAAATTTAAAAGGTGTGCCTTTATTGACGGACCATATGCATGAAAGTGACCTGAACAATGAAATAAAAAGAAAATATTAAATTGTTGATATAAACTACAAAAATAGTTCCACCTAGAACGTTAGAAACATTAAAATTACAATCCATATTAGAAAAGAAAATGCAAATATAATGAAGATAAACACATGGCCATTAATAACGCACATAATAAACTCACATACAAATTAAAGACAATGTATCAATTTCAATATTAAATAGAAAATAATGTGAAAGAATAGGAGGAGTTGAATGGTGAGCAAGGATATTAGATTAGATATATAAATATATAGTACATAGCATAGGAGTAGGACGTAGTTTCACTTGTAGTATTGCTTTTAAACTCTATCTCTGCATAAGATGTAGTTTCACGTTTCATGTTGTTCGTAAACTCTATCTCTTAGTTTTATAATTTGTTTATCTTTTGATTATCTCTTAGATTTTAGGCAGTTCGTGAAAGTTGTACTCTTCGTACACTACAAGAAAAACTAAAACAGGCGACTGAAATTTGGCGACTGATAGCATTAGTCGCCAAATTGGCGGCGATTTTCGATTAGCGGCCCCGAAATCGATCGCCAATCAAGCGATCGACTTTTTAAAAAGGGAATCAAACTTGGCGACCGACATTTTAAATTTGGCGACTGATTTAGGGGTAGTCGCCAATTTGGCGACTGAATTTCAGTCGTCAAATCATATTTCAGTCGCCAAATTTTTTTATACAAATCAGACCCCCCCCTCTCTCCTACTTTACTCTTTCGAAATAAAAAAAAAAAAGGCGAAACAGCGACGACACCCACGACGAGCGACGAACGACACAACTACACTTCCACCGCCACTTCCACCGCCATTTCCACCGCCACTTCCACCCTCTTTAATTAGGTTAGTTTTTTTTGTTTAATTTCAGTTTAATTAGTTTAATTGGTTAGATTAATTTGTAGTTAGTTTGATTAATTTGTGGTTAGTTGGTTAGATTTATTTGTAGTTAGTATGTTAGATTAATTTGTAGTTAGATTTAGTTTAATT
Source organism: Silene latifolia (assembly GCF_048544455.1). Lineage (NCBI taxonomy): Eukaryota > Viridiplantae > Streptophyta > Magnoliopsida > Caryophyllales > Caryophyllaceae > Silene > Silene latifolia. Next base: position 48,821,681 of record NC_133532.1, on the reverse strand, counting down.
TGTAGTTAGATTTAGTTTAATTTGTGTTTGAATTAAAAGGGAATGATTAAGGGAGTTTTTGTCTTGGTTTAGGGTTATGGGTGGGGGTGGTTCGGTGGGTGGCGGTTCGGCCGTGGGTGGGCCGTGGTGGGCGTGGGTGGGGTGGGTCGTGGGGTGGTGTTTGGTGTTGGTAGCTAAGTGAAACCGTCTCATTATCATTAGTATTAAGCTAAGTGGAACCGTCTTAATTAATATTATTATTATTATTATTACTAAGTTAAGTGAAATCGTCGTATTAAGCTAAGTGAAACCGTCTTTTGCATTAATGGAATTAGCTAAGTGGAACCGTCTTTTGGATTAAGAGAAATTAGCTATTAGCTAAGTGGAACCTTCTTTAGGACTTGATTTTGATAAATTTAGTTTGATAATTCATGTTATTGATGAATTGAGGTTGAATAACCTTGTTTTTTTTTTTGTTTTTCTTTTCTCTTTTGTTTGTCACATGCATTGCTAGGCACCACCGCACGCTGTGAGTTGTTGCTTCTTGTTTTCTTTTCATTTTTGCTTTTACTTGATTAGGTAACCTCCTCTTACCAGTTACCTTTTAAATTTACTAATTTTAGTTCAAATTATGTTACGGACTTTAGGATAGAAACCTTTATTATGTGGTTGAATTGTGCTATTGATTGACTTAATTAATTTAGTACTTGATTGTGTTGTTGTTTGATTTGATGTTGAGTTAGTACCCGTTCAAGAATTACTCATTAGGAGTAATTCTTGAATAGTCCCTATTTTGGGACTGTCTTTGTACGTTTCAAGTCATTTAGGTAGTAAACACGTACTTGTGATTTATTAATGAGGAATGAGTTTGGTGGCGATCCCTTTAATGTTCTCCGAATACATGTATATGTGGAGTAATTAGTTATTCTACATAGATGTGTATTTGGAGAACTGAAGGGAATTGCTGCCGAATTTTTTCCTCATTAATAAATTACAAGTGTGTTTGCTAGTGACTTGAAATGTACATTGACGGGTTTAGGTTGGAGTGATAAGGTCCCCATTCGAAGATGGATTACTTATTGACAATATTTATATATTGTTTTCATATGTTTATTATATAATGTGGAGTATAATGTTTAAATTTTGTATGTAATATTATTGTTATTTTTTAAAAATGTTTAAATTATTGTGGAGTCTTCTTTAGATTAAAATGAAGAGATTGGAACGTTCATGGATGTATGAAGGAAGATTAGACCATTCCAATAAGAAAAGACGTCCTACCGCTAGATTTATAAAGGGTGTTAGCGAGTTTATTGAATTTGCTAAACAACAAGATGAATATGACTTGGTAGACAAAAAACTTAGGTGTCCTTGTGCCAAATGCAAAAAACTGAAATACCAGCTTGACATTATTGTAGTAGAAGAACATCTCATTATAAATGGGTTTAAGCCAAATTATTACAATTGGATTTCACATGGAGAAGCATATTCTCCAATTCATGAACAAGCTCACACCCAACAAATACAAAATGATGAGAACCCATATAGAGAGATGGTTGTTGATGCTATGGATTCCACTATTTTTAATAGTGATGACCATACAACCATTTCTGAAGAACAACCGCCACACCCACAAGTAAAAGCCTTTCTTGACATGTTAAACGCCTCGGAAAACCCTTGTATGAAGGAAGCAGAATGACATTGTTACAAGCCACTTCTAGGCTAGTTACCTTGAAATGTGAGTTTAATATGCCATTTGTTGCTGTTGATGGCATTGCCTCGTTCCTTGAGGAATCTTTCCCCGATGATAATATCATGACCCGAAGTTTCTATACTACCAAAAAAGTAGTTAAAGGTCTTCAGTTACCGCATGAAAAGATTGATGCATGTCCTGAAGGATGTATGCTATTTTGGAAAGATGATGCTTTGCTTGACAAATGTAAAGATTGTGGGGCGGATAGATATGAGACAAGTGAAGGAGATACAGTTTTGGTGTTGAAAAAAGGCAACGGTAGTAAGAGGGCCAAAAAGAGTAAGAAACCAATAGCATGTAACCAATTGTTTTACTTTCCTCTCGCACCAAGATTTCAAAGAATCTATGCCACCAAAAACATTGCCGAACAAATGAGATGGCACAAAGAAAACCCACGTGCTCCGGGGAAGATGAGTCATCCTAGTGATGGGGAAGAATGGAAACGATTTGATCAGATGTATCCTGATTTTGCCAAGGAACCCCGCAATGTACGACTTGGCTTGTGTACGGATGGATTTGATCCTTTCGGTAATTTTGGGAGGAAATATTCTTGTTGCCCCGTTATGGTCACACCATACAATTTACCACCTTGGTTATGTATGAAAAGACCATTTATCTTCTTGTCACTTATTGTTCCCGGACCAAAAAGCCCGAAACGTAATTTGGATGTTTATTTACAACCATTGGTGGAGGAGTTGAAATATTTGTGGGAAGTTGGGGTGGAAACTTATGATGTGTCTAAAAAACAAAATTTTCAACTTAAAGCTTCCCTTTTGTGGACAATAAATGATTTTCCCGCCTATGGTATGCTATCTGGATGGTCTAAACAAGGACAAAAAGCATGTCCTTGTTGCATGGAGGAAAGTAAAGCATTTTGGCTTCCCAATAGAAAGAAAATAAGCTGGTTTGATTGTCATAGATTCTTCTTACGAGAGGGAAATCCACATAAAAGGAACAAGAAAGCTTTCACAAAAGGTAAAGAGGTGCTTGATGCCCCTCCGAAACGAGTGCCTGGGGATGAGATATGGAAGACGGTATGTGATTTACCATCCCCTATTGATGGTACCGAGGAAGAATTTAAAGAATTGAAAAAGCAGAAAAACGGTTGGTTTAAAAGAAGCATTCTTTGGGACCTTCCTTATTGGAAGACAATGTTGATAAGACATAATTTGGATGTAATGCACATAGAAAAGAATTTTTTTGAGCAACTAATTGACATGATCATGGATGTAGAAGGTGAAAAATGTGATAGCAGTGCTTCTAGAAAAGATTTGCAGAAATTTTGTCATCGTCCAAAATTACACATTCGCGGCGACGGGTCTAAGCCAACATCCATTTTCACTATCGACAAAGCTAAGAGAAAGGTATTGTGTGAGTGGTTACAAAATTTGAAGTTTCCTGATGGGTATGCATCAGATTTTAGTCGATGTGTTGATCTTAAGAAGCTGAAGTTGCAAGGCTTGTAAAGTCATGATTGTCATGTATTCATGGAGCGATTATTACTCGTTGCTTTGAAACACCTCGTGCCGACAAACGTTTGGAATGCAGTTGTTGAGATTAGTCAATTCTTCCGAGATTTATGTGCCTCTTCAATATGTGTTGATGACATGATTAAATCTGGAAGAGCAAATACCAGATATTGTGTAAGCTTGAAATGATCTTTCCTCCTGCATTTTTTAACTCCATGGAGCATCTACCGGTTCATTTGCCATATGAAGCCAAAGTTGGGGGACCCGTCCAATATAGGTGGATGTATCCATTTGAAAGGTAATTAAGATAATCTAGCTACTTTTAAATTAAAATTAATAATAATAACTAATCTATTTATTATATGTTAACTTTATTATTAATAAAACTCATCATTAACTTTTATAGGTTTCTTAATCATTTGAAGAAAAAAATTGGTAATAAAGCTAGGGTGGAAGGTTCTATATGCAATGCTTATTTAACGGAAGAGATTGCAAACTTTTGTTCTCTTTACTTTGAAAAACATATAGAAACCAAAGCAAAAAAACTTGAATGTTGAGAAACCGGATGAAATAGACGGAAGTTTACCCGAATTTTTTCAAACTCAAGATGATGAAAGGTGTTCATCAAAGGGGCAAACAAGATATTTGGATGATAAGGAGTATAATCGTGCCCACCTTTACGTGCTATCTAATTGTGACCTCTTGGAGTCATACGAAACACAGTTTGTTAATGATTTCATTCAGAGGAATCCTAATATAAGTAAGGATGATGTTTGGGACAAACATGAGGACCAATTTCCATCATGGTTTCAGAAACATGTAATTGAGTTGAATATTCAAGATGATTTGATAAGAAGTTTGGCTTTTGGTCCTTCAAAAATGGTAAGAACGTGGAATCGATACTCGGTTAATGGGTTTAATTTTCAAACATTCAACCACGGTAAAGGTAAGGCTAGGTGCAATTGGGGGGTTAATATTTCTTCTCTTGATGACAACGAATACTATGGTATAGTTGAAGATATTTTTGAAATTAGTTATAATGGACGTGACCGAGCTTATAAAACTGTCATATTCAAGGTTGACTGTAAGGATAATTCTGTGGCTGGAATGAGAGTACATGAACAATACAAGCTTGTAGAAGTGAATCGTACTAGAACATACTCTAAGTATGATCCATTTATACTTGCACATCAGGCTCATCAAGTGTATTTTGCTACTTATCCAAGCACAACAAATGATAGAAATCAAAATGTGTGGTGTGCAATCTTTAAGACAAAGGCACTGTCACAAGTTGATACAACTTTTTTCCAAGAAGAAAACGTTTCAAATGAAACACTTTTGTCTCCACCCGATGAAATCAACTATGAGCATGAGAATAAAGATGGTGAAGACATGGAAGAGGAAGAATATTATGATGTGGAAGAGAGACTGCCGGGGGAGGATGAGGCGGATGAGGAGGAGAGAAGGGAAGAAGAGGAGGAGAGGAGGGGGGAAGAGGAGGTGAGGAGGAGAAGGGAGGAGGAGAAAAGGAGGAAGGACGAGGGGTTTGGAGATGAAGATGATTATGATGATGATGATGATGATGACGATGATGAGGATGATGATGAGGATGAGGATGAGGACGAGGGATTTGGAGATGAAGATGATTAAATTGGTATAATTTTGTATTCCTCAAGAGTAAATTATTAAAATTTAGAAGTCTGTATAATTTTCATTTATCATTATTTGTGTTAATTTTTATTTGTATTATCTGTGAGAAGGTGGGGCGGTCGAGGTAGGAAGCGTGGAGGCGGCTCGGGTTCGGGACAGAGTACGCGTGCGGAGGAGGAGGAGGAGTTTGTGCAGGAGGATCCGATGCAGACAGACGGTGACGGTAACGGTGAGGAGACTGACACTACCGACGAGCCAGTACGGGTGCCGATACGGTACACTTCGGATCATCGGATGATTCTTGAGCCGGCGGGATTATGGTAAGTTTTATTCTTTATTAGTCTACTATTTTTATTTCTTTTTTTTTTTATAAAATAATAATTGTTTCTAATTTTACATGTTCAAAATAAATGCAGGTTTATGGATGATTGCGTGGTACGAGGTGTCACGAAAAGCACGAAGACTAATTTCGTGGGTCCAATTCCTACATCGTGGACACAAGCTTCTAATGCACAAAAAGAGGCGTGGTTCAGTAACTTTCGGGTATATATTTTCCGTAATTCTTTGTTTTAAAAACCAAATAATTAATTTTGATAATTTTTTTAAGAACCAAGGTTATACTTTTATTTTATACTAATAAGAAATTTTGTCGCTTTTTTTTGTAGCTATCATTTGCTTGGTCACCGTCTCAAGAACAGAATGTCCGTAACAGGTACAATGACGTCGGTACTCGACGATATCAGGACGTGATCTGGAAGACGATCAGGCGCCCGAAGGAACCAGAGCACATGAAAGGTATTTAATTAACTTGTTTTGTTATTTGTATTAATTAGCATATACTCTCTTATATTATAAATAATATCAGTAACTTATTAGTTATGATTTCATATGTGTAATTGCAGGTGACAAGTATGAAGGCTTAATAAAGCATACCAAAAGTGAAGCTTTTCAGAAGAAGTCTAAGCAAGCATCCCTCAACAAAAAAGGAGGAAAGGAAGATGCCGTGAACGAGCCTACTCATTTCGCGGGTTCACGATCGTTCTGGGATCGTGTATTGGGTGTATGTTTGTCTATTATTTCACACTTTTTTTGGTTTTCAATGCAACATGTTTATTTTATGTTAGATTTTTTGTTGATTTTCTAACATGTATGTTTTTTTTTTTCATTCAGAAAAGGAAAGAAGAAGTCAAAGCCGATTGCGACGGTACCGGAACTGTTTCTGGACACGCATTCCAGAGTTGACCACAAAGGGGTTAGAAGTTGGACTAAGCCAAAAGACAAGCAATTATATGTAAGTTTTCCCTAACACTTAATTTTTGTTAATTTATTCTCTTTTAAAATGTCGTATATAAGGTGGTTACCATATTAACTTACAACCATTTGTTTAATATTGTAGGAAGCATTTGAACAAGAAAAAGCCGCCAATCTAGAAAAACCGGATAATGACATATGGTATGAGTTGGTGAATGGCTTCAAGAAAGGGCGCGTGTATGGTACCGGAAGTTCAACACCGGCTTTCTATGAGAAAACGCGTAGGAGATCGACTTCAACAATTCTCATCAACACGTATCAACGGGGAATTATTAGTCAACTTCAAGCTCAAGTAAGAGAGCGTGATGAACGTGATGCCAAACGTGATGAAGAATTCCGCCAAATCAAGGAAAGAATGGAAATGTTTGAGAATTAGTGGCAAGGTTGTAACCCCGGACCTAGACCCAACTACGATCCAAATGATCTGCATGGTCCACAAGGGGGGAGTGGAGCCGGTGTTGGCTTCCAAGTAAGATGATTTTAGCATGTAAGTTTGTAAAACTTGAACTTTAGACTTGAACATTAGAATAGCTTAGCTTGTAAAACTTTCGTTTTCAATATATGAAATGAAGTTTGAGAAAATGGGAGGTGTTGGGTTGAAATGTATGGTGTTGTGTGTGTTGAAATTTGGGATGTATGGCATTGTGGAACATCGGTTTGTATGCAGGTTGTAAATATTTGGCTAGCAATGAAAACGAAAAAAACCACCAAAACATACAGTGGCTTTGGCGACTGAAAAGGGATTTGGCGACTGAATTTCAGTCGCCAAATTGGCGACTGATTAGGAGTAGTCGCCAAAATGGCGACTGAACTTCAGACGCCAAAGCCTTTATTCAGTCGCCAAATTTGCTCACTGATATTGGCTACGTCACCCAAATTTGGCGACTACTACCACATTTAGCGACTGAAATTCAGTCGCCAATTTGGCGACTACCTAAAATCAGTCGCCATTTTGGCGACTACCATTTCAGTCGCTATTTTTGTCATTTGGCGACTGATTTATCAGGCGCCAAATTTGGCGACCGTCATTAGTCGCCAAAGTTAGAAAAGGCGACTAAATTCTGCGACTGACGTTTGGCGACTGAAATCAGTCGCGAAATTGATTTTAGCGACTGATTTCAGTCGCCAAAATCGGTCGCCTGTTTTAATTCTTTTTGTAGTGGTAATCGCTCGAAAAAAGCTTCCTTTATTAATATAGATAGATAGATATTGATATTGCTTGAAGAGCTTGTTAATCCTCCCCTTATATAAATCCTCCCCTTATATAAAAGTGATTAAGGGGAGTTACTATTCCTAATGAATAGTGTAATGAACAGTTGAGATTTTTGGGCCGATAAGTAGCTTCTTGCGTGTTTTTCTAGCGGGTTTGTGTGGTCCACTACTACTAATTTGTCTTGGGCCTTTCACTCCTCCTCAATCTTCAATCCAATCTTTACGTCCTTCTCTGTTTCATTCTCATCCATTCATTTTCAGCGTCGTCTCACTTCTCAATTCTCGCTCCTCAACCTCCCTCAAAGAAAGACGGAAACCTAATGGAAGATCTACTCCAAAGGTATTTTCTGCTTTTTATTACAAACGATTTAGAATCCCATCGTTGTTTATTTCACTTAATTTCGTTGTTTGATGGTATTTTTGTCTTGAAGGTCTCATCAAAATAGCGGAACTGGTAATTTTATTCTTCTTTTTGGTGATTTCTTAGATAATTGTTGTTTATGGGATTGATTTTTTGATACGGATGTTTTCGGCTAATTATTGGTGCCGATGATGCGTTTTTATTCGAGTATTTTCGATTGTTTTATGTTATTAAGTCGTCAGACTTGATATTTATTGACTTGATATTTTTTGCTTTCCATTTGATAATTGTATTATTCCTTCATTTCTTGCCCATCATTCTACTTGAATCAGATCTCACACCGCTTACTTTCAGCCATTGTTGAATGGATGAGCCTATTTGATCATTTTCAATCTCCGATCTCAGATGGTAATTAATTTATTGATTCTTTTCTTTCTCTTGTTCTGGTTTTTTTTAAGTTATCTTATTCCAGGATGTCTGTATGAGGTTTGGATTTAATTGGAGGGCTCTTATCTTATTTTGGTTTAATTGAAGGGCTCTTATCTTTGGTGTAGTTTTTCAGGTAATTGAGTAATGGTTTCATTGTCAATTTGTCACTCTTCTGATTATTTCAAGTTGTAAGCACAAAACGAATAATTCTTGGACGTTTCTCTCTTTGTACCCTCGCTCCTCAACCTCCCCACCTCTCTCAAAGAAAGATGACAACTCAATCGAAGATCGACTCAAGGTATTTTCTGCTTTTTATTACAAACTATTTAGAATTCCATCATTGTTTTTTATTTCACTTAATTTCGTTGTTTTATGGTATTTCAATCAAATAACAAAATAGCGAAATTCAAATTCGTTATTTTCCCACAATTCCAAACGATGGATTTAAGTACCATCTTTTTTACAATCGATTTGAAATCCCAGTTATTTTTTTGCCATCTTTGCAGGGTGCTTCATATAATAATAGAGGAGGGAGAATTGAGGTTTTCTTTCCTCAATATCATTCGTTTTGTCTCAGGTATTTATATTTCTAACCCTAACTTTTGTTTTCCCACCTACTTTACGATTTGGCTTTTTATTTCCTCTTTTTTCTGGGTTATGAATTCAGTTTTTTAGTTTTAATTTATCTCCATCAAAATCCAGATTTGTTTGTGTGACACCCTCATTCATTGCGGAAAAATAAACACGTAATTCTAGAATAAAACTGCATGGATATGTTTGTAATAGGTTTATTTGGGTAAAAACCTGTAATTTTTAAAACCTGAACCTGTTATAAAAGTATCCAAATGGGAAGGTGTCAAACATGCAAGGTCTAAAATAAATCTCATAATAAAACATCGCTAAAGTCGCGAAACAAAGTTATACAACCCAAATATGATAAAGGGAGACATATGTCCCTAAAAAGTATATGACATAAAAAGTGTTTAAGGGTCACAATAAAATAAAGCCAATCTAGGTCCCAAGGTTACTTTGCTCGCTAGCTCGTCCATGTACCCCATATATGCATCGCCTACCTGTCAATCGCATTTTATACAAATACGAAAGCCACAGTAAGTGGGGAGTAACTCCGAGTTCTCCCAGCCACGAAATGTCATAATTAATATAACATGTAAACATAAGAATATGAATATGAGTAACACATAGCCTTAGCATATAGATGCTAGACAATCATGCTTATCATGTGAACAACAATACGACAACACATAGTCCTAGCATGTGAATACTAGACCGACTCATACTACATTATCATGTGAATCACATAACATCCAGGAATCCAAACTCTATTAACCATAGCCGGCTTGCATCTCACCTTCTATGATTCATAGAATCATCAAACAAGAAAGGACAATATATCTAGAGACAGGCATAAGTTCTTAGGACAGTCAATAGTCACTCTGTAACTCGAGTCTATACCACGAGGTAAGGTAAACACCCTAGTCCTAAACCTGCGCAGACCTAGCGACATGCGGAAAGTACCGCATCCAAGACCCATGATCACACACATGAGTACCCCTAAGGAGTCCACCAAAGGGTTGGCTAGTACTTAAGCTGACCACATACTTCTAAGAGTACGTCAGGAGGTCATGCCCTAACTTGGATATAAGCCCACCAAGCTAAGACACAAAGGCTATTAAGCGGTGAACATATACTCGTCAAAGACTATAAGAGCCTATCTATGACGAAGGCCGAAATACTCACCTAGGACCTAGTCCCAGCTTGAATACTTTAGCCCACACCACACAAGACAAGTAGGACACCCGATTAACCATAAGAGGGGCAAAGAGTCCAAACTTGCACACACACAAATGATCATACACACCCTAGCATATGAAAGACTACGCAAGAGCATATTCAGCTGACAATCCGACAATATCTCCAATATCAATAATAATCCAAATTCCAGCTAACCAACAGTACCATAATTCATGAGAACAAGCTAAAATGGCAGAGAGACAACAAGACTAAAGCATAAGGCATCCAAAGCATCCAACAACCATCATGTGAAATGATAATTACAAACATCAAGGCATAACATAAAACATCCAATAACAACCAATCTCACCTCAAAGACAAACCCTCGACCCGAGTCCCGCGACGGGTCATCGGTCAAATCGAGGCTGACCGATTTAAACCTAGTTTGACCAAACTCGTCCGGTCAATATGGCCCAGCTCAGAGTCTTGGCCTACTTTGGCCCAAATCACAAAATTCATCACAATATCATTCTCATGCCATTTCCAATTTCTATCATGTGAAAGACTATCAACATAAGAAAATATATTCCAACTTACAAAATAACTAATTCCACAAAATTCTCGCATAATAAAATAGCATAAATAACCGTCTCACACAAGGGTAAAATTTTCTATAAATTTTAATCGATAAAACGACGCCATTTACTCATACGGACTCTGAATTGAGTGATTCAAGTGGCTAAACCACCTAATTTTTCGACGCCGTTCAATCTGTCATATTTTTGGAAACATTGGAAACCGTCTCGGTCTGGTACTGACGCGTTCCAGCCAAAACACGGACTTGTCACAACACATAATTCCTCATCCAAATTTGTTCCAAACAATAATATACAAATGGGTAAAATAAATTAAACATAAGCATACTCATCTTACTCCATTCATTCATTTATCAACAAGATCATCTCAAACAACAACAAACAACAACAAACAACAAACACAACTACTAATGTGACATTAATTCGTCGAGTAACTCGAAATAGTTACCTTAAGCTAGCAAAGAGACAAGTAATAACTTGAGAAAGCTTCTAAAACCCAAAATTACTCTTCATCTTCAACAACATATGAGTCACCTAACTCATCTTCAAATTCCTCACCTATAAGAACAACAAAAACACAATTATTAAGCTTAAATTCGAAACCCTAAAAAAAAGTGTCTTAAACAAAAATTGGGGGATATGAAAATAAAGCTTACTAGTAGATGAGGATTGAAGAGAGGATTCTAAATATATAACTTTTATGAGATTTGGTGGAGAAATGAAGGATTTATGGTGGATTTAGGGATTGTAAGGAGGATTTTTAGTGGGTTTTTGGTGTTTGAGAGAAGGAGGAGATAGATTGAGTTATGGAGGAAATGAAAATTGGAAGAGGGGACAAATGGAGGGTAGGTGGCCAGCCAAAAGGCATGGGGAGATGGGTCATTTGTTTACGTTTTGGTTCGTTTCGACGGAAATTAGAAATATTCGTCGAACGCGATTTCCGAGAAAATTAAAGTTCTTAAACACGATTTTACTAAAAGATTAAGTACTCATATGCCCAATATCCAAACTCGTTTACCCAACGACCGTAAGAAATGGGAAAATCCCAATTTTACGACTTTTATCCGAAATCTATTTTATCAAAGGAAAAGGTTTAAATATAGTTTAAATCACTTTTAAACATTTCTAAACTATCAAAAATGATTACATTTCTTCAAAATAAAATAAGGCTATATTTTATCAAATAAATTTTATTTCAAATAAATTAATATTAAATTAAAATAGATTATAATATTACTCTTAAAATATAATAAAGGTCTTCAAATTTACGGGGTGTTACAGTTTGGATTTTTGGTTTTGTTCGTTTTTTCCGCCATGGATTTAGAGTCTGGTGTTATAGTGTTGGGTACTGGTCTTAAAGAATGTATTCTCATCGGTCTGCTTTCTGTTGGTGGTCTTAATGTTATTTCTTGCTTACCCATCTATTTATTTTGCTTAATTTTGTGTTTGGTTGAGTTGGTTTTATGTATATTGAGAAAATTTGAATCTTTGATCATTTTAGTGTATAGTTGAAATGGGTTTCCGTTAGTTTGTTTGATGGAGCTGTATATGAGCAGATGAGCAACTTTATTGTTCCGAAAGGCCGAAACTTGATATTGTGCTGCTTGAATTTTATACATTTACTCTTATCGGTTCAATTTTCTCGGTTTTTAGGGTTCCTCATATACTAATCATAATATTCATGATTTTTACTCCTTTTTGGTGTATATCTATTTGATTATCAGGTATTTCAAAATGGCATTGGTCTTCAGTTCTTTATTTTTCCTCTTCGTTTATATAATAGGTATATCTTGCTCCTTGTGTAATTTTTTTATTATTCGTAATTGGGTCGTTACTGTTTTAAGGCTTTTTTAATATTTTACATCAGTTCAATGCTATCGCCGGTCTCTGATTTGGGCCAATTTTAGTCATATAACTCATCGATCTCCCCAGCTTCCTCAAGAAAGCTAGAAACTCTAATGAGAATCTATCAAAGGTATTATCTCCTTCTCCTTTTTAAAAGCAATTGTTGTTTATACTGATTATTTACAGTTTGATCTCGTTGTTTATTCATTTCGTTTTTATGTCTGGGAAATCAGTTGCTTCTGATGCTGATTATATGAAATTCGTTTTCGTCTTAATCTGCCGACTTCGTTGTTTCCCCTTATATAAAAGTGGGTAAAGGGAGTTACTATTCCTAATAAATAGTGTAATGAACAGTTGAGATTTTTGGGCCGGTAAGTTGCTTCTTGCGTGTTTTTCTAACGGGTTTGTGCGGTCCACTACTACTAATTTGTCTTGGGCCTTTCACTCCTCCTCAATCTTCAATCCAATCATTACGTCCTTCTCTGTTTCATTCTCAACCATTCATTTTCAGCGCCGTCTCACTTCTCAATTCTCGCTCCTCAACCTCCCTCAAAGAAAGACGGAAACCTAATGGAAGATCTACTCCAAAGGTATTTTCTGCTTTTTATTACAAACGATTTAGAATCCCATCGTTGTTTATTTCACTTAATTTCGTTGTTTGATGGTATTTTCATCTTGAAGGTCTCATCAAATAGCGGAACTGGTAATTTTATTCTTTTTTTTGGTGATTTCTTAGATAATTGTTGTTTATGGGATTGAGTTTTTGATACGGATGTTTTCGGCTAATTATTGATGCCGATGATGCATTTTTATTCGAGGATTTTCGATTGTTTTATGCTATTAAGTCCTCAGACTTGATATTTATTGACTTGATATTTTTTGCTTTCCATTTGATAATTGTCTTATTCCTTCATTTCTTGCCCATCATTCTAATTGAATCAGATCTCACACCGCTTACTTTCAGCCATTGTTGAATGGATGAGCCTATATGATCATTTTCAATCTCCGATCTCAGATGGTAATTAATTTATTGATTCTTTTCTTTCTCTTGTTCTGTTTTTTAAAAGTTATCTTATTCCAGGATGTCTGTATGAGGTTTGGGTTTAATTGGAGGGCTCTTATCTTATTTTGGTTTAATTGAAGGGCTCTTATCTTTGGTGTAGTTTTTCAGGTAATTGAGTAATGGTTTCATTGTCAATTTGTCACTCTTCTGATTATTTCAAGTTTTAAGCACAAAACGAATAATTCTTGGACTTTTCTCTCTTTGTATCCTCGCTCCTCAACCTCTCCACCTCTCTCAAAGAAAGATGACAACCCAATCGAAGATCGACTCAAGGTATTTTCTGCTTTTTATTACAAACTATTTAGAATTCCATCTTTGTTGTTTATTTCACTTAATTTCGTTGTTTTATGGTATTTCAAACAAATAACAAAATAGCGAAATTCAAATTCGTTATTTTCCCAAAATTCCAAACGACGGATTTAAATACCATCTTTTTTACAATCGATTTGAAATCCCAAATATATTTTTGCCATCTTTGCAGGGTGCTTCATATAATAATACAGGAGGGAGAATTGAGGTTTTCTTCCCTCAATATCCACTACAAGAAAACAAGACAAAGGCGACAGACATGCTACAGTAGCCAATTTGGCGACAGAAAAAAAAACTCGGGCGACCAATACCCGTCGCCAATTTGGCGACTATAGCTTTTTATCCAAAAATCCGTATGAAATCCTAGGGCGACCGAATAATATCCAATTTGGCGACCGAAAACAGTCGCCAAATTTGGCGACCAACACCCGTCGCCAATTTGGCGACCAAAAACGGTCGCCAATAGCCTGTTACTTTTTTTTTGCCAGATTCTTCACCCCGTCCCTCATTCATTCTATCTATCAACAAAACAAAACAAAAAATCGCCAAGAGTTCCGACGCCACCACCAACTACAACGACCACCAGACGCCATCACTCGCCGCCGCCATCCGCACACCACATCACCACATCACTACCGACCCTTTGTTTTTCTTTTTAATAAAGGTTTGTTTTCGACTCAAATTGATTTAATTACTTCAATCCTTCATATTCTGTTTAAGTTGTGATGCTTATTTAGTATCTAGTTGTAATTTATACATTAGTGATGCTTATTAATGTATGTAGTTGTAATTTAATTAGCATTTTTGTTAATTAATTTGAGTTAGGGTTAGAAATTGGGGTTTTTGTTAAATTAGTAATGTGATTTGATTAGGGGATGTAATTGAAGGTTATCTTGATAATATTAGTATTATTGAAGGTAGTAACTTAGTTTTAGTAATATTGAAGTAGTATTGTTGAAGGTAGTATAGTTTTATGAAGGTAGTATAATGTTAGGATTGTATAAATTTGCCTTATAATTAACGAAATTAAGTTACAATGAGCATGATGTATAAATTTGTTAAATTAGTAATGTCATTTGATTAGGGGATTGTATAAATTTGCCTTATAATTTTGACAACTTGTTTAATATATAATGACCTAGTACCCGTTCAAGAATTACTCATTAGGAGCAATTCTTGAATAGTCCCCATTTTGGGATCGTTTTCTTTACGCGTTTCAAGTCACTTAGGTAGTAAACACATAGTTGTGATTTTATTAATGAGAAAAGAATTTGGTTGCAAATTTCTCCAATGTTCTCTGAATACATATGTGGAATATGTATCTTTTCCACATTGTGTATTTGGAGAACTAAGGGGAATTGCCGAATTTTTTTCTCATTAATAATTCACAAATGTGTGTTTGCTAGTGACTTGAAACGTACATTGATGGGTTTAGGTTGGAGTGATAAGGACCCAATTGAAATCTTGAAATTAGCATAAAATGGAGGATGAGATAACCATTGCTTTTTTTGTTGAAATTAAATATTATTATTTAAAATGGTTAGTTTGCTATATATTGCTTATAGATTAAAATGAAGAGATCCGAACGTATTTGGATGTACGAAGAAAGAGTAGATTAGAAGAAACGTCCTATCGCTAGATTTGTAAAGGGAGTTCGTGGATTTATTGAATTTGCTAGATGTCAAGATTCATATGATTTGGAACAACATAAACTTAGGTGTCCTTGTACTAAATGTAAAAACTTAAAATATTTATTTGACATTGAAGTAGAAGAGCATCTTGTTACAAATGGTTTTTTTCCAAACTACTACAATTGGATCTCCCATGGAGAAAAATATTATCCCGAAGAGCCTCAAATCCAACAAAATGAGAACCCATATAGAGAAATGGTACTTGATGCCTTTCAGTCTAATGATTTCATTAATGACGACCGTGTACCAATGATTGATGAAGAACAACCAAACCCAAGAGCAAAAGCCTTTTTTGACATGCTAAGTGCTTCCGAAAAAACCTTATATGAGGGGAGTAGAATGACATTGTTACAAGTTGCATCCAGGATAGTTTCTTTAAAATGTGAGTATAATATGCCATTTAAAGCCGTTGATAGTATTGCTACGTTGGTTGAGGATGTTATACCCGATAATAATGTTATGACCCGAAATTTCTATAATACCAAGAAAGTGGTCAAAGGTCTTCAACTTCCACATGAAAAGATTGATGCATGTCCTAAAGGATGTATGTTTTTTTGGAAAGATGATGCTTTGCTTGACAAATGTAAGAAATGTCAAAGGGATAGATATAAGACAAGTGAAGGAAATATTGTTTTGAAGGGGAAGAAGGGTAATAAAAGGAGTGGAAAGAGAAAGAAACCAATATGAGCCGTTGTGTTGATTTGAAGGAACTGAAGTTGAAAGGGTTGAAAAGTCATGATTGTCATGTTTTCATGGAGCGCTTATTACCCGTGGCTTTTAAAAATTTACTCCCGACTACAGTTTGGAATGCGATTCTAAGAAATAAGTCAATTTTTTAGAGATTTATGTTCCTCCACGATATCAGTTGAGGACATGAGTCGTTTAGAAGACCAAATACCAGAAATTTTGTGTAAACTTGAGATGATATTTCCGCCTTCTTTTTTCAATTCGATGGAGCATCTACCTATCCATTTGCCATATGAAGCTAAAGTTGGTGGACCCGTCCAATATAGGTGGATGTATCCTTTCGAAAGGTTTCTTAATCATGTGAAGAAAAAAATTGGTAATAAAGCTCGTGTGGAAGGTTCTATATGCAATGCCTACCTAACGGAAGAGATTGCCAATTTTTGCTCTCTTTATTTTGAAAAACATATTGAGACCAAAGCAAAATACTTGAATATTGATGAAGCAGATGAACTAGATACAAGTATACCCAAGTGTTTCCAAATGCAGGATAAAATAGGGTGTTCATCAGCTGGAGGAACAAGATTTCTGGATGACAAGGAGTATAACCGTGCCCACCTTTATGTGCTATCTAATTGTGAGGTTTTGGAGCCATATGAAGCTCAATTTGTGACAGATTTCATTAAAGAACACCCTAATGTGAACAGAGAGGATGTTTGGCATAAGCATGAGGATCAATTTCCAGCCTGGTTTCGGAAGCATGTATGTAAGCTAAATATTCAAGATGATGTGATAAGAAGCTTGGCTTTGGGTCCTTCTCGAAAGGTTGTGACGTGGAATCGATATTCAATTAATGGGTTTAAGTTTCAAACATTTGACTATGGCAAAAGTAAGGCTAAATGCAACTACGGCGTTACTATTTCTTCTCTTGATGGCAATGAATATTATGGCATATTAGAGGATATCTTTGAGTTGTGCTACAATGGCCGGGATCGGAGTTATAAAACCGTCTTATTCAAGATTCAATGGAGGGATAATTCCGTAGCTGGAACGAGAGTCCATGATCGTTACAAACTCGTGGAAGTGAATCATACTCGAACCTACTCTCAATATGACCCATTTATACTTGCACAACAAGCTCATCAAGTTTATTTTGCATCTCTTCCGAGCACAAGTAATGATAGACAACAAAAGCAATGGTGGGCCGTTTTTAAAACAAAGGCACGATCAGAAGTTGATACATCTTTTTTCCAAGAAGAGGTTGTATCGTAAAACAGTTTTGTCCCCAGTTGATCATGATGAAATTATTTATGCAAATGAGATAGAAGCGGAGGATGAGTTAGAAGAGGAAGAAGAAGAGAATGATAAGGAGAGGGATGGGATAGAAGAGGGGGAAGAAGAAGAAGAGGAGGAGGAAGAGGAAGAAGAAGAAGAAGAAGAAGAAGAAGAAGAAGAAGAAGAAGAAGAAGAAGAAGAAGAAGAAGAAGAAGAAGAAGAAGAAGAAGAAGAAGAAGAAGAAGAAGAAGATGATGATGATGATGATGATGATGAGTAAGAGAAGGTATTGAAAGTATACATATCAAAATTTGGAAACAATTATTAGCGTTTTATTTTTTCTTTTATACCTGTTTATTAGGTTTTATTTTTTTGTATCTTATAATAATTATCCTGTAATATTTGCTAACACTTTTTATTCAATTGTAGTACACATGGCTCGTGGAGGAGGTAGGCAGCGCGGAGGCTATAGTGAGGGAGGTAGTAGCTCCCGAGAGCAGGAGGAGGACGTTGACCGTT
Organism: Silene latifolia; assembly: GCF_048544455.1. NCBI lineage: Eukaryota > Viridiplantae > Streptophyta > Magnoliopsida > Caryophyllales > Caryophyllaceae > Silene > Silene latifolia. The sequence goes on along the minus strand of NC_133532.1, from coordinate 48,803,783 downwards.
CTACTACGGAGGTGAGTGAGGAGGAGGAGGAGGAGGTTGCTATACCCCGACATACCGACGGCAGCGAGGATGATCCTTGATCCGAATGGTCTTTGGTAATTTTTTATTCATTCTATTTTGTAATTTTTTTATTTAGTAATAAATGACTTTTTTTAGACATATGTTAATTATACATTATTTTTTTTTCCTATATAATTATGTTTTTAACATGTTTGATTTCAGGTTTAGAAGTCAAACAGTTGTTCGTGGTGTGACTAATAGCACCCAAGAGAACATGACACACGGCATTACTTGTTGGAGTAACGCTAGTGATAAAGATAAGGAGATGTGGTTCAACAACTTCCGGGTATCTATTTATAAAATATATATTATTAAATATAATTTATTTATTCTTTTTACCTTATTATTAATTTGTTTCTCATCTATGTGTTTACTTTTTGTAGCGTGTGTTCTATTGGCCAACCGACCTTGAGCGCCTAGTTTGGCAAAGGTATAATGACATTGGCAAGAAGAGGCTAAGGGACAACATGTATAAGGTGTCTAAGAGGAAGAAGACGCCATCTTTCATGAAAGGTATTTAGTTTCTTTTAATACCCGTAATTAGTTAAAATTCATTACATATTTTGAAAATATATTAATTAATAATTGTTATTTTATTGATTACAGGTTCGTCATATGAGGAATATACCAAGTACCGGAACAGTCCTGAGTTCAAGGAAGCATCGGCCCGGAACAAGATCAACAGGAAAGGAGGAGATAAGGACGCGGAAGTTGAGCCTACTCATTATGGAGGGTCTCAATCTTTTCATGATCGTGTGGTGTTAGATGTAAGTTATTTGTCTTAGCTTTTAATTTAATAGTCTTCTAATTTAATTAGTCTCATTAATTATCATGTTTGAATGACAATTTCCTTGTTTTTTTTTCCGGAAGACCAAGAAGAATAAGGGCAAGGTACCCACGATTGTTGATCTCTTTGTTGACACTCACGCAAAGAAGACAAGCAAGGGCAAGTTGATCTTCGCGAAGGAAAAAGATCAACAGTTATATATAAGTGTAAAAAAAATAAAAATTTCTTAGCTTTTTAAAGTATATGTTTTATCAATTTTTAGATAAGTAACCTCTAACCATTAATGTTTTATCAATTTTTTAGGAACAATTCCTTGTCCGTAGGAAGAACAACCCGGAAATTGATGACAATGAGCTATGGTTTGATCTTGTTGAGGGGTTCCAAAGAGGAGATGTGTATGGAGCCGGGTCGGCAAAGGAGATTTTCTACCCTCCTGCAAGAAGAAGAGGGTCAATTTCCTCCCAACAACAACCTTATACCCCAAGTGTCGTAAGTGTGCTCCAAGCTCAATTAGCCGCCAGGGAGAGGCAGGATGCCGAGAGGGAGAGGCGGGATGCCGAGAGAGATGATGAAATTCGGAGGATGAAGGAGGAAATGGAACGGATGAACTCCTTCTTCGCCAATTGCAATCGGGTGGCGCCGCAACCAAAGGATCCTAGAGATCCTAATTATGGAGGTGGTAGTGGAGCGGGAGCAAGTTTCCCTGTTATGTAGTTTTTTAGAGAACATGTTATTCCCGGATAATGTTAGATGACCAAAACTCGTAGAACTCGTAGTTGTGTGTATGGAACATGATTTTCTTTATCAAGTTTGGTTGTGTTGGCTTCCCATGTGTTCTCTGCTGGAAGTGTTGGTTTATTTGCAGGTTTTTACGTATTTGGCTAGGTCAAAAACGATTTTTAGGCTAAAAAAAATGTAAATTTGGCGACGGATACTGGGCAATTGGCGACGGGAAACCGTCGCTAAGTTTCTGATCATGAATTAATTTTAGGGTCATTGGCGACGGGGAACAGTGCATTTGGCGACGGAAATCAGTTGCCAAATGGCGACCAAAAACAGTCGCCAAAATGGCGACTAAAAACAGTCGTCAAAATGGCGACTAAAAACAGTCGCCAATCCTGAAGAAATGGAGGTGACGTGGCTTGAAAAATAGCGACTGATGACAGTCGCTAAATTGGCGACGCAACACAGTCGCCAATTTTGGCGACGAATTTCTGTCGCCCGCTTTAAAAAAATTCAGTCGCCAAAATTGGCGACGAAGTCAAGTCGCCAAAAGCGACTAAACCTAGCTACGAAGTGCGGGCGACGGGCCTTAGTCGCTTTATTGTTAATGGCGACTGTTCTCAGTCGCCTTATATGGTCGTCAATTACCTTATTTGTTGTAGTGTATCATTCATTTTGTCTTAGGTATTTATATTTCTAACCCTAACTTTTGTTTTCCCACCTACTTTACGATTTGGCTTTTTATTTCCTCTTTTTTCTGGGTTATGAATTCAGTTTTTTAGTTTTAATTTATCTCCATCGAAATCCAGATTTGTTTCGATTTTTGGTTTTGTTCGTTTTTTCTGCCATGGATTTAGAGTCTGATGTTATAGTGCTAGGTACTGGTCTTAAAGAATGTATTCTCACCGGTCTACTTTCTGTTGGTGGTCTTAATGTTATTTCTTACTTACCCATCTATTTATTTTGTTTAATTTTGTGTTTGGTTGAGTTGGTTTTATGTATATTGAGAAAATTTGAATCTTTGATCATTTTAGTGTATAGTTGAAATGGGTTTCCGTTAGTTTGTTTGATGGAGATGTATATGAGCAGATGAGCAACTTTATTGTTCCGAAAGGCCGAAACTTTATATTGTGCTGCTTGAATTTTACACATTTACTCTTATCAGTTCAATTTTCTCGGTTTTTAGAGTTCCTCATATAATAATCATAATATTCATGATTTTTACTCCTTTTTGGTGTATATCTATTTGATTATCAGGTATTTCAAAATGGCATTGGTCTTCAGTTCTTTATTTTTCCTCTTCGTTTATATAATAGGTATATCTTTCTCCTTGTGTAATTATTTATTATTCGTAATTGGGTTGTTACTGTTTTAATGCTTTGTTAATATTTTACATCAGTTCAATGCAATCGCCGGTCTTTGATTTGGGCCAATTTTAGTCATATAACTCATCGATCTCCCCAGCTTCCTCAAGAAAGCTAGAAACTCTAATGAGAATCTATCAAAGGTATTATCTCCTTCTCCTTTTTAAAAGCAATTGTTGTTTATACTGATTATTTACAGTTTGATCTCGTTGTTTATTCATTTCGTTTTTATGTCCTGGGAAATCGATTTGCTTCGATCCGATTATATGAAATTCGTTTTTCGTCTTAATGCCGACTTCGTTGTTTCCCCTTATATAAAAGTGAGTAAGGGGAGTTACTATTCCTAATGAATAGTGTAATGAACAGTTGAGATTTTTGGGCCGGTAAGTTGCTTCTTGCGTGTTTTTCTAGCGGGTTTGTGCGGTCCACTACTACTAATTTGTCTTGGGCCTTTCACTCCTCCTCAATCTTCAATCCAATCATTACGTCCTTCTCTGTTTCATTCTCATCCATTCATTTTCAGCGCCGTCTCACTTCTCAATTCTCGCTCCTCAACCTCCCTCAAAGAAAGACGGAAACCTAATGGAAGATCTACTCCAAAGGTATTTTCTGCTTTTTATTACAAACGATTTAGAATCCCATCGTTGTTTATTTCACTTAATTTCGTTGTTTGATGGTATTTTTGTCTTGAAGGTCTCATCAAAATAGCGGAACTCGTAATTTTATTCTTCTTTTTGGTGATTTCTTAGATAATTGTTGTTTATGGGATTGATTTTTTGATATGGATGTTTTCGGCTAATTATTGGTGCCGATGATGCATTTTTATTCGAGGATTTTCGATTGTTTTATTTTATTAAGTCGTCAGACTTGATATTTATTGACTTGATATTTTTTGCTTTCCATTTGATAATTGTCTTATTCCTTCATTTCTTGCCCATAATTCTAATTGAATCAGATCTCACACCGCTTACTTTCAGCCATTGTTGAATGGATGAGCCTATTTGATCATTTTCAATCTCCGATCTCAGATGGTAATTAATTTATTGATTCTTTTCTTTCTCTTATTCTGTTTTTTTAAAGTTATCTTATTCCAGGATGTCTGTATGAGGTTTGGGTTTAATTGGAGGGCTCTTATCTTATTTTGGTTAATTGAAGGGCTCTTATCTTTGGTGTAGTTTTTCAGGTAATTGAGTAATGGTTTCATTGTCAATTTGTCACTCATCTTATTATTTCAAGTTTTAAGCACAAAACGAATAATTCTTGGACGTTTCTCTCTTTGTACCCTCGCTCCTCAACCTCTCCACCTCTTCCAAAGAAAGTTGACAACCCAATCGAAGATCGATTCAAGGTATTTTCTGCTTTTTATTACAAACTATTTAGAATTCCATCTTTGTTATTTATTTCACGTAATTTCGTTGTTTTATGGTATTTCAAACAAATAACAAAATAGCGAAATTCAAATTCGTTATTTTCCCGAAATTCCAAACGACGGATTTAAATACCATCTTTTTTACAATCGATTTGTAATCCCAATTATTTTTTTGCCATCTTTGCAGGGTGCTTCATATAATAATACAGGAGGGAGAATTGAGGTTTTCTTCCCTCAATATCATTCGTTTTGTCTCAGGTATTTATATTTCTAACCCTAACTTTTGTTTTCCCACCTACTTTACGATTTGGCTTTTTATTTCCTTTTTTTTCTGGGTTATGAATTCAGTTTTTTAGTTTTAATTTATCTCCATCGAAATCCAGATTTGTTTGGATTTTTGGTTTTGTTTGTTTTTTCCGCCATGGATTTAGAGTCTGATGTTATAGTGTTGGGTACTGGTCTTAAAGAATGTATTCTCACAGTCCCGCTTTCGTTGGTGGTCTTAATGTTATTTCTTGCTTACCCATCTATTTATTTTGCTTAATTTTGTGTTTGGTTGAGTTGGTTTTATGTATATTGAGAAAATTTGAATCTTTGATCATTTTAGTGTATAGTTGAAATGGGTTTTCGTTAGTTTGTTTGATGGAGTTGTATATGAGCAGATGAGCAACTTTATTGTTCCGAAAGGCCGAAACTTGATATTGTACTGCTTGAATTTTACACATTTACTCTTATCAGTTCAATTTTCTCGGTTTTTAGGGTTCCTCATATACTAATCATAATATTCATGATTTTTACTCCTTTTTGTGTATATCTATTTGATTATCAGGTATTTCAAAATGGCATTGGTCTTCAGTTCTTTATTTTTCCTCTTCGTTTATATAATAGGTATATCTTGCTCCTTGTGTAATTATTTATTATTCGTAATTGGGTTGTTACTGTTTTAATGCTTTGTTAATATTTTACATCAGTTCAATGCTATCGCCGGTCTCTGATTTGGGCCAATTTTAGTCATATAACTTATCGATCTCCCCAGCTTCCTCAAGAAAACTAGAAACTCTAAAGAGAATCTATCAAAGGTATTATCTCCTTCTCCTTTTTAAAAGAAATTGTTGTTTATACTGATTATTTACAGTTTGATCTCGTTGTTTATTCATTTCGTTTTTATGTCTGGGAAATCAGTTGCTTCTGATGCTGATTATATGAAATTCGTTTTCGTCTTAATCTGCCGATTTCGTTGTTTCCCCTTATATAAAAGTGAGTAAGGGGAGTTACTATTCCTAATGAATAGTGTAATGAACGGTTGAGATTTTTGGGCCGGTAAGTTGCTTCTTGCGTGTTTTTCTAGCGGGTTTGTGCGGTCCACTACTACTAATTTGTCTTGGGCCTTTCACTCCTCCTCAATCTTAAATCCAATCTTTACGTCTTTCTCTGTTTCATTCTCATCCATTCATTTTCAGGGCCGTCTCACTTCTCAATTCTCGCTCCTCAACCGCCCTCAAAGGAAGACGGAAACCTAATGGAAGATCTACTCCAAAGGTATTTTCTGCTTTTTATTACAAACGATTTAGAATCCCATCGTTGTTTATTTCACTTAATTTCGTTGTTTGATGGTATTTTCGTCTTGAAGGTCTCATCAAAATAGCGGAACTGGTAATTTTATTCTTCTTTTTGGTGATTTCTTAGATAATTGTTGTTTATGGGATTGATTTTTTGATACGGATGTTTTCGGCTAATTATTGGTGCCGATGATGCGTTTTTATTCGAGGATTTTCGATTGTTTTATGTTATTAAGTCGTCAGACTTGATATTTAATTACTTGATATTTTTTGCTTTCCATTTGATAATTGTCTTATTCCTTCATTTCTTGCCCATAATTCTAATTGAATCAGATCTCACACCACTTACTTTCAGCCATTTTTGAATGGATGAGCCTATTTGATCATTTTCAATCTCCGATCTCAGATGGTAATTAATTTATTAATTTTTTTTTTCTCTTGTTCTGTTTTTTTAAAGTTATCTTATTCCAGGATGTCTGTATGAGGTTTGGGTTTAATTGGAGGGCTCTTATCTTATTTTGGTTTAATTAAAGGGCTCTTATCTTTGGTGTAGTTTTTCAGGTAATTTAGTAATGGTTTCATTGTCAATTTGTCACTCATCTTATTATTTCAAGTTTTAAGCACGAAACGAATAATTCTTGGACGTTTCTCTCTTTGTACCCTCGCTCCTCAACCTATCCACCTCTCTCAAAGAAAGATGACAACCCAATCGAAGATCGACTCAAGGTATTTTCTGCTTTTTATTACAAACTATTTAGAAGTCCATCTTTGTTGTTTATTTCACTTAATTTCGTTGTTTTATGGTATTTCAAACAAATAACAAAATAGCGAAATTCAAATTCGTTATTGAGGAGTCTATTGATTGAATACGAAAGAGGGGGGGTGAATTGAGTATTAAAAACGATGACCGCTTTTTCGAAATATATGATGTAAAATTAATTATTTGATTTTATTGATTAAAATCAACTAATTAATTATACCAATAAGCGTAAAATTGAAATAACAAAAATAAAGAAAGAGAGAAAGAGAGACACACCGGATTTTTGAAGTGGTTCAGTTTCACAAGTCGAAACCTACGTCCACTATTCTCGATTAATAATTTTAGTACCTTTCTACGGATTACAAAAATTATCAATCCACTCGTATAATCAACTATATGATTATAACTTAGATTGAGTATCGCTAAATACTCTAGGTTTCTCTTACGTTAATAAGAAAAGTACAACGACAAATACTAATCTCACGTTATGCGAGTGAGTATACTATCTTTGTGTACTTAGTGTCCTATAACGATTTTTCTTCGAGTGATCGACAAATATGATGCGCAACTTTTGTATAAGCAAATTATAAAATAAGAATTAAAGCTCAAAGAATTTTGCTTAAAATATTTTTCTCTCTAAAAGTGTAGATGTGTGTCCCTTTTAAATGTTGAATGAATGAGAGTATTTATAGTAGTAGAGAATTAGGGTTTAGGAATGTTCTGGAATTAGGGTTTAGGAATGTTCTGGAATTATAAAACCTAAACGACTTGATGAACAAGTAAGAGGCAAGGAGATGGAGTTTCGGCCTCCTAGGGTTTCGGCCTCCTAGGGTTCGGCCACTAGGGTTCGGCCTCCTAGGGTTTTGGTCGGCCCATCGGTCCTTCTTGCTTCCATAGTCCACAACAAATCGAGATAGAATTTAGTTAAAAACTAGGTTGCATGACGACATACATATCGTGTTACAAACCAATAGTTTAATCAACTTAAATTCTTATTAATTAATTCCAATTAAAATAAATACTCTCTTATTTTTATAAATCACTAAAACTATATTTTCCAAAAATTAACGCATCATTTTTGTCTAGCAATGAAGTTATGGCTATGAGGTCATAACTTCACTAACCTTTAAATCAAAAAAAGTAAAACCATTACCGGATGACGACCTATACTATCTAATCTTCAGTAGATCTTCAGTAAACGAATCGTCTCTTCACAAGTCTCTCATCTTGAGTCTCGTGGTTGATTTCTGATCTTGATCTTGAACATTGCGATCAAATGTCTTTGAAGTAAAACCTCCTTGGTCCAATACTTCAAGCTTGCGTCATTGTAATTGTTCCTTTCTAAATTAAGACTTAAGCACACAATTACACGCATATGTTTATAATATTAAGTCCATATACAAATCATTAATGTCATTATCAAAACAATTAATTAGGACTAAAGGTCCACCAAATTCCCCCTTTTGATGATGATAAGTCTCCTATGATTTGTGTCTAAGTCTAGTTCCCCCTCAACATAATACTTCCCAAATTATAGAACAGTTGAGCGAAGAAACTAATAATATTTTCAAAGTTATAACTATAGAACGCCTTGAGAGAATTAACTTGAGACGGTCGCAAATCATAAAAACAATTGCCCCTCTTGGCATCATTGAAAAGATGAGAACAAACATAAAACAACTAGAATAATATATTATGAGACAAGAATTAATCATGAAAAACATATTATATTAAACGCAATCTTGTTCTTAATGAGCATAATAATATTATAAACCTGCAATCACATAAGGAATAAAATGCGGAATTGAAAAAACTAATATCCATAGGAATGGATTTTTATTGTGAGCAAAGGAATTAAAAAAGATAAGGCTAGGTTGGATGGGTGTGGCGAGGTGGTCACGGGTAGTGTGGGCTAGGCGGTTGTGACCTCGGACAGGTCCGAAATTCCAAGTCCTCGAGTCGCGCGTGACAATGGTCTAGGAGTGCAGCTTGAGCAGTCAATCGAGTATCGAAGTTACCAATCCTCAAAGTCATAGCTTTAACTGCTTCATATATCGTATGCATCTCAGACCTCATCTCCTTTCCAGATTGCAATAGCTCATCACCAAACTTAACCAAACTATCCAAACCTTCCCTCATAAGAGTAGACTCGGAGTGTGTTCGCACGGCGGTCTTAAGAGCATGGTCAATTTTCGTGTCAAATTGTTTCAACACGGTGTTTAAACGCGCCGGGCTAATACTACACGGTCCACTAGTATCAACTCTCTTTTCCTTTGTAATGAGATCAAACAAATCACATAATTTCTTGTCTTGCTCATTAATCCTTCCAAGAATAGAAGTAAAATATGATTCCATCTTAGAATCCAATATCTCAAAACTCACATTGCTTTTTCTTCCTTTTTCTCCTTTTTCTCCTTTTGTATCAAAACACAATTCCGGGCCATTAATAACGAGCTTCATATAAGATAAGTAAAGATCGCTCATCTCGTCATTTATTATAACTCCATAACTATGCATCTGATACTGTCGTTTTGTACCAAAAATAAATACCTAAGTTACTACTAACAGAAGTCAGCGGTAAGTAGGGTCGATCTCCACAGGGAGGCTAAGTTGCTATCTATCTGTTTAATTCGGTCTGTCAGGGTGTCACAGAAATGGGGGTTGAATTGATTGTGAACTAGCTAAACTACTGAAACTAAAGGCAAGAGAAGGGAATAAAGGAAATTGAAAATAAGAGAAAGGAAGTATGCTAGGAGTCGGTCTACCGTGGCAGCTATCAGATCTTATACTATCGGGAATACTAAGGCGATTAGACTATTGATAAGAAGAGCTATGGTCGTCACCTTTCGGTCCTTAAACCGCCCTAGAGCGTAAATGTGACTTAACTTTCGCCCTCACTGCAATACCCTATTGTATTTAAGCAAGCCTTCCCTTCCAATCTTTCGATCTAGGTCGGGGTTAACTAAATTTATGGTCTCCTGCATGCATTCATTCGACCGGATAACAATTAAATTGCCTAATACAATTCCTATCGCAAGACTGATCTATATAAGTCAATTAAAACATCGCTACCACGGCTTCCCTAATCCTAACATACTAGGGGAGTTAGCTATGCATAATTAAGGGAGAACAAGGAATAAAGAAAGAACAAATAATAAACATTAAATTAAATTAAAGAGAGAAAAGGGAAGAAAGGATTACTGAAATAAAAGATCCGGCAATGAAAGAACAAAAGTAACAGTAGCAATGACCGAAGAAAAAGGTAATTAGAGAGGTGAAGAGGGAGCGGTGTAACGTCCTCCTCTTAGATTTATTTTATAGCCTAAAGCATAAACCTAATCTAAGCTTAACGTAAATTGAGGCCCAATAGCTTGTAATTGCTCGATCGAACAGTTAAGTCACTCGATCGAACAGTTCCTGCGTCTGTTTACTCGATCGACCAAAAGATAAGGCCCGATCGAACAGTTAAGTCACTCGATCGAGCAGTTCTGCGTCTGTTTACTCGATCGACCAAAAGAAACGCTCGATCGAGTGGTTCCTGGTTCCAGCTCGTGTTGGTCTTGTAATTTGGTCTTTGACTTGGCCTTTTAGCTCCCGAAATAGCTTCACGCATCCCAAGACATCAATATTTCCCGCTCCAAATTATCTCTTCCTCCAAATGCATGCAAAACGGACGGTAAATGACTTGATTTCACTACTTTATGGCTCATTCCTGCAAATAAGACAAGAACTTCCAAAGTATGCAATTCGGGGCATATTCGTAGCAAATAACTACTAAAATAGCATAAAGATGCGTGCAAGAATAGACTAAAAAGACTATATAAAATGCACGTATCAAATCTCCCCAAACCAAACCTTTACTCGTCCCCGAGTAAACTAAATGCAACTAAAGGAACGGAAAAAGATAACTCAGAGCTAGCTTAACTTGTCTACTTGAACCAATTTAATGCAACAAAGATTAATAGTTTAAGCTAAGCAGTCAATACGCAAACGAATTATGAGCATTTAATTATAGCCAACCTATCGACCTTGCAAGACCAAGAAAATCGGACTCTCTCGTGGTCACTCTTCTCTCATGAAGCAAAGGGTGAATATTTATATGTAAAAGAGAGAAGAAAGGACAGTCATTCACCTAACTGCGACCTACATAGCATGCATGCAACAAAAATGAAAGACAATTCAAGTACTAATGCACATACTCCAACCAATAATGTCCGTCACAGCCGAGGGCTTACAAATAATTTGGGAACAGTGAGGTTCAGGTGAGAAAGGGCAAAACATGTTATGGAAATGTGGAGGTAAAAGCGTCAAGCTAGTTCCTAACAGGACCACATAAGACCGTCCCAATCTCAACTGACTGAAAAATAAACACAAGTGCCCTTCATTGGCACAAAACTCACCATCTAAATACACTATGTCCTCAAAAATATATGAATAAAACGGAGGAGGGAGACCGTCACAAGATAAAGATAAGCATATACAGTCTCGAAATACAACCAGTTCAAAAATTTGATAATTTTGCTTCTCTGGTTTTCACGTGAATCACCATGTCTTTTTTTTCAATTTTTTTTTCTTTTCTTTTTTCTTTCTTTTATTCACGTATCATCTTTTTTCTCTTTTTTCAATTTTTCTTTTTTTTCTTTCTTTCCTCCTTCCTTTATTTTCCAACAACTCCATACAAAAGAGATACGGCCAAACTGCGGACGAAAACTCATACCACAAAAGAACATACTAACTAGCTTGACTAGGCAGGCTTAGTTTGGGATGTAGCTAATGGGTCAAAAGGCAAATTTGGCTAATGTGGAGCTAAATGGGTGAAAAACATAAGGAAAGGGAAATTTGCAAGGCCCTCCCTGCATGTGACACCAACCACGAACCCGAATATGTGCATTTTGACGAGAAATTGAATGTCATAAATGTGCAAAAGAGACGAACATGCTATGCAAGGAGTACTACTCAAAATTCCTAATGAACTGGTCATGAATGTCACCAGTTATGGGCTCTAAATCTCAGAATTTTAAGTAGTTTGCCAATTTATAGATCAAGTCTAAACAGTCAGCTTATATTTGAACAGAAATTCGTAGATTATGCGTATGACAAAGCTAAAAACTATCAACGGAAGTGCAAGGCTCAAGTAAATTGACAAGTTATAGTGCATTATCATCATGGAAATCTACCGTTCCGACTCAACCTACATGCTAAAATAAACGTGAAATTTTTTGAATTTTAACAATTTTTCAATTTTTATTGAATTTTTTGAATTTTAACGAAAATAAACAACAATGCAAACATAAATTAAATGTGATAACTGAAATGCAATAAAAACAATATGCAGACACAGATATGGATGCATAACCTCCCCAAACCAAACCGTACAATGCCCTCATTGTACCAAAAATAGGGAAAGAAATGCAAACTGAAGAGGAGAGGATAAATGGAGTCGGAAAAACTTACAAAACGTCATATAGAGGGACCTCCCCAAACCGACCATGAGCATGGGAGGTCAAAGAAAGTCAAACAGTAGCTCCATAGACGGAAAACAGCAGCTGGGAGTCAAAACTACTCGATCGAGCACTTGGAACAGCTCAATCGAGTGAACTGGTGCTTGGAAGGACTCGATCGAGTTGAAAACCACTCGATCGAGTAAGCATGATTTTGGTTTTGGTCGATCGGGGACAATATCACTCGATCGAGTGAAAACTGCCTCAAAAAAGTGCTCGATCGAGCACAAAACCATTCGATCGAGTACTTTGACCTGCAAAACACGCATACCAAAGCTAGAAAAGCATGGGAAGTTCGCAAAACAGCGTATAAAGTTCAACAATAAGCTAAGGAAAAATAAATAGTTCAACAAAAGTACAATAAAACAGTCCGGGCTGCCTCCCGGAGAGCGCTGGTTTATGAGGTCCCGCACGACCCTTTTTCAGATTATCCAACAGCACAAATCATCGGCCTACTACCAGGCCTCTGACTGGACGCGGTAGCTTCAGCAATCGTCAGGCGGACATCCGGCCTCCTCAGCTTGGCAATGTAAGAACAACGACTTCCCACAAAGATCGGGTCCCAATCTATCATCTCATCAGCGACTTTTTCCTAGACGGTGTAGCTTTATCAACACCTCCTCCCGGGTCGTCTATCCGTGCAGTTCGGACTTCATGCTAAGAGCACCCATCTCACCTCCGGGTCTTTGAACTTGTCAAGACCGTAGAAAGAGAAACAAAGACACGTTCCTCCATTCGCTCCCGAGAATGGGGCGGAGGCGTCATAAAAGCAAAGCAATAAAATGTGACTCAGAAGGACTATCAGACGGTGTATCAAAGGACTCTTCATGAGGGACATCATCACATGGCGTGATGTGCATGGGTTCCCTAGGGTCATCAGACTTAGTAAAAACCAAGTCCTCCCCTCCGACCTGAAAGGTAAGTGTCCCAACCCCGACATCGATAATTGCGCCAGCAGTGCACAAAAATGGTCGTCCCAAAATAATGGGAACATTGCGGTCTTCGGGTATGTTTAAGACAATGAAATCTGCGGGAATATAGAAATTCCCGATCCTAACAGGTACGTCATGTAAAGCTCCTTTGACCCGTACATAGGAGTAATCAGCCAACTGGACAGTCGTTCTAGCGCGCGTAAACTTAGTCAGTCCCAATTTCAACGCCAGCGACAAAGGTAAAATGTTGACACTAGAATCGAGGTCACATAAAGCATTATCAAACGAATGGGTCCCTATAGAACATGGTATAGAAAAAACGAACGGGTCGACATTTTGGGCGGGGTCCCATTTCGAAGAAGTGCGCCGCACTCTTGATCATAGCAACATTCATTACCGTCTTAACATCACTAATATCCCTCTTAGACCAATTAACTTGACCAATAAATTCAGAATACGAGGGTACCTGGGCAATCATCGCTTTGTAGTGATCAGCGACATTGAGATCTCGGATACGGTCCAGGAATGCACGGTGTGGTAGCAATTGTTGTGGATAAGGAACTTGAACAGAATAGGAGTTGACTATATGTTCCTTTTTATCGTCATTAGAAATAGGCATTATTGACGTATCGTCTTTGTCCATAGCAAGGCAATTCGATCGAGGTATCACAAAGATACTCAATCAAGAGCTTTCTTCACTCATATTGCTCGATCGAACGATCCGAGACTGTTCGATCAGATCTTGTTCTTCAGCCGTGCTCGATCGAACAGACTTTGTGACTGTTCGATCGAGGTTCTCCTTCCCAGCAGTGATCGATCGAACAAGATATCGAGTCGTTCGATCGTGGTGATCCCCTCCACTTCGTTCGATCGAGTGATGGGATGAAGAAGTTCACTCGATCGAGTTGATTTTTCACTCGATCGAGTGTCTGCATTGCACGCAGCAAGTATTAATTCCAAAACTCGTCTAAATCATCCTCGGGGTATCTTCATGAAACGGAATGGTGTCGGTGTTGATAGCATACACCGTCTCGCATTGCTCTTGCTCGGTAATTAATTGATCACACCGAGCCTCTAGCTTCTTCATACGGCTATCAAATTCCGCACTAGAATTATGACACTGTAGTGCAAGTGCATTTATTGTTGACTTCAGTTCTTCCACCTCATCATTCCTAGCAGGTGAAGGGGTTGGTTGCGGTGGAGACAAATAACAAGGCTGTTGATAGCCTTGTTGCAGCAACGGTTGTGGTCGAAGAGCGACATCATAGTAATTACCACAACCCCAAGAATCTTTCCTCTCCCAATTGGCAGATTTTTCAGTTTGAGCTTCAAACTGAGCAATAAGTCGGGAAACGGACGTCATCTTGGCAAAGAATCGAAGGTACTTAAGCCTTCCCTTCGATAATATTTCTCTAAAAACTGAATAATAGACCTGTAGACCTATCAAAACAGCACTGAAGAAAAAGATTAGAACGGCCTCAAGGTACTCAGTCTTCCCTTGAGGCGAAAAACAGACAAAATTAAAACAGATAAAAGCGTCGCCTCCTCGGCAACGGCGCCAAAATTTGATACTGTCGTTTTGTACCAAAAATAAATACCTAAGTTACTACTAATGAAGTCGGTAAGTAGGGTCGATCTCACGGGGAGGCTAAGTTGTTATCTATCTGTTTAATTCGGTCCGTCAGGGTGTCACGAAATGGGGTTGAATTGATTGTGAACTAGCTAAACTACTGAAACTAAAGGCAAGAGAAGGGAATAAAGGAAATTAAAAATAAGAGAAAGGAAGTATGCTAGGAGTCGGTCTACCGTGGCAGCTATCAGATCTTATACTATCGGGAATACTAAGGCGATTAGACTATTGATAAGAAGAGCTATGGTCGTCACCTTTCGGTCCTTAAACCGCCCTAGAGCGTAAACAGCTTAACTTTCACCCTCACTGCAATACCCTATTGTATTTAAGCAAGCCTTCCCTTCCAATCTTTCGATCTAGGTCGGGGTTAACTAAATTTATGGTCTCCTGCATGCATTCATTCGACCGGATAACAATTAAATTGCCTAATACAATTCCTATCGCAAGACTGATCTATATAAGTCAATTAAAACATCGCTACCACGGCTTCCCTAATCCTAACATACTAGGGGAGTTAGCTATGCATAATTAAGGGAGAACAAGGAATAAAGAAAGAACAAATAATAAACATTAAATTAAATTAAAGAGAGAAAAGGGAAGAAAGGATTACTGAAATAAAAGATCCGGCAATGAAAGAACAAAAGTAACAGTAGCAATGACCGAAGAAAAAGGTAATTAGAGAGGTGAAGAGGGAGCGGTGTAACGTCCTCCTCTTAGATTTATTTTATAGCCTAAAAGCATAAACCTAATCTAAGCTTAACGTAAATTGAGGCCCAATAGCTTGTAATTGCTCGATCGAACAGTTAAGTCACTCGATCGAACAGTTCCTGCGTCTGTTTACTCGATCGACCAAAAGATAAGGCCCGATCGAACAGTTAAGTCACTCGATCGAACAGTTCCTGCGTCTGTTTACTCGATCGACCAAAAGAAACTGCTCGATCGAGTGGTTCCTGGTTCCAGCTCATGTTGGTCTTGTAATTTGGTCTTTGACTTGGCCTTTTAGCTCCCGAAATAGCTTCACGCATCCCAAGACATCAATATTTCCCGCTCCAAATTATCTCTTCCTCCAAATGCATGCAAAACGGACGGTAAATGACTTGATTTCACTACTTTATGGCTCATTCCTGCAAATAAGACAAGAACTTCCAAAGTATGCAATTCGGGGCATATTCGTAGCAAATAACTACTAAAATAGCATAAAGATGCGTGCAAGAATAGACTAAAAAGACTATATAAAATGCACGTATCAGCATCCCAATAACTCCTTTCTTCTCTAAAATTCGAGAGATCCAATTTCCATAAGGAGTTTGTGTTTTGGTAACCATAGAATTCTAAGGAAAGAAAATAATATCAATTTCCTTTTTTTTTTCCGGTGCAATCCTTTTTTTTTTCTGTGCCCCTTTTTTTTTCTTTCGGCACTTTCCTTTTTTTTTTTTTTGGTATTATCTCCTATTTCTTATATGATAAGAATAAGAAAAGAATCCTATTTGTTTAGAGATAAGGAAAGAATCTTTTGTGTTGGTGTTTAGGCAGGATTTGTGTAGGAATATAATAAGATAGAAATATCTTTATTATATTTAGGCATTTTATTGTAGATTTTGTCGAATTTTTGTAAGAATATGTGATTATACAGAATATAAAATATTACCATACACATAAGCAAGATATAACACGTAAAATAAACATTATTTAACATAATTAAACTTGCAACAAAATATAGGGACACAATCGTACAATCTCATCTTCCTAGCCAGTCATTCAGGTTCCCAAACATAATTATGACGGATTTAATTATCGCTAATTAAACCAATCTCTAGTCTCAATAACTCAAAGCGTTTTCTAGCTAACGGCTTAGTCAAGATATCAGCCCATTGCCTTTCGGTACTACAAAATTCAAGTGAAATGTTGCCTTTCTCTACATGATCTCGTAGAAAATGGTGTCAAATATCTATATGTTTGGTCCTCGAGTGCTGAGCAGGGTTCTTAGAAATTACTATAGCACTCGTATTATCACACATAATAGGCATACGACCTACATTTATACCATAATCACATAGTTGTTGCTTTAACCAAAGTAATTTAGAACATACCAGTCCAGCAGATACATACTCGGCTTCAGCAGTAGATATTGCAACTGAATTTTGTTTCTTTGATCCCCATGTGATGATACAAGGTCCAACAAACGTTGCATATCCAGAAGTGCTTTTCCTATCTAAAGAGCATCCTGCATAATCTGCATCTGAATACCCTACTAGATCGAAATTACACTCAAGTGGATACCATAAGTACAAATTTGATGTACCAATTAAATATCTCAAGATACGTTTAACTGCAATCATATGTGACTCTTTAGGACACGATTGATATCGCGCACAGACACATACACTATACATTATATCAGGATGACTTGCAGTTAAGTATAAAAGTGAACCAATCATACCTCGATATGTAGTCTCATCGACACACTTACCATGTTCATCTATGGTTATCTTCTTTTCAGGTACCATAGGTGTATCGTAAGATTTTGCATTTTCCATACCGAATTTTCGAATCAGTTCCTTGATATATTTCTGTTGGTGAATCTTTATACCATCCTTTGTTTGTTGAATTTGTAAACCTAGAAAGTACCCATCATGCTCATTTCAAACTCAGAAGTCATTAGATCTGAAAAATACTTGCACAATTTTTCATTAGTAGAACCGAATATTATATCATCTACATAAATTTGCACAACAAGTAAATTAGAACCCTCGGATTTTAGGAACAAGGTTTTATCAACAGATCCTCTTCTAAAATTATTTTGTAATAAAAACTTGGATAATCTGCCATACCATGCCCTTGGAGCTTGTTTCAAACCATATAAAGCTTTGTCTAATTTATAAACGTGGTTTTGAAACTTTCTATCTAAAAATCCGGGAGGTTGTTCTACATAAACTTCTTCTTCCAAATAGTCATTAAGAAATGCAGTCTTAACATCCATTTGGAATAGTTTCATTCCTTTATGAGCAGCAAAGGCAATAATGAGACGAATAGCCTCAAGTCTTGCTACAGGTGCAAAGGTCTCGTCATAATCGATCCCTTCTTGTTGATTATAGCCTTGGACAACTAGTCGTGCCTTGTTTCTTGTAATAAGTCCTGCGTCGTACCTTCTAGTTCTAATGCCTTGTTCTAGATCCCCTAGGATTTTGTCCAAAGGGTGGGAGCTTTGATGTTTCCACTTTTTGAGAACTCTAGGCTCATTATCATTTGATGAACTCGCACCATCTGCAGACGTGGAATCATGATTTGTTCCCCCTGAGTTGGACTCGGGATTTTCTTCAGAAGTATCACTAACTTCATTAGAAATTTCATGATTTGGATCGGAAGTTACACCATCATTAGGTATAACTTCAAGATCTTTTTCCTTATCTAAGGAAGGGTCAATAGTATCATTAACTACGGACTCATCACTTCTCTTAGGATCGTTTACAGAATTATCTAGTTCATTATTGATACCTTGAATATCTTCATCTTCATTTAAGGGCTCATTTCTTGCTAAAAAGAAATCGGGCTCATCTGGATCCTCTTCTTCCTGTTCAACTTTATCAAACACATTATCTTCGTCAAAGCGAACATGAACACTTTCTTCTATGCGCAAGGTTCTTTTATTGAACACTTTGTAAGCTTTACTATGATCCAAATATCCCAGAAAAACAGCTTCGTCACTTCGGGGGTCAAATTTTCCTAAATTGTCTTTTCCATTATTGTGAACAAAGCATTTGCTCCCGAAGCAACGGAGATGTGATATATTGGGTTTTCTCCCTCTTAAGAGTTCATAGGGAGTCTTTTTCAAAATAGGTCGGATCATAGCTCTATTATGCACATAGCATGCGGTACTAACAGCTTCTGCCCAAAAACTTCTAGGGAGGCCACTACACAAAAGCATAGTACGAGCCATATCCTCTAGGGTTCGATTCATACGTTCCACGACACCATTTTGTTGTGGGGTACGTGGTGCAGAGAAGTTATGCCCCACACCATTTTCCCTAAAAGATTCTATAAACAATTGATTATCAAATTCCGTGCCGTGATCCGTCCGAATCGAAATAAGCTTTTTGTCATATTTATTTTGGGCAAGCTTCATTAATACCACAAATTTATCGAAAGTTTCATCTTTAGAGGAAAGAAAGATTGGCCAGACATACCTTGAGTAATCGTCGACTAGAACAAATATATACTTTGATCCACCACGGCTTCTAACTTTCATAGGTCCACATAAATCCATGTGTACCATCTCAAGTGGTCGTTTAGTGCTAACTACTCTTTTAGGTTTAAATGAGGATCTAACATGTTTGCAACGGGCACATGAGTCACACATTGTCTCTTGCTCGAATTTAATTGAGGGCAAGCCTTCAACTAAATCCATGGACTTAAGTTTCTTTAAAATTGTTGGACTAATGTGTGCAAACCTCTTGTGCCACAAGCAAGAGTCATCTGAGGTTGCTTTCATACATGAGAAGGAATTTGTATTTACAACATTTAAGTCAATCATATACACATTCCTCATACGGTGACCCTCAAGTAAAATATTACTAGTACCTTCAATTATGATACGACAAACATCGGCATGAAAAACAACTATATTTCCTTTGTCACATAATTGAGAAATACTAAGTAAGTTATATTTAAGACCACTTACCAGATATACTTTATCGATTGAATGAGAGGTTGAAATTCCAATTTTTCCTACTCCAATAATCCTACCTTTCTTGTTATCTCCAAAGGTAACTTTGCCACTGAAGAAGGGCTCTAGTGAAAAAAAACAGATTTCTGTCTCCTGTCATGTGTCTCGAGCATCCACTGTCGAGATACCATAGATTATTTTCTTTCACTACTACCTGCAAATGAATCAAATACAACTTTTAGGTACCCAAGCTAAGTTGGGTCCTTTATTGTTAGTAACTCTGTAGATTTGATCCTTTCTAACCCATACTTGTCTTATTATTCTTTTGGCTTTAGCATTGGGTTATCTTGGTCTTTGTCTAACAATCGGAACATAAGGTACTCTAGGTTTTGTTCTAACAAAAGTAGCTCTGGGTCTAGTACCTTCATGTGACGCTCTAGGTTTGGAGTTATGAACTTTAGGCTTGAATGTATGCTTTCGATTCTCATTCATTTTGTTTGATTTTGAAGGAACAGATGAGTAATCAAAAGCCATATCATAAGTCCATCTAAACTCGTTATTGTGTTATTCGTTATCGTTAGGTTCATCTATAGTAGAGACATCATCTTCCACTATGAAATCACAAGTCTTAGCAGTTTCGACATTCTTTTGCTTATCCAAAGCAAGTTTGACACGATTGGCTTGAATATGTCCAGTAGAGCCACAGTAATTGCAAATCAAGTATTCTGGAAGATTAACATATTTTCTTTTTCTGAAATCGTGATCAGAAGGATTAGATTTGCATTTATCATGGTCTCTACGGCTATAGCATTCATGACCAAGTCCCATCTTCATGTTATTATCAGATTGTTCAGTGAGGAAGTTTAAAACTTTTGTGTTTCCTTCCCATTTATCATGAACTTTTCGTGCATGTAAGAGTAATTTTTTCAAGGACTCAATTTCTTTTTCACATTTTGAATGATCTACACTTGAATCCTTGGAAGAGTTACCTTTCTCAAAGTCTTCACGAAATTTATCAAAACGTTCATTCAAGACACGTTTCTCATTTTCATGTTGTTCCTTAAGTTTAGACATACTATCACTAGCTTCTTCCAATTGCTTAGAGAGAAATATAATTTCTCTCTTGTGTTCGGAAACCACACTATCTTTGCCATTAAGTTCATCTTTTAAAATCTCATTGACTTTCTTCAACTCAGAAGTTATAGCATCACTAGCGGTAACTTTAGCTTGAAGATGCTTAATGTTGAGTTTGAGCTATGAAGTTATGGCATCACTAGCCTTAACTTTTGATTCAAGAGCGTTTTTCTCAGCATTTGTCATGTCTGAAGTTATAGCTGGAGTAGTCATAACTTTAGATTTGAGCTTTTTGGCTTTGGCTTTTAGAAGTTGGTTTTCCTCAACAATATCTAGAATTTGTTCCTTAAGGTCTTTTAACTCTAAACTTTGTTCATGACAATGATCAAGGGATTGTTCAAAATACTTAATTAAATTATTCTTAGAAAGTTTCTTAACTTGCTTTTTAAGTTCAAGAAAACTTACCTCTTCATCCTCTGAATCTGAATCTGAATTTCCAACAAGACACATCTCAGCATTACTTTCATTGTCGCTGTCGAAGAATAGGTCAAGACTGACGCTGCTTAGGCAAAGATTGGCAGTCTCTTCATCATCTTCGAATGCGCCATCTTCAGAGTCCAAGTCTCCCCAACAATATGCCATCATAACTTGCTTGAATTCCTTCTTCGTTTTGTCACGTTGATTTTTGTCTTTAATTTTCTTCCATGTAGGGCAATCTTTGATCATGTGATCATTATCACCACACTTGAAGCATCCACGATTAGAGAAAGACCATTTTGACTCAAAATTTTTCTTGGGAGTTTGCTTTGATTTGTTATTTGTTTTATTTTGATTTTGATTGAAAGCCTTTTTCCTAAAACGTTTAACAAACAACACGGTTTCATCTTCAATGTCTGAAGAATCATTAATCTTGCTAGACTCAGCTTGTAAGGCCATCTTTTTGCTTGTACCAGCATCCTCCTCATCCTGATTCAGAGTAATCTCGTGAGCCATTAAGGTTCCGAGTAGCTCCTGATAGGATAATGAAGTTAGGTCCTTACATTCCTCTATGACAGACACTTTATGTCTCCATCTGCGAGACATACTTCTGAGAATTTTTCTAGCAATTTCCTCGGAGTCAAAAGTTCTTCCTAAATT